>NC_134080.1:157497128-157810461 GCF_000715075.1 Nicotiana tabacum
GCTTTACCTCTCGATTCCACTTTCAATTCGCTTGTATCTAGTCATAATTTACATAACGATATCAATAAATGCTAAATAAACCAATTCTAAAGCATGAAAATAGGTTTTCTAATGATTTCCCCAAAAAGTCAAAAATCGACCGCCGACCCGCTAGGTCAAAACCGAAGTTCGAACCAAAACCCGATCACCCATTCACCCATGAACTCATATATATAATATGTTTTGAAATCGGACCTCAAATTGAGATCCAAATCCCCAAAATTTGAAAATCCTTGGTTCTACCCAAAATCACATAATTTCCCATAAAAACCCCTTGATTTTGAAATGAAATCATGTAAAAGATGGATTAGATTGAAAGAAATGAGTTAGAAATGACTTACTAATGATTTAGAAGAGTTTGTGCCTTTGAAAAATCGCCCAAAGATGTTTTAGGGTTTGAAGAGTTGTAAAAATGATGGAAAATCCGTCTAAGTTATAATTTACACAAGTGCAGATGTCACAATTGCGACCCCTTGGAAAATCTGCTATCTTTGCAAATGCAAAGAAACTGTCGCATTAGTGACCCCTAAGCATTTCTATCATCTTCGCAATTGCGAAGGTAGACATCGCAGTTGCGATGGGCAGGTTTCGCAATTCCCACCCAATGCTCGCATTTGCGAAGAGGGCCTGTCCAAGCTTGGTTCGCATTTGCGATGCCTGGGTCGCATTTCCCAAGCCTGAGAACTTCGCATTTGCAAAGCCTGATCTCTCAATTGCGAGATCAGAGGCCTGGGCAAAAATACCAGATACCAGTTGAAATTTCCTAAGTCCAAATACACTCTGTGGCCTATCCAAAACTCACCCGAGCCCTCGGGGATCCAAACCAAACATGCACGCAAGTCCAAATATATTATATGGACTTGCTCATGCGGTCAAATCATCATAATAACATCAACAACTATGAATGAAACCTCAAATTCATGAAATCACTCAAGAACATTGAAATTTCTATTTTCTCAACTATAGGTCTGTTTTATACAACGAATTCCCATTCTTACCAAATTACACAAATTCAACCAACTTATTATTTTAAATTTGTACCGGGCTCCGAAATTAAGATACGGGCCCGATACCATCAAGAAATTGTATCAATTCACCTCTAAAAGCTTTTATATTTTCCAACAAATAATTTTCTTTAAAAATTCATTTCTCGGGCTTGGGATCTCGGAATTCGATTCCGGGCACACGCCCAAGTCCCATATTTTACTATGGACCCTATGAGAACGTCGGATCAGGGGTCCGGGTCTGTTTACCAAGAATGTTGACCATAGTCAACTTTAATCCATTTTAAAGGTCAATTTCCTTATTTTACTTAGATTTCACATAAAAGCTTTCTGGACATGCGCTCGGACCGTGCATGCAAATTGAGGTGATACAAAAAGAGGTTTTTAAGGCCTTGGAACATAGAATTTACTTTCAAAACGAGTGATGACCTAAAACAACTGTTAGTCCCCGAACGGACGTAAGAAAAGTACCTGAGTCGGAGAAAAGATGGGGATATCGGCTCTGCATATCGGACCGAACTCCCAGGTCGCTGCCCCAACAGGCTGACCCCTCCACTGAACACGAACCGAAAAAAAACTCTTCGATCTTAAATGACGAACCTACCAGTCTAGAATAGCTACCGACTCCTCCTCATAGGACAAGTCCTTGTCCAACTAGACAGTGCTGAAGTCTAACACGTGGGATGGATCGCTGTGATACTTCTGAAGCATGGACACATGAAACACTAGATGCACAGCTGATAAACTCGGCAGCAACACAAGTCTTTAAGCCACCTATCCCACTTAATCAAGAATCTCAAAAGGGCCAATGAATCTAGGGTTTATCTTACCCTTCTTTCCAAATCTCATCACACCCTTCATAGGCGACACCCGAAGTAACACCCGGTCGCCGACCATGAATGCCACATCACGAACCTTACAGTTGGCATAACTCTTTTGCCTGGACTGAGCTGTACGAAGCCTATCCTAAACGGTCTTAACCTTGTCCAAGGCATCCTATACTAGATCCGTACCCAACAACCAAGCCTCTCCCAGCTCAAACCATTCATCCGGCGACCGACACTGCCTACCATATAATTCCTCATAGGGAGCCATCTGGATGCTCAACTGATAGCTGTTGTTGTAGGCAAACTCCGCTAAAGGAAAGAACTGATCACACGAGCCTCCAAAGTCAATGACACAAGCTCGGAGCATATCCTCCAAAATCTAAATAGTACGCTCAGACTGTCCGTCTATCTGGGGATGAAATGCTCTGCTCAACTCGACCCGTGTGCCCAACTCACGCTGAACTGCCCTCCTTAAATGTAAGGTAAACAACGTACCTCGGTCAGAAATGATAGACACAGGCACACCATGAAGACGAACAATCTCCCGAATGTAGATCTCTGCCAACCGCTCAGATTAATAGGAAACTGCCACAGGAATGAAATGCGCTGACTTGGTCAGCCTATCTACAATAACCCACACTACATTGAACTTCCTCTAAGTCCGTGGGAGTCCAACATCGAAGTCCATAGTGATACGCTCCCTCTTCCACTCAGGAATCTCAATCCTTTGAAACAAACCCCCAGGTCTCTGATTCTTGTACTTTACCTGCTGACAATTCAAACACCAATCCACATATGCAACAATATCCTTCTTCATCCTCCTTCACCAGTAATGTTGTTGCAAATCCTGATACATTTTAACGGCGCCCGGATGAACAGAGTACAGGGAACTATGGGCCTCCTCTACAATTAACTCTCAAAGTCCATCCAAATTAGGCACACAAACTCGACTCTGCATCCTCAAAACTCCGTCATCTCCTAATGTAACCTGCTTGGCACCACCGTGTCGTACTGTGTTCCTAAGGACACACAAATAAGGATCATCATACTGCCGATCTCTGATACGCTCCATAATGAAGAATGAGTAACTATACAAGCTAACACACGACTGGGCTCAGAAATATCCAACCTCACAAACTGATTGGCTAAAGCCTGAACATCCAAAGCAAGTGGTCTCTCACCGACCGGAATATAAGCAAGACTGCCCATGTTGACGGACTTTCTACTCAAAGCATCAGCCACTACATTGGACTTCTCCGCATGATATAAGATGATGATATCATAGTCTTTTAGTAGATCCAACCACCATCTCTACCTCAAATTTAGCTCCTTCTGCTTGAACAAGTACTGCAGACTCTTGTGATCCGTGAACACCTCACATGAAATGCCATAGAAATAGTGCCTTTAAATCTTCAGCGCGTGAACAATGACTGCTAGCTCCAAATCATGAACTGGATAATTCTTCTCATGAATCTTCACCTATCGTGAAGCATACGCAATGACCTTGCCATCCTGCATCAATACCACACCAAGTACAATACGAGATGCGTCACAATAAATTGTATATGGCCCTAAACTAGTAGGCAATACCAACACCGACGCCGTAGTCAAAACTGTCTTGAGCTTCTGAAAGTTCGCCTCACACTCGTTCGACCACCTGAACTAGGCACCCTTCTAGGTCAACCTGGTCGTTGGGGCTGCAATAGATGAAAGCCCCTCCACAAATCAATGGTAGTAGCCCTCCAAACCGGAGAAACTCCCTATATCTGTAGCTTATACGGGTCCAGACCAATCCTTGACTGCCTCAATCTTCTTAGGGTCCACCTGAATACCCTCTGCTGATACAACATGACCTAAGAATGCAACTGAACTCAACCAGAACTCATATTTCGAAAACTTAGCATACAATTGACTAACTCTCAAAGTCTGAAGAACAACTCTCAAATGCTGCTCACGCTCCTCCCGACTGCGGGAATAGATCAAAATATCTTCAATGAAGACTATCACAAAGTAATCCAAGTAAGGCTTGAACACTCGGTTCATCAAATCCATGAAAGCTGCTGGGGCATTTGTCAACCCGGATGACATCACCAAGAACTCATAATACTCGTACCGAGTGCGGAAAGCTGTCTTAGGGACATCGGATGCCCTAATCCTCAACTGATGGTAGCCAGATCTCAAGTCAATCTTAGAAAAAACATGGGCACCCTGAAGCTGGTCAAACAAATCGTCAATCCTCACAATGGATACTTGTTCCTGATAGTGACCTTGTTCAACTGCCGATAATCTATACACATCCTCATCGATCTGTCCTTCTTCTTAACAAACAACACCAGCGCACTCCAAGGCGAGACACTAGGTCTAATAAAGCCTTTATCAAGCAAGTCTTGCAATTGCTACTTCAATGTTTTCAACTCAGGCGGGGCCATATGATATGGAAGAATAGAAATGGGCTGAGTTCTCGGAGCCAAATCAATGTTGAAGTCAATATCTCTGTCGGGTGTCATGCTTGACACGTCTGAAGGAAATAACTCAGGAAACTCACGAACGACAGGCACAGAATCCATAGAAGGAACCTTGGCGCTAGAATCACGAACATATGCCAAATAGGCCAAACATCCCTTATCAACCATACATCGAGCCTTCATATATGAGATAACCCTATGGGTGGAATGACCAGGATTCCCTCTCCACTCTAAACGAGGTAGAACCGGCAAGGCTAAGGTCATAGTCTTAGCATGACAGTCCAAGATAGCGTGGTAAGGTGATAACCAGTCCATCCCCAATATGACATCAAAATCAATAATATCTAAAAGTAATAGATCTACTCGGGTCTCAAGTCCCCCAATCACAACTATACATGAATGATGGAGACGATCTACCATAATAGAATCACCTACCGGTGTAGACACATATACAAGAGCACTCAAGGAATCACTAGGCATAATCAAATACGGTGCAAAATAAGATGACACATAGGAGTATGTAGATCCTGGATCAAACAGAACTGAAGCATCTCTACTATAGACCAGAACAATACCTGTAATAACTACATCTGAGGCCTCAACATCAGACCTGGCTGGAAGAGCATAACATCGGGGCTGGGCCCCATCACTCTGAACTACATCTCTGGGACGACCTCCTGTTGGCTGTCCTCCACCTCTAGCGGTCTGACCTCCACCTTTAATACCTCTACCTCCACCTCTAACTGACTGAGCGGGCAGTGGAACACTCAGTGCCTGAACCATGGCACGAGAACCCTGATGCTGAGAGCTGCTCGGTGCTCGAGGGCAAAATCTTACAATATGCCTCATGTCGTCACAAGTATAACAAGCCCTCGGTTGCTGGGACTGACGACCCTGAAAACTCTAGAGTGGAGGTGCACTAATAGGAGCTGGCGATGCACTGTAGGGCAGCTGATTAGAATACTGCATATGAGAACCACGACCACCTAGACCACCATGAGAAGCCTGTAGTGCTAAATGAAACGGCCTGGAAGGATGGCCCCAACCAAAAGAATCCCTACCTCCAGAGGAGGCACCACTGAGACTGCCCGAATGAAAAGGCCTCTTGTCAGACCCCTGACCACTTCCCTGTGATAGAACCATCTGAAATCTCCGGGCCACATTGGCCGCATCCTGAACAGAAATATCGCTCCCTGTCTCCTTAGCCATTTGCAATCGAATAGGCTGAACGAATCCCTCAATGAACCTCCTCACTCACTCTCTCTCTCTCTCTCTCGGTGGGAAGTATAAGAAGAGCATGACGGGCCAAGTCAATAAATATGGTCGTGTACTGAGTGACAGTCACAGAACCCTACTGGAGACACTCAAACTGCCTCCGGTAGTTCTCCCTCTGAGTGATAGGAAGAAACTTCTCCAGAAATAGCTAATAGAACTAATCCCAAGTCAAAATCGGTGACCCAGCTGGCCTAGCCCAACAATAATCCCTCCACCAAGTCTTGGAAGATCTAGACAGACGAAAAGCAGCAAAGTCAACCCCATTGGTCTCTATTATCCCCATGTTTCGTAGAACCTCATGACAGTTGTCCAAATAATCTTGGGGATCCTTAGAAGATGTACCACCAAAAGTAGTAGTAAAAAGCTTGGTGAACCTGTCCAACCTCCACAAGGCAGCAGCAGACATAGCTGGCCCCTTACTGGTCTGTGCCACAACACCCAGCTGAACTACCCCAACTCGCTGACCTGCTGAAGTCTAAAACTAGGAATCCATCTACTCCGAAGTGCGAGTAGGAGGAGTCTGGGCTCCTCCTCTATCATGAGAGATAACTGGTGCTATAGCAAATATGTATGCCTGAGTGACGCTCTCCATAAGGCCCACTAGACGGACCAGAGAATCCTGAAGTACCAGGGTGGCGATGAACCCCTCTAGAACCTGAGCTGGTCCTGCTGGAACTGTCTGGGCTAGAACCTTGTCATCAAACTCAACTTGAGACTCAGTCGCTGGTGCTGCTACTCGAGCTCTGGGCTGAGCTTTGCCTCTACCTCGGGCCCTAGCATGGCCTTGGCATCTAACCTTCGCAGGAGCTGCTACTGGGGGATCGGGCTGCTGGTCAGCTGATGAAGCGGTATGTATTCTCACCATCTGCTAAAGAACATTGTGTAAGTTCAATTAGCATTGAGATATCAAGTCGCATGGTAGGAAAGAAAAGATGTAAAGTTTTCCTAAACTCTGTAGCCTCTAGGGGATAAACATAGATATCTCTGTACCGATCGTTCAGACTATACTAAGCTTGTCCGTGAATTGTGAGACCTAAGCAACCTAGAGCTCTGATACCAACTTGTCACGACTCGAATTTCCCACCCTCGGGAGTCGTGATGGCGCCTACTCATAAAAGCTAGGCAAGCCGAGTGTTACAGATTTTATTACCTTTTTCCCTAACCTTTTAACAATTCAAATTAACATGTGATCAGCAACAGAATAATGTTAATAATAAAAGAAATGCGGAAGACAAAATGTAATAATTTAACTACATACAAGTACAAAATCCAAAATACAACTCTACCCAGAATTGGTGTCACAATGTCACGGACCATCTACGAAGACTACATATAGTGGTCTGAACAGAAAACACAAGTCTATCTTTGAAATAAATAAAAAATAGAATAGAAAGGATAGAAGGGGATGGCAAGGCCTGCGGACGTCTGCAGAACTTCCTCGGGTCTCCGCTGGACTGAAGGCAGCAACCTCGCTATGGTCCAAAAGCTCCAGTACCGGGATCTGCACACAGTGCAGAGTGTAGTATCAGCACAATCGATCCCATATGTTGGTAAGTGTCGAGCCTAACCTCGGCAAAGTAGTAACGAGGCTAGGACAAGACTACCAAATAAATCTATGCAGTTAAATCATATACAACAAATGATAATAACAGAAACTGGCAGTTAAAGATGGGAAGGGGGAACATGCTATGAGGAATATCAAGTACTAACAGAATTTCAGTAGAGAAGCATAAAGAACACCATAATTAAATTATAAGCAAGAATAAGAAAGACAGTAACAAGTGCACGTCATCACACTTCATGCTTTTACTCTCGTTCTCACCATAAGAATCAATAGATTTAGCACGGCATCACCATTCGTGCTTTTACCTCACATAATCATGGCACAACATTATCCTTCGTGCATGATCTCTCATATCATGGCACGTCATAACCCTTCGTGCTTTTACATTCACAATATCGGCACGACATCACCCTTCATGCATTAACACTTACTCACAATTATCGTGCACGACATCACCCTTCGTGCTTTCCACTCTTCCTTACCCAAACAACAATCACAAAGCAATTCGGACAAGGGAATCAATAAAATCACAATAGAATCCCATCAAGGGAACAATAGTATAAAAATAATATCCCGACAAAGGAAGAAATAACATCCCGATAAGGGAAATAATATCATAAATCTCTTCTTGTTCCCACAATCACTTCACAACATAAATCTCAACTTGATCCAATACTCAACAATGTTCAATTACTATGAATACTTCCATAAGCCTTGTTCAACATTGATAATCATCATATTAAGCATGGATAATACATAAAGGAGTCACAACAATCATAGTATAAGACTCACGAGCATGCTTGACACCAACGCATAGATACTCATCACAACACCTATACGCCGTACTCAACAATTAACACATAGAAAATAAGACCACAACTCCTATTCCCTCAAGCTAAGGTTAGACCAAACACTTACCTCAATGCCACGAACACAATCAAGCCTCAACTACCACTTTACCTCTCGATTCCACTTCCAATTCACTTGTATCTAGTCACATTTTACTTAACGATATCAATAAATGCTAAATAAACCAATTCTAATACATGAAAATAGGTTTTCTAACAATTTACCTAAAAAGTCAAAAATTGACCTCGGACCTACTTGGTCAAAACCTAAGGTTCGAACCAAAACCTGATCACCCATTCACTCACGAACTCAAATATATAATTTGTTTTGAAATTAGGCCTCAAATTGAGGTCCAAATCCCCAAAATTTGAAAATCCTAGGTTCTACCCAAAATCACCCAATTTCCCATGAAAACCCCTTGATTTTGAAATGAATCATGTAAAAAATGGATTAGATTGAAATAAATGAGTAAGAAATGACTTATTAATTATTTGGAAGACTTTGTGCCTTGAAAAATCGCCCAAAGATATTTTAGGGTTTAAAGAGTTGTAACAATGAAGGAAAATCCGTCTAAGTTATAATTTACACAGGTGCAGATGCCGCAATTGCGACCAGGGGTTTGCAATTGCGACCTCTTGGAAAATCTGCTATCTTCGCAAATGCGAAGAAACTGTCGCATTTGCAGCCCCTGAGAATTTCTGTCATCTTCGCAATTGCGAAGGTAGACATCGCATTTGCGATGGGCAGGTTTTTCAATTCCCACCCAATGCTTGCATTTTCGAAGAGGGCCTGCCGACGCTTGGTTTGCATTTGCGATGCCTGGGTCGCATTTCCCAAGCCTGAGAACTTGGCATTTGCGAAGCCTGATCTTGCAATCCTGGGCAAAAATACCAGATACCAGCTGAAATTTCCCAAGTCCAAATACACTCCGTGGCCTATCCAAAACTCACCCGAGCCCTCGGGGCTCCAAACAAAACATGCACGCAAGTCCAAAAATATCATATGGACTTGCTCGTGCGATCAAATCATTAAAATAACATCAACAACTATGAATTAAACCTCAAATTCATGAAATCACTCAAGAACATTGAAATTTCTATTTTCTCAACTATAGGTCCGTTTTTTATCAAACGAACTCTGATTCTTACCAAATTTCACAGATTCAACCAAATTATTATTTTAAACTTGTACCGGGCTCCGAAGCCAAGATATGGGCTCGATACCATCAAGAAATTGCATCAATTCTCTTCTAAAAGCCTTTATATTTTCCAGTAAATAATTTTCTTTAAAAATTCTTTTCTCGAGCTTGGGATTCGATTCCGGGCATACGCCCAAGTCCCATATTTTACTACGGACCCTACGAGACCATCGGATCACAGGTCCAGGTCCGTTTACCAAGATGATGACCGTAGTCAACTTTAATCCATTTTAAAGGTCAATTTCCTTATTTTACTTAGATTTTACATAGAAGCTTTTCGAAAATGAGCCTGGACTGTGCACGCAAATCGAGGTGAGACAAAAGGAGGTTTTTATAGCCTCAAAACACAGAATTACTTTCAAAACGAGTGATGACCTTTTGGGCCATCACACTACATCCACAAAAATCATTGTCTTCACAGTAGTTAAAGAGAAATTTGATAGAATACCCAGTGTTAACTTGGGCCAAACGTCCATAACAAGTACCAATAAAAAATTAGGGTCGAAGAGGACCAGCTCGGGGCCCCTTCTGGTTCTGTTTACCCATCAAGACTAGTGACAGATCTAAAAAAGACATCGATCACGAACCAAAATCAAACAGAGATCGGTATCAGCCATATAATGGAGATCGAAGGAGTAGTCAGTCTGGCGCAACCCTGCGAGGAGTGAAAGAAGGACTGATCGGGTCATAATAACTGAGGACTCATGAGCAAAAATGGTTTTGACAGACCCATCGGTTCTAAGGAAGCACCAAGGTTATCAGAGTACAACTTCAACGTCGATACTGTTGGTATCGTATCAGCGATTGGACGCGTCAAATATATTAAGTGGCCTCGACCATTGCAGTCCAATCCTGCCCAAAGAGACCCCAACCCAATGTGTAAATTATCATGGCACCCAGTTCCATTGAACCGAAGAATGGCGACAACTGAGAGAAGAAGTAGCTCGGTTATTCACAATGGGCACCTCCGACAATTTCTTAGTGACCGAGCCAAAAATCACTTCAAGAATAGGGATGCTAACCAACAAATCGAGCATGAGAACCTCAGCACATCATTAACATGATCATTGGTGGAGTTTACATCCCCTAAGGGCCGATATTAAAATGCACCAAAGTATTAATTACATGGGAAAAATGAACTCGAGATTATGCACCGGAGGGAACCATATCTTTCAATGATGAGGATGCTGAAGGCATCATAAAACCACACAATGATGCACTGGTAATATTTGTACTCAAAAATAAATCTCGAGTTAAACGTGTGTTTGTTGATCTAGGTAGCTCAGCTAATATCATCAAATCGAGGGTCGTGGAACAACCGGGTTTGCAAAACCAAATAGTGTCTGCGGTTCGAGTGTTAAACGGATTCAACATGGCATGCGAGACCACTGAAGGGGAGATAACTCTACCGGTGAACACCGCTAGAACCATTCAGGAAATGAAGTTCAATGTGTCAAAGGGGATATGAGATACAATGCTTTGTTATAGAGGCCATAGATTCACAATATGAGGGCAATACCCTCGATGCTACATTAGGTGTTGAAATTTACCACACCAGGAGGGATCAAAACAATTTAAAGGGAGCAACCAGCCACAAAAGAAATGTTTGAGGTCGACGAGGTGGTCCTGATATCTGCACTCTCGGCATCAAAGAACCCGAGTTCTGTCACCAAGGGAGAAACCAAATAGCAATCACTGATGCCGGCCCTGACCAAACTAGAAAAGCAGGAGAGAGGCAAGGATGACGACTATCGAGACCTTAGGTCTTTCATAGCCCTGATGATTCTGATGCCACCAAGTCAACGGTTGAGGAGCTAGAGAAATTTAGGTTGATAGAGAACCTGCCTAATCGGAAGGTATACCTGGGCATGAGACTATCTCCCGCACTCGGGAAAAAACTCATTCAATTTCTTATCACTAAAATATATTGCTTCGCTTGATCCGATCTTGATATGGCATGGCTCCCGTTGGAAATAACTACTCACAAGCTGAGCTTAGAACCAAAGTTTCACTAGGTTAAATAGAAAAGGAGGCCTCAGTCCAAAGTCAAGCATGCATTCATTAAAGGCGAGGTATTCAATCTTCTTAAAATAGGCTTCATTTGGCAAGTTAAGTACTCAAATTGGTTTGCAAACTTAGTGGTAGCACCTAAAAGGGGCAATAAATTGAGAATGTGTGTAGCCTATAAAGACTTAAACAAGGCATGCCCTAGAGACTTTTTTCCTTTGCCTAACATCAATCGCATGATCGATGCGACGACCGGGCATGAGATACTCATCTTTCTCGATACCTACTCCATGTACAACAAGATCCGGATGGACCCGGGTGAAGAAGAAAAGACTTCCTTCATCACTAAATATGGCAACCTTTGTTATAATGTAACGCCATTCAGATTAAAAAATGTTGGTGCCACCTACCAACTCTTAGTAAATCAGATGTTCGAAGAGCAAATAGGGAAATCAATCGAGGTTTACATTGACGACATGTTAGATAAGTCCCTGTGGGTAGAGGACCATTTGGAACATTTGTATGAAACCTTCAACATGCTAAAGAAATATAATATGACGTTGAACACGCAGAAATGCGCATTCGGAGTTGGGTTCGGGAATTTCCTTGGATTTATGGTGTCCAACTGGGGAATCGAGATCAATCCCGACAAGATCAAGGCAATAGAAGATATCACCGTGGTGGACAATGTCAAGGCCATTCAAAGGCTAACCGGGCGCATAGCTGCCTTGGGTCGGTTCATTTCAAGGTCCTCCGATAAGAGCCATCGATTCTTCTCATTACTGAAGAAGAAAAATAACTTTTCATGTACCCCAGAGTGCCAGCAAGCTTGGAAGAGATGAAGCGAGATCTTTCGAGTCCACCATTGCTTCATACTCCGAAAGCAGACGAGCAGTTGTACCTGTACTTTGTGGTATCCAAGATAGAGGTAAGTGGAGTATTAGTACGAGAAGAAGAAGGTACGCAATTTCCTATATATTATGTTAGTAGGAATTTAGGCGAGGCCGAAACAAGGTATCCACACCGGGAAAAATTGGTGCTCGCTTTGCTAAATGCCTCCAAGAAGTTAAGGCCATATCTTCAGTGCCATCCAATATGTATCGTGACTACTTACCCTTTAAGGAATGTAATGCACAAACCCGAGCTCTCGGGACGAATGACCAAGTGGGCCGTGGAAATTAACGGGTACGATATTGGATATTGACCCCGAACCGCCATCAAATCTCAAAGTTTGGCTGACTTCGTGGCGGACTTCACGCCGACTTTAATACCAGAGGTCGAAAAAGAATTATTGTTAACCTCAAGGACCTCATCGGGGATCTATACCCTATTTATGGATGGTTCATCCAACGAAAAGGGGTCCGGACTCAGCATTATGTTAAAACCCCCCTCGACTAACGTATTTAGGCAATCTATAGAACTGTGAAATTGACTAAATATGAGGTCGAGTATGAGGCCATGGTTGCAGGTCTCGAATAGGCTAAGATCTTAAGGGCCAAAGTGATCGAGGCTCAATGCGTTTCTCTCCTTGTGGTAAATCAAGTCAATGGGACATTCAAAGTAAAGGAGGAACAAATGCGAAGATACTTGGATAAACTACAAGTAATCCTGCATCGATTCAATGAATGGACCCTACAACACATATCGTGACCAAAATAGCGAAGCCGATGCTTTGTCTAACTTGGGATCATCGATTAACGATGACGAATTTAGCTCAGGACAGTCGTACAACTCATGAAAATGATAGTGGAAGAAGGACATGCCAAGATAAACTCGACAAGCTTAACCTGGGACTGGAGAAATAAGTATATAGATTACATCGAGCAGGAAGCTTCCCCTAGATCCTAAAGAGTCAAGGGCTCTGCTCTAGAAGGCGGCCAGGTTTAGCATGTCCGAAGATAATACCCTACTCAGAAGAACGTTCGATGTCCCACTCGCCATATGTCTAAGACCGGGAGACACCGAATTTATTTTGAGGGAGGTTCACGAAGGCACTAGCGGGAACAACTAAAAGGCAGAATAGTTGTTTCGTAAGATAATCAAGGCTGTCTATTACTAGATCGACATGGAGAAAGATGCAAAGGAGTTCATGCAAAAATGTGACAGCTGTCAGAGGCATGCTGCAATGATCCATCAGCCTGGGGAGCTGCTACCTTTGGTCTTGTCACCTTGGCCATTCATGAAGTAGGGAATGGACATAGTCGGTCCCCTGCCATGGGCAATCGGTAAGGCTCAATTTATACTATTTATTACTAACTACTTTTATAAATTATTTAAAGCTCAGGCATTCATAAAAGTAACAGAAAAGGTAGTTATTCATTTTATTTGGGACTATATAATATATCGGTTCGTAATGCCGGCCGAAATTGCATATGACAATGGGAAGCAGCTCATTGGCAGCAAGGTATGCAAATTTTATGAAGATCAAAAGGATCATATCAACACCCTATCGCCCTAGTGGGAACGAGCAAGCGGAGTCTACAAACAAAACCATACTCCAAAACCTTAAGAAAAGGCTGACGATGCTAAAGGAAAATGGAAGCAAATTTTTCCTGAAGTCCCATGGGCATACCGTACGACCTCAAAGTGTAGTACCGGGGCCACCTTATTTTCGTTGGTCTACGGTGCTGAAGCACTAATACTGGTCGAGGTGGGAGAATCGAGTCTCAAGTTCCGATATGCGACAAAAAAATCAAACAGTGAGGCCCCTAGTACGAGTGTGGAACTATTAGATTAAAGGCGTGAGGCCGCCCTCGTACAATTGGCCACCCAAAAGCAACAGAGCGAAAGGTATTATAACTAGAGAGCCAACCTCCGATACTTCAATGTTGGAGAGGACTTGGTGTTAAGAAACGAGACACTAAACACCCGGAACCTGAGCAAAGGGATGTTTGGACCGAATTGGGAAGGCTCATATCGAATTATCGAGATTACTAGTAAAGGTTTTTACAAACTCGAAGCAGGGAACGGTGAGCGGCTGCCGAACAACTGGAACGTGACCTACTTAAAACGATACTATTGCTAAGGTACGACCCCATTACATATACAAACACACATACATATATATATATATATATTACAAATCGGACTAATACTTTCAGGAAATAACCAGAGGACAGTGTAGTTGTTAGGCCTGAAAGCACGCATTGCACTGTTTTTCCTTTGAACCAGTTTTGTCCTAAATGGGTTTTCTAGCAAGGTTTTTAACGAGGAAATAATGGATCGTGCTAACTTAGAAATAAAGATCGGTTATGAACCAGATTCAGTTGTCACATCAACAATGTCCGAGCTCTCTCGACGATAGACTTTGAATACTGGGGGCCATCACTCTTAGGTAATGATCTTTAGTAAGAAAGGAAACTTTGTGCTTAAACAATCTAGGCTCGGTGCATAGGATTTATTGTTAGTGGAAAACGGTCGAATGAAACGTACCCGCATAGACCACCCACGACATAACACGAAGCTTGTACACATTTACAATCTTATATATTATGCAGAGAAATAAAAGAAAGTTTCTACCTTGCAGATACATATTTTGTCTCTTAAGACTATTACATTTTGTCCCTTAAGGATATCATGCCCAAGGGATGCCTCTATTCGGATCCAATAGATCACCCCCACTCGGGGAATCTCGTCCAAGAAAAACTCAAACGGCTCAGGCTATCGAAGCCTGCAAGCACAAAGCTTATTAGGCAGTGCCTAAACTTAACAGGATACGGCCACCCCCACTTGGGGACTGTTATCAAAGATAAACTCGGATGGCTCAGGATATTAAAGCCCGGAGGCACAAAGCCTATTAGGCAATGCTTGAACTTAAAAGTCTACGGCCACACTAAAAATTGCTCGAAGACATCCGAAACTCGTAATCAGAACATAAGGCCTTCAAAATTTTAAACCGGTTCAAAGGTTACCCTCGGCAAAATTATAGTCTAAGAACATTTATCTTGGGGAAAGCTTCTGGTTGTTCCGAGCCACCATAAGCTTTAAGAAAAACTTGCACCGAGAAAATATCTTGCTCGAGCCTCTAAAAATAGATTGTTGCAACATCTAATTCCGTTCTTGTCACGATCCAAATGGATGGGCCCGACAGGCACCCGGTACCTTACTCAGCCGAGTACCAGCGTAATGAATCTTTCATATCACTCTATCATAGGTAAATGAACCGGAGTAAAGCATGAGGGAATACAAACTTGTACATATGAATTACGGGCCTATAAGACCCAGATAACCATTTGTGTACTGAACATAGGCCGACAAGGCCATACAATCTTTTAAGTACATGACATATTTGTACAAGCCTCTAAGAGTAGATATATACCATAAAGGTCGGGTCAGGGCCCCGTCATACTAAACAACAAACGTCTAAATCATACTAACCAAACAAGAAACTCTGAAGCAAATGGAGCACACCAACATCTTCTGCTGAGCTGATAGCCTACTTGGAGGGCTCTCGACCTGTCTATCGGGACCTGCGGGCATGAAACACAGCGTACCCAGGCAAAAGGGACATCAGTACGAATAATGTACCGAGTAGTAAGGCACATAAATAAGTATATAAAAGACATGGAATAAATATAGAGTAAATGACTCAACCTGTCATTCAGGATAACTCTGTAAATCATGAAATACTTATAGTGTCATGCATGTGCGTATGAATGTCATGTCGTGCATAGCTACATGTGTTCATAACATCATTAAGACTTTGAGGGCATCTCATCATATCATCTCAGCCAATGTGGGCAAAATCACCAACGTATACTAGCTGATCAGGTAGTGGTTCGTATATAACGCCATAACCTTTTCCCATATCCCATATATAAAATATACGTATATACGCGTATATAACACCATCTGGTCATAGGTCAATGTACATGAATGCAATGCATGAGAAGTACATCAATAAAATCTTTCGGAGTGTCATAAGACCATTATGCCTCTGATTAATATCATGAAGTCAACTTTTTCAACTTACATATTTTTCTAAGACCCATGAACAGATGATAAAATAATAGGACACATGGGAATTCAAGAACATAGGCACTTCTAGTACTTCTATGAATAGAGTTATTTATGGAAGTTGCACATTTTTTCATTTCGTTTGTATTGTATGGATCATGCCAAAAGGAAAGAAGGGATAACCTTAACATACCTAGAGTAGGGATAAATCCGTATAATATTCTTGCTAGAATTCTTGTTGAAGTAGACTTGTCACGTTACTAAGTTGCCTACCAATTTTCAGGAATTTGCGATGTATAGAAGGCTAAGCGACATCTTCTGATTCTCTTTTCATGCGTTAAAGGAAGCAACGAAACCAATTGTAAAAATGAACTACAACTGAAATCTGGAGAAATGATGCAGCATAGGTAATTTTCTTGAGTTTATTTTGACCGATCTTAAAACTTAACTACTACAACCCTTATACCCATCAAAACATTAAACAACTTAATATCCCAAATCTCTTTTAATTGTATTATATCAAACGATATGGAGACAATAAGATAATTATGACTCATTAAGTCATTAGAAAGGTGGCAAGTTAAGGTATGTGGTGGCTGCCACATGGGGATTTATCCTTAACACAAATCTTATCCATTTGGTTACTTAATTATTTCGTTAATCCCTCATTTACCAATAATTATCCAATTATCCATATTATTAGGAATTATCTCAAACTACTTAAAATACCACTCGCTTTTAACACACTTTACACACCTTATAATCACGGTCATGTGGTACCTTGTATGGCACTAGTCCATAAATACCGGGTATTATATTTTATCCCAAATTGTCAAACTTTGACGAAACTCATTTTCTTCGATTTGCTTACCCTCTCACCTTCACGAGTTTACTCATCACTTGTTTGAAATAACATAATGCTTATAATCCCAAAATAATCTCATTCCCGAACTTACGTCGGTTAACTTACGATGAAACGTTAATGTATAAAAATGCGGGATCTAACATCTCATTTCCGAGCTTCCATCAATTTACTTATGGCATACTTTCACGTACGAAAACATGGGGTGCAACATCATTCCCCCCTTTATGTCTCTTTCTCAGACCATGACTTGTAGTCGGAATCCTTTCAATCTCGTAACTGTTACTTCCTTCTATCATGCATCCTGTACGACTCTAACCTTGTATGTACGCCTGACTCCTCTCTTCTCTTCCAGCTTTTGGCCAATCTCTTGGCTTTACTTTGTGAACATATACAAAATTATGTCAAGCTGTCCCTTTGGGCATCATTAGTTTTACTACATCTAAGTAGATCATACTATATCAAAATTCTTACTTCGATTTATCATTAATAAGGTCTGTTACCGAACTCCAGGTTACTTCTGTTGTTTATCCCATATGTATAAATCTAAGTCCTTTAATGCTTCCTCATTACTTGTTTATCTTAAGAATGGCGGCCTAATCTCACGTCATACTTTGTGACTTTTGTTCATCCATTGTTGATTCACCTTAATGTTGATCTATCATCTACCACTGATAACTTGATTTCTTACGTAACACTGTCTCTAGGGCTCACGTCTCATCAGGGACATCTAGAGTAATTAGATTGATCCACCTAAGGGCGATACTATACTTCCATAACTATATTTTATAGCATCCCAGTTTGACTCACCTTACGTGGCTAATTTAATCCTGTCCAATTCATGAAATCCTTTTCTTTCTTTTTTTTCTTTTTTTTCGTCAAACCATTACTCAATCGAAGGCCCAAACATCGTCTTTTATCTATCATAATCACACCCCCATTCTATAGCATTCCATCTCTTCTAAATGTTATTAGTCTTAGACTCCTTTGAGTTTGTTCAGGCTATATTGAGCTTTCTATAACTTAGAGGAACCATCAGCTCCTTTGTTTGCACAAGCTTAATCCTAAGGACTTATCTATTTTCGTCACCTTCTCACTTGCATTCTCCTTACCTTGTTGCTTTTCCATACTTTAGCTTGCAACCTATACATATCTATTTATACTACTCGCAACCTTCCTTCAACTTTCTTGCACCATAAATTTCCTTATGTTATTCTGGAACATCAAGTGAGACACCGCATCATCTCTAACTCTTCTTTACTCTCTTAACTAGACATCTAGATACTTAGAAACCATGGGTTGGAAGGTATGTCACTAATGACACTGCTATTATACTGGATCCCGATGCTTCTAGCCCTCTATCTGAAGTATGGATTATTCCTAACCTTCAGCTTTTGAGTATCTCGTACGTTGACCACCTTTACCTTACTCATCTTAAAATCTTGCTTCACATCTTCTATTCATTTCATGACCTCCTTCCACATAGGTGTAATTAATATTCACAACTTGAAGCTCTATTATAATACTTGCACCTTTGGTGTATACACAATCTGTAATAGCCCCATACTAACTTTTTATGAGGCTGGTACTCTTCCAACTGCCTTTCTTGTAGGGTCATTGTAGAATATGACTTTTGTACTATTTCTCTTGTACCTCTGATATTAAGGTTGGACCTGCAATGTTCTCAACCCTGATTTCTATAATTTTCTAAGTCCAATAACTAGACTCTTGATTTACTTAGTTGATGTAACTCTTTAGTTTCCTTTTCCCTTTGATCAACCTTCGTGTAGGCTTAAGTTGTCTTCCGATCTGCGGTTCATCGTATTAGCTATTACTCTAGTCCTACATCGATGCTATAGAATATCCAGGATATAATCTTCTAACAATTCAATTCTTTGTCTATAACCTGGACTCAATTCTTCCTTTTTAACTTATATTGGAGTCTTCTACGGCTGTATGATATTCAATATATATGTATATTCCGGAATCGCAAGTTCACTTATAACATAACCAGTTCTGGATCATTGATCAAATAGTTCCTTTCGTTCCTTCTCAACTTTATTTAAACATAAGCTATTACTTTTCCTGGTCTTCTGCCTCCTTGTTGCGAGCATACTTAGCTTATCTTAGTTCCTACACATGCCAGAATTTTCATGCAACTCATATGATTTCGAATATTACTTTTGACTTTACTTCCCGTTCACTAGCCACGGTAGGTTCCTCTTTCTTGTAGAGGTTGTACATTGTTGTTGTAAAACTGTTGGTACAAGACCATTTCCTCTTTAGGTCATTGTATTTAGATTGAAGCCTTCTTCCTTATCTCCTCAGCTAGTCTTTCATTGTAGTACTTAGGGTGGATCCTCTGACTCTTGTAAAGCTGTGAGCTGATTACATCGTATACCCGATAAAATATTTGATGTCCTTCCTCGCCTACAATTATCCATAGTTGCTTACCTCCACGCCCTTGTGCATGTAGGGTTGCTTCTGAATTGATATTTTGATTGTCTTCCCAGTGGCACTATCTTTCATTCCCACAATACTCATACGGTACCTTTAACAATTCCACTCCTATATGAATACTATCTTAAGTATTACAATGACGTTACTGCGGGGCTGAATTCACTATATTGGGTTTTACTATGTTTATCTTGCACGGCCCGCTGACTCATCTGTAACCTCCTGTTTAGCCATAACTAGGCTCTTCCTTAATCAACTACCAACTACTCATTGGCCCATTCTCATATCAATTTTTCGCGTAATATTTCTTGGGTTATTTCCTTTGTTTTAACTTACCGCTTGCACCATCTCCTTATCTATCAATAGCATTTCGGGTAAGAACCTTTACTTCCTCTCATTGACGTCGTGTTTGCATAATATTCTGGAATCTTAGCATATTTGTAGGATTTGAATAAACGCAATCTCATCGCTTTCTTATATTTTATTTTATTTTTACATTCTTTCTTTAACATTCCACAGTCACTAGAACCACTTAATTATGACTTAATGCCACATCACTCGATATTATCCCCTTTATTGCAGTACTAAGAGTTGGATCCACGAGCATCTACCTATAGATATTTTATCTCTTCATCTTTGGAGTCTTTTCACATCATCGATGACCTTTACTCGCCTTGCGGTAATCCTTCTATACCAAGGATAACAAAATTCCTTACTCTTGATAGTGACACTTAGTGTAACTGGCACATACAGTCCCTTAAGCTTAACTTTGCTCACATTGCTTACTTTAGGGAAACATCTTCCTGAATGAACATTCTCTAAATTTCTCATGAATCTTCTTCTATTGTCCATTCTATTATCGCTGGAACGCAATCTGAAATTCTCATGATGCTGACTATTATCCAATCACTCAGTCCTTAATTCACGTTTAGTTTATCTTGTTCACCAGCCCATACTGATTTCCATTATTCCGGGGTCTATTTTTTCCTTCTTATAATCATTTTAGAATCACAAACTTATTTCTCGAAATGAGGATATGACTGTATAGCCTTTACTCCTTTGTGGTCTTAAGGCCTGTCACCTTTCGTCTTTTCCTTCACTTAACCATAGAATCTGTAATACATTCATTTTTTTACATACCATTGTCATCCATGTATCGCATTAACTCTCTTCTTATTTTCCGCTAACATTTCTGTCTATCACTTTATTCTAAAAACTTTTAACAAAACATTATTTTGCTTTTAGCTCCCCTCGCTCCATCCGCTGGCTCTTCTGGTTGTTTAACGTTCTCGCTCTACTAGGGACGGTGAGCCATACTAAGATAACATTTATCCCTTCAAGGCTTCCAGTGCCTATATTTGTAGTACTCATATCCAGCTGTACTAGTTTAGAGTGCACCATCTGGGTGTCTCACAAAGAGGTCTATTAGCACATTTACAATATCCTTCGAAAATGTCAACTGATGCAAACAATCCATCCATCATTTTGGGTTACTCTAACCCCAGCCAGATTCTGATATCCCATCCTCCTCTTATACTACTTCTGTTAACCCCCATAGGGCATATCTGGAATAGCTGTGACCAATTGTACATACCTCTATTGCTATTAAAGGTAACTCAAAATGCTTATATCTCTCTGCCTGAGTTGAAAATAATGATAATCTTCACTAACTGGGTACCTCATACCCTTCTTCATCTTGCATCTTTTACTTTTTAAAATTTGTATCTATTTTCTGAATCTCTCATTGCTTTTCACCATAGGGGTGGATAGATATCATTGCCTTACGGCTCCTTATCAAGAGGCTTACACGTCTTACTACACACATGATCTACTGAAGACTTTGCATTTACTCATCACAAGCAACATGAAAAATTGAATCCCTCTGACTCAACTCTTCCATAGCCACATCCAATCTATTACCAACTGTAGGTATCATCTTATTACGAATGAAATAAAAGCTAGGAGTTTGAATTCTTATAGGTGATCTCTACCACACGATCTAGAGTAAAAATAAAGAGTGACAATCCTAAATGCCCTATAGCCTCATGCTTATGTATGTGGTGCATGACACACCCATAAACAAGACTCTACTAGACACAGCTTATAGACTCTCTAGGACAGAACTACTCTGATACCACTTTTGTCACGACCCAAACCGATGAGCCGCAATGGGCACCAGGTACCTTACTTAGCCGAGTACCAACGTAACGAATCTTTTATATAATTCTATTATAGGTAAATGAATCGAAGTAAAACATGAGAGAATACAAACTTGTACATATGAATTATGGGCATATAAGACCCAAATAACTATTCGTATACTGAACATAGGCCGACAAGGCCATACAATCTTTTACGTACATGACATATGTCTACAAGCCTCTAAGAGTAGATAAATACCATAAAGGTCGGGACAGGGCCCCGCCATACTAAACAACACACATCAAAATCATACTAACCAAACAAGCAACTCTGAAGCAACATCCTTCGCTGAGCTGATAGCCTACTTGGAGGGCTCTCGGCCTGTCTATCGGGACCTTCGGGTATGGAACGCAGCATCCCTAGGTAAAAGGGATGTAAGTACGAATAATGTACCGAGTATGTAAGGCACATTAATAAGTACATAAAAGACATGGAAGAAATATGTAGTAAATGACTCAACCTATCAGCCAAGATAACTCTGTAAATCATGAAATACTTATAGTGTCATGCATGTGCGTATGAATTTCATGTCGTGCATAGATACATGTGTTCATAACATCATCAAGCCTTTGAGGGCATCCCATCATATCATCTCATCCACTGTGGGAAAAAATCACCACCGTATACCAATTGATCAGGTGGTGGTGCGTATATAATGCCATAACTTTTTTTCCATATACCATAATATATATATATATATATATATATATATACGGGTATATAATGTCATCTGGTCATGGGTCAATGTACATGAATGCAATGCATGAGAAGTACGTCAATAAAATCTTTTGGAGTGTCATAAGACCATTATGCCTCAGATTAATATCATAAAGTAAACTTTTTCAACTTACGTATTTTTCTGAGACCCATGAACAGATGATAAAATAATATGACACATGGAATTTAAAACTTAGGCACTTCTATTACTTCTATGAATAGAGGCATTTATGAAAGTTGTGCGTTTTCTCATTTCGTGTGTATCGTATGGATCATGCCAAAAGGAAAGAAGGGATAGCCTTAACATACCTGGGGTAGGAAAAAATCCGTATGATATTCTTGCTCGAATTCTTGTTGAAGCAGAATTGTCACGTTACTAAGTTGCCAAACATTTTTCAGGAATTTGCTATGTATAGAAGGATAAATGACATCTTCTGATTCTCTTTTCATGCGTTAAAGGAAGCAAAGAAACCAATTGTAAAAAAATGAACTACGACTGAAATCTAGAGAAATGATGCAACATAGGCAATTTTCTTGAGTTTATTTTGACCGATCTTAAAACATAACTACTATAACCCTTATACCCATCAAAACATTAAACAACTTAATATCCCAAATCTCATTGAATTGTATTATATCAAATGATCTAGAGACAATAAGATAATTATGACTCATTAAGTCATTGGAATGGTGGCAAGTTAAGGTATGTGGTGGCTGCCACATGGGGGTTTATCCTTATCACAAATCTTATCCAATTAGTTACTTTATTATTTTGTTAATCCCCCATTAAGCAATAATTGCCCAATTATCCACATTATTAGGAATTATCTCAAGTTACTTAAAATACCACTCACTTTTAACACACTTTATAAACCTTATAATCACGGTCATGTGGTACCTTGTATGACTCTAGTCCATAAATACCGGGTATTATATTTTATCCCAAAATGTCAAACTTTGACGAAACTCATTTTCTTCGATTTTTTTATCCTCTCACCTTCACGACTTTTCACATCACTTGTTTTTGAAATAGCATAATGCTTATAATCTCAAAATAATCTCATTCCCGAACTTACGTCGATTAACTTACGATGAAACTTTAACGTATAAAAATGCGGGATCTAACATCTCATTTTCCGAGCTTCCATCAATTTACTTATGGCGTACTTTCACGTACGAAAATATGGGGTGTAACAGTTCTAAGGCATTTGAAATCTTTGCATTTACGAAAAGGTGTTTAAAATAATGGACTCGAAAAATTGTCAAAAGGGAAAAAACCTTATATATACATTCCAAAATGTCTTGGAAATGGCCTCAACAAACTAAATGGACAAATTTCAAAAACAAAGACAAAAAATTCGTAAGGCACCTATGCCTGATCTCTACCAGAACCCCCCTCGTCACCAAAGCCATCGGAATCTTCTCCGCCTTCGGGCTTGCCGGAGCCCTTAGAGCTTGCTTCATCTTCAGGTTCAACGAACTTATTAGCCTCGATCTCAAACTATTTCGTCTCTACAATCTCGGTCGATAGGTCCAAATGTCAGGCATCGATTTCCTCGAGGGTCTCCCTTTGAGACGACCACATCACGTACTAAACGACAACTTTCAGGCGCGCCTCGGCTACCTCAACATTGGCCTTGTACTGGTCCATCATCTCTTCTGCATTAGCCCAGGTTGTTTCCGACTCAGACCTTGCTATTTTGAGATCCTTGCCAATGGCATCCCGTTCAACAATGTTCTAGCTCAACTGAGTTTGGAGGTCCTTGATTTGTTCAGCCCACGCTTCGAACTTCTCTTTTGCAACACGGAGTTGGACCTCTACCGATGCTAATTTTTCTCTCGAGCTCTCTCCTTCTCCGGAGCCAGCCGGTCCAGTTTTTCCTTCCATACATCGGCCATGGCCTTATATCGTTAATTTTAGTACGGAGTTGGTCGATCTAGTCTATCTTCTACTAAACATATTAGGTTTGGTCGTTAGTCGCCATGTCTAACTCGTTATTGCTAACTTCAAAAATCTTTAATTGTTCCACCTGGTCGGAATGCTCATTCTAAGCCGCATCCAACTCGGCTCGGAGACTCTTGACAACTTCTTCGTGTTGCTCTCTAAGAAGCTTATACGCGTCCCTCTTTTTGTCAAGCTCCCTAACCTCAGCCTCGAGCTGGATAGCTTCAGCCTGGTAGCGAAGAAAACTTTCATGATGTAGTATAGAGTCCTTCAAAAAGATAAAAGAGAGAAGACATGATAGATGTCAAAAACTAAGTCAGAAGATGAAAGATCATAGTGACACCTTACCCGATTTAGCGCCTGTTGGGCTTCATTGAACAAGCACCGCACATCCACCTCGTTCATTTTTGCCTGGTCTTCTACGGTTACCTGGAATCGAAGGTAGCTCGCTACTTCAATGGGGCGGAGAGAACCCGGGAATCCTCCGGGACGGTGATGATTATTGACCGCTTATAGTCAGGATCCATGCTCGGGCCGAGGAACTGATTGATTAATTTTGGGATCGAGTTCTGCCCGCCAGCTTCGAAGACAGATCTTTTCTCAGCTCCTCCAAGTCACCTAACCGGGAGAAGTCTTCCAGAGCGGTCGAGTCCACACCTTCAAAAAAAGAACAAAGGGGAGCATCTGTACCGTGGGCCTCTTTGTTGGATCGCTCCTTCATCGTCGGGGCTTCGTCGAACATAGAGTCTGTGAATGAAGGTGACCCCGAAATCTCCATGAAACCGAACGGAGCTGAGCCGACATCGTGAGAGGCCTCATCCCTCATCTCTACATCTTCCTTCCTGACTTGAGGAGGATCGGCCTCCGTTGTTTCCCCCTCGGCTGCCACTCACTCTTCGGGGGAGGTTAATTCACGGGCCGCAGAAAGATCATCCTCCTCGGGCTCATCCCTGAGCTAAAAGAATGAGTCTGAGTACGGTGATCGAGAGCTGGAACTCTCCTTTGACTTTCGGGCTAGCCTTCGTTTTGTTTTCTTCTTCTCCGAGCTCGGGGAGCTCGGAACATTCATGTTATTCTTCTTCTCTCCTACTGTGGCCCGAGCTACCTGAAGCAGAAGGACAAATGGATAGGCATTTGTCCCCTACTAGAGGCTTAAGCTCAATTTTTAAAACCCATTTTTTCGTACGTGAAAGTACACCATAAGTAAATTGATAAAACCTCGAAAATGAGATGTTACATTCCGCATTTTAGTACGTTAAAGTTTCATCGTACGGTAATCGACAGAAGTTCGGGAATGAGATTGTTTTGGGATTATAAGTATTATGCTATTTCAAACATGTGATAAGTAAATTCGTGAAGGTGAGAGGGTAAGTGAATCGAAGAAAATGAGTTTCGTCGAAGTTTGGCAATTTGGGATAAAATACGGTCTGAGCGATAATACCCGATATTTATAGACTAATGTCATACAAGGTACCACATGATCATGATAGTAGGGTACATAAAGTGTGTTAAATGTGAGTAGTATTTTAAGTAATTTGAGATAATTTTTAATTATATGGATAATTGATTAATTATTGGATTAGTGAGGGACTAATAAGTTAATTATGAAAATGATGGAATTATTGGATAAGCTTGATACGCTTAATGTGGAAGCCCACAAAGTCACAAAATATGACTATTAAATCATTCTTCAAGGTGGAAAAATTTGTGAGTTTGGTGGCTTATTAGTCACCAAGCCTTAAAATGTGGGGCCCACACCAGTTAAAGCATAAGACCCTTCTAAATTCAAGAGAGGTGCTTAAATCGAAAATGGTAAGCTACGGGTCTTCAACAAAAATTCCTAATCATATTAGCAATATGACAATTTCGCAATTCTGAGGAAGCCTAGTATAATCTTTCTCAAGAATATCATATGGAGTTTTCCCTACTCAGATCTTGCCGTCACGTATTTTGTCTCAATTAGTGTGTTAGAGGGAATGTCAAGAGAATACACTCAGGTATGCTAAGGCTAAGCCCTTCCTTCATTTTGTCAAGATCTCGTAACTACATGAGTTTGATAACGAGGCATAAACAGAAGTTCGTATTCATGAACTTATGTACATTATCCTAGTCTCATAAATTACAGTATTCTCCCTTGTTGGGACTTTATATTCAATTGAGTATTTTATTCATCCAATCAAGAGAGAAGACAATATATATATATACAGTATTATAGTATTTTCACCACTATCGAGCTATAATCGGTGGGTAGGCCCTTATTGGGCAACCTCTGATCAGATGGTATGTTATATACCGAGCATACTGTGGCCGAGCGCCTATGTGCTAGCTCAAAATGGCCGAGATACTGAGCCTAGTATGGCTAAGCGCCTATGAGCGAACCTACTACAGCGGAGCAGTTACACGTTCCGAGCCTTATATGGCCAGACATTTCTTTTACTTACTATATTGAGAGAGTTGAGGCGGTATCAATAGGTAAGTATATCTTCAAATCATCTTTGACTCCCAATCACTTTCAGTTATTATATTATCAGTTTATTTTTAGCTTTCAGTTTTTATTACCTTACATACTCGTTACATTACTTTGTACTAACGTCCCTTTTGTCGGGGACGCTGCATTTTATGCCTGCAAGTCCTGATTGTTAGTTGGACAGACCCTCCCAGCAGACAGAGTCAAACATCAGCTTGGTTGGTAAGCTCCACTTCCTCGGAGTTACCAGGTTTACACCTTGGAGTCCATTTCATATATACAGGTTTTATGGGTAGGTCGAGGCCCTATCCCACCCATGGTATATTTCAGTTATCTCTAGAGGCTTGTAGACGAGTCTTGTATGTTTTGTATATCGGTAGGTGTTCATGGCGTCTTCGTTATCCTACACATATATATATATATATATATATCAGCTTTTGGATATGTTTACCCTGAAGATGAGAGAGGGGTTATTTTTAGATGATTCAGAATATGGCCTCATCGGCCTAAGTTGAGGGTTAGCCCTCTAAAGTTCACAGTTAAAGAGTGGTACGCTCGGGTTGAGTATGGCACCGGGTGCCGGCCACACCTCTTCAGGTTTGGGTGTGACATTAATGGTCTTAGGCAAGCCTGCGAAAAGGAAAGAAAGGATATGAGAACGTGATGCCAAAATGAGAGTCCAATGTTACTTGTTCAGGAAAGAAATCTTACCATGAGAATGGGCCTCGCAACGGCCCTTCGGGAGTTTGTGCCACGAGCGCTCGGAGTAAGGCATCTGTGAGCAAATGCCCTTGATCCACTCCATGAGCTGAGGGACAGTGTTTGGGACTCAAGCAACAACTGCACCACCACAAATACTAGTGAGGAAAAAGGAGATGAACTTAAAATCAACATTTAAAAGAAATTTGTGCTTACGTAATGCATTCTACTTCTCTGGGAATGGCCTAAACTTGGCAGGAATAAAATTTGCGGTCCTCACCTGGACAAAGCATCACTGCCAACCCCGATCCCGGTCCTCATTGATGCTTAATAACGGGGCTTTGCTAGCCAGGCGTACAAGCTTTATCAGCCCCCCTCGGAAGATTAGGGGACTATACAGGCGGAGTAGATGATCGATTGTGAGCCGACATGAGTCACGAAGTATAGAAGGAGGATTACAATCCTCCACAACGATAGGTGGATCTGACCGAGGCATACTTCATACCTCTTACAGAAGTCCAGAATAACTGGGTCCACCGGTCCCAATTTGAAGGGATAAGTGTAAACAGTTAAATATCCTTCAACATGGGTAGTAATGGCCTCCTCCGAGTCGGGAACCACTATGTCTTTGCCTGCTAAGTTGCAGTCCTTATGGACCTCGGGGAGGACATCTATGGTGATTGAGTAAATATATCTTGATGCCTTCTCATGCCAACCCTGCACTAAGGAGCGCTTATCAACTTAAAAGTCATCGGTGACCAAACAACCCCCGGGAATGAATGGTTTCAAGGGAGGTTCAACAGCCGTTTCATCATTATCCATGTCAGTAGTGGATCTCTCGAGGTCGACAACATCGGGAGTGGTTTCATCTATTTCAGCGGTAGGTTGAGAAGAAGAAACGACATTTTGGGGAATAGATTTGAAAGTTTTTGCCATTGTTATCTGGAAAAAGCTTGAAAAAATAAAGAAAGGTCGAAAGATGAAAAGGTCAAGCACATTGGTTTGGGTAATAAAAGTGTAGAAACTTGCAACTTACCGAGAAGTCTTGAAAAAACGGAGCTAAAAATACTAGAGTATGAAGAAGGGTAGTGAAATCCTGATGATTCGAGGGTAAAAGCTTGATCATAAGGTAAAAAAGCAACGAAGGAGGGGAATATTTATAGTCTTCACAATGTTTCGCGTTCAGAGATGGCCAATCGATGGCTGACATGCATTTTAGGCCATAATGACATGATAGACGAGACGTTTTAGGTTCTTTATCGTTTATGCATGGCACATTGGAGAAGGAATCAAAGTGCATACATTGTTTCTCGTTGTTTCCTTAAACGTATTCTCCGATAAAAGAGGGGACTATCTGTATACAGATGAAACTGAGCCCTTTGGACGCCTCGGTTCTCGATGGAGTAAACAGAGCAGAAATGTAAATTTGAGGAGTCAGAATCGAGGAAAGAAGCTCCTCGAGTCGAGGTCCGAGCAAACACCTGCCCTCAGAGAAATCAGAGCCACATCCCTAGGACCGATTCGAATCCCTGAAGTTTGAAAGACATTATCGGATAATCGAACACGACCAAAAAAGGACCGTAATATCCGCGCCAAGCTGGGTGCCACGGCGTGAATCTCGACACGTATCGGCAGAGGATCAGTAATTGGTAAAACGAAAGATTTTTACCTTTTATGTTATTGTACTTAAATTGAAACTCACCTACTATATAAAGGGGAGCTTGACTATTCTTTAGGGACATTGTAATACGCACATCAAGGCAATATACTTTCATTTTGCTCTGTTATTAAAAGTTCTTATCTTTGTTCATCAGTGCTTCGTTACTGTGAGTCCGGGATCGAAGGCAGGCATTTCATTAAGACTGTTATTGAGTCTGTGTTCACCCCTCACAATTGGTTTGATACTTTATCACATTTTTTATTTGTGTAATCTAACACAATTTATTGTTTGTATTGAATTAATCCGCATATTCTTAAAATTACTTATAAATTTAATTGTTATCCACTTTTGGAGATAAACAACTATATTAAAAGCACGGAGACCCTTATCGACATGTCGTTCCCTTTTTTACCGTTCGTAGCTGTAGTTTATGTTGGAAAAAATTATAATATGTATATATAACAAAACAAAATTATCGGAATTGAACCAGCAATAGGATTCTTTTACCAAAAGCAATTACGCTCACTTTAGATTTAGGATTCTTCTTCCAAAATTTGCGCAGCAATTAATGCTGTAGAACTAAGATTCCTTTACTAAAATTTCTGTAGAAAATCACTTTATAGTTTTTAAGTACCGCGAGTTAATATTCTCATTTTAATTTTCTTTTGGAAGAAATTTCGTTCAAGACGCTTTAGCCTTCCCCCATAGTAAGCAACCCCAATCACATAGGTAATTTTTGGTCTCTCTCTTTGCCTTGCTTTTCATTTTTGTCGAGTGTGTTTTTGTTTGATACGTTACTTGATATACTTATCGCTGTTCTACATAATTTATTTGTATATTTTTTTCTTTTATTTTTGATATTCTTGAACTTAAATATATGAAGGCTAATTCGTAGGAGTTTCAAAAATTAATTTAGGGATGGATGCGTTGCTAAACGAGACTAAAGGTTAAGCCAACTCTAATCATTTGAAAAGCAAGAAAATTTTTGTCTTCTCAGTTTATGCAAAACCAAGTAAGCCACATATATATCAAACTGTGTAGTAGTCCAACAAGTTTGTGATATCCTCTATTAATTTTGTGACGTCAATATACACTCTAATAAAGCTATTAGATATAAATACTCCTCAATTAACATTTTAATGATAAATCATATTTTAATTTTGGTGTCAATATACATTCTAATGATACTATTAGTTATAAATACTATTCTATTAATATTCTCCTTCGTTTCACATAATTTATTCTGTTTGTACCGTTCTTGGATTACGTACACTCTTCCTTAACCAAGTAAATCATGTGTTAATAAATGATAGTTTCTTAAAGAAGTTTTAGACACTTGCAGTGCCTTCAAAATAGCTGGCTCAAAAACTTAATGGAGTAGCAATCTTTTTTTTCCTCAACTCATCTTTTTTGCTTGATTGTATAAGCTTTATTTTAATGATACAGATGTTATGATCCTTATTCATCAGTAAACTACGTTGGTGGACTATTATAACTTGAAAAAACAGACGTATGAGATATCAAAGTAATAATAATAAATGTTAGGAAGCCATTTTGGTTGAGTGGAGTTGCCCAAGCAAACCGGTAGCGGAATTAAAAGAAGGAAGCAAATGTTGATATCTTATTTATTATAAATAAATAGTCTTTTAAAAAGTTATCTCCTATAGTCATATTTTAATTTTTATAGCAAAATATTTATTTATGACCATTTTCTACCTTTAAACCATTAAATACGTTGTATATTATTTTTCTCTCTCGCTCTCTCCTCCTTTCTCTTTCCTCTTTCTTCTCTTTTTCCTTCGGTTTCATGGATTCAGCTTATGCAGAGATAAACAAACTCTAAACTCCGGCTTATCACGTCGATACCATCGTATTCCTTCTTCTACTCTTTAGCCTAATTATCTCATCTGGCAGGCAGATTCCTCTAGGTTATATTCTCTTGTCAGTGGACATGGTGGAGTGAAATTAAACTGTAACAGGTGAGCATTACTAGTGTATCATAAACCGGTTCATGTTTGGCTTGTGAGATCTGAAGAAATTTTGTTTCTAGTTTCCGTTTGATTCTTTAAATTAGTGCTTCTTCAACATCTATCTTTATTTAACCGGCAGCGACACTTCACATGGCGGCGACTTGGATATCGGTGGATTGGGGACGAAGTTTGAGGCCGAGGAACTTGAAGAGTCTGTTACCTTTTTTTCATTGTATTTTAATGTATCTCGTTGTATTTCATGTATTTCATCGTATTTCACTATCTTTTTTTCATTGTATTTCAATGTATCGCGTTTTTCCATGTATTTCATTGTATTCACTGCCTCGTTGTATTCCATGAATGTATTCATATATTTTTTTAGTTGATATAATTTATGTATTCAGATGTGTATATATATTTAAATGTGTCTGTAGTATGTATTCATATGTTTTTGCACTATATATGACATGCTATACTTCATGTATTCAATGTATTTTTATGTATTTAACTGTATTCAATGTAATTATATAATATCAATATATAAATCTATTTGTAAAGATACCACTAAAAATACTTTAGTAAAGATACCACTATAAAAAGAAATGATGGATTGAATCTCTGAAGATTGCTCTGTTTTTTGGGTGTTTTTCGGTTGAGAATCTTTTTTATAAGTGCAAATACAAATTTTGTGTGTTATAATTGAGTTTGTTGATATCACGACTTCAAACCGGACCCGGTCGTGATGGCGCCTCTCGTGAAGACAAGGTCAGCCGACACAATTCCCAAATTCATTTTTAACAATTTAATAAGTCAATTTAAGTCATTTATAATAATAAATCCACAACAAGTATAAATTTAGTGAAATAGAACAAGTGTGGAAATAGATACAGCCCGACATCGGGGTGTCACAAGTCACGAGCATCGACTAAGGCCTAAATACAATGGAAAGTCTGAAAATGTACTTAATATAGTCTAATGAAATCAAGAGGGAGAAAAGCAGTGCTGCGAACATCGGGCAGCTACCTTGCTAAACTCCGATGACTCTGGCTCTGATCAACCAATACCCGCTACCGGGTTCAGAAATACCTGAATCTGCACACAAGGTGCAGGGAGTAATGTGAGTACTCCGACTCAGTGAGTAATAATAATAAATAAAGACTGAGCGATAGGAAATCACGTAAAGGCATGTCAACAGGCTATAAAGAAGTAGTAAAAGCCAATAAAAATAATGAAACAGTGAAAATATGCAAAGTCACTTTAGTTCAGTTTAAGCTTCTATAGAAATGCCTTTTTAACAATTAAGCAATTAAATGCAAAGCAGCTAGAACAGATAAACACATAAGAATCAGCCCCTCGGGCAATATCATGGATCAATCACCAGCCCTTCGGGCTATATCTCAAATCACAATGGGTACCCGCGCTAAATGGCGGTGTACAAACTTTTGGAGGGGCCCCTTACGGCCCAAGCGCAATATCATGCCATCTCGTGGCATAATCACATTGGCTCTTGGCCTCATATCAACAAGCCACCTCGTGGCGTACAAATGTAAGGACCTCGGCCTCATAATCATAATCAGGTGTTTCCTCACAACATAGGCCCTCGGCCTTACTCAGTCAAAATCTGACAAGCCACTCGACAACAGTAAAACATGATGCTCAGCCCGAAATATAATTTAAAATACCATTTCAAGCGTTAAAGCAGAGTAAACATGGCTGAGTTATGAAAATAGTAGAATATAGCATGACTGAGTTCAAGTATAAAGTCAAAACAGTGAGAAAATATCAGTAAAAATCCCCTAAGGGTTCAAATAATTGGCACAAGACCCAAATATGGCATTCAGCCCCAAACATGATGATAGCAAATAGTTTTAAATCAAATACGCGGTAAAACAGCCATTCGGGATGGACTAAGTCAGAGTCTCCAATGGTGCACAACCACACGCCCGTCACCTAGCGTGTGTGTCACCTCAATATAGCACAGCGATGTGCAATCCGGGGTTTCATACCCTCAGGACAACATTCACAATCATTACTCACCTCGATCCAGTCCAAACTATAGCCCGCGATGCCTTTGCCCTCTCGAATCGACCTCCGGATGCTCCAAGTCTAACAAAAATCAGTACATAACCATTAAAATATGCTAAGGGAACGAAGCCCACTCGAAAATATCCAATTTACATCAAAAATCCTGAAATTGCTCAAACTCGGCCCTCGGGCCCACGTCTCAAAATCCGATAAAAATTATATCAATAGAATCCTCATCCTCCCACGAGTCTATACATACCACGAACATCAAAATCGGACCTCAAATGCCCCCTCAAATTCCCAATTTACACTCTCCAATTTCAAGCCCTGATTCCCCAATTTTAGGCTTTAATTTCCACATACTTCATGTTTAAACAAGTAAGAATCAACATAGGATCGAGTATTGAGTTCAAAAATCTTACCTCCAAGTATTATCTATTGAATCCCTCTTCAAATCCTCTCAAAAAGCTTCAAAACCGTTCAAAAATGGTGAGAAATGGGCGAAAAATCGCGAAGATGGATTTTTATATAGTCTGCCCAGACATCCTCTTTCGCGAACGCGGGATAACCATCGCGTTCGCGATGAACAAAACACCAGCCATCGAAAAATGCTCTATGCGTTTGCGGCACCATCCTCGCGAACGTGATACACACTGGATACAGAACTATGCGAACGTGGCCCAAGACTCGCGAACGCGATGAAGAAAGGTCCTCCAGCCCATCTCCTAGCTCGACTCTATGCGAACGCAAAATACCATAGCTGAACGCGAAGAAGTTCTCCCCTAACACTATGTGAATGCGGGACATATTTCGCGATCGCGAAGAGCAATTTGCTTCTGCCATAAGAATACACCACGCGTTCGTGACACTTTGCCTCGCGAACGCGATGAAGAGCTGAGGCACCAGACACCAGCACAATACAACTGTGAAACATGAAGGAAAAATAGCCCAGAATCAATCCGAAAATGCGCTCGAGCCCTTCGGAACCACAACCAAACATGCCAACATATCCCATAACCTCATTCAAACTTGTTCCAACCTTCAGAATACTCAAAACAACATCAAAACACCAAAAACACATCGGATTCAAGCCTAAGAATTCCAAAAACTTCCAATTTCTGCTTTCGATCAAAAAGTCTACCAAACCTCGTTCGAATGACTTGAAACTTTGTACACATGTCACAAATGACACAATAGACCTACTCCAACTACCGGAATTCTATTCGTACCCCTATATCAAAATCTCACCTATCAACCGGAAAACGCCAAAATTTCAATTTCGCCAATTCATGGCTAAACCTTCCGCGGACCTCCAAAACACATTCCAACCACACTCTTAAGTCCCAAATCACCTAACAGAACTAACCAAATCATAAAAATTCTAATCCGAGGTCATCTACTAACAAGTCAAATCTTGGTCAAACCTTCAAATTTTAAGCTTCAAACTGAGTACTGTTCTTTCAAATTCATTCTGATTACCTTAAAAACCAAAACCGACGATTTACATAAGTCATAATACATCACACGGGGCTAGTCATGCCCGAGAACTGGCGAGCGAAGCGCAAAAGCTCAAAATGACTGGTCGAGTCATTACATCCTCCCCCACTTAAACATACGTTAGTCCTCGAATGTGCCTAGAGTTGTTCTGAAAGCCATCAAATCGTTGTGTAACCTTACCATGCACATACCCGGGGGTAATCCCAAATCACCCCATCTCATATAGGTCTGATAACACAATGTAACTGAAATTTCACAATCCAACCTAGCCCATAAACCTTAGAACCACATTTCCACTTCTGAAATTATCCACGAGATCAGAATCTCACATCTATACTCTGAATAACCCCAAACCAACTGTAATAAACCATACCTGCAACCTCATGTGCAATTACATGATATACCACATAACTCAAATACTTGTAGCGATAACTTCTAATCACAGCAGCTGCACACAACAATCGAATACCGATAGAAAACCTCTTATCAACTAAAGTCTCATTCCAACACTTTCATATACTGCCAATGATAAATGAAACACGCAGTAAGCTATAACCATTTCTCAAATCAACTATTCATGAAGCCACTTCTCCTTTGGCAAAGACCATAGAATATTTCTGAGTAGAACCTCGATATTATCCTTTCAACATGCTAAATCGAATCCGTTTGTATTCATTAAAGATCCCAACGATCTCATCTAACCCAACACAACTACTCTGGTGACATGACACATCAATACAGACTCAAGCCACCACTTGTGCAATCCGCGCCAATAAGCAACAATTCGAACATACTCAAATCATGAAAATGACTAAAATGAAAAAGATGTACTGCAAGCTCACTAGTACCACCATACACAATGCCGAGAACCCGTTACACATCATAGAAAAAGAACACACGAATCTAACCCGCATGATCATAGCTTCGCTCCAATGTGCGACCTCATCCAAACACTTGTCCATATAAAACACCTCAAGTCACTATGCTCAAAATTGACAACCATGCGCAATATGACGTCTAAAACCAAAGCAAACAGCATAACCACCGCGAGCAATTGACATAACATTACACAAACCCGAAAGGACATAACCGATATGCCATCCACCGAGCAATATGTAGTACTCTTCCCGCTCGACTTCCACTATGAAACCCCAATGGAACCGCACCATGTGTGCCTATAACCAACAAATCATAATGCCCCACAATATAGAAAAGTAACTCATAGATCAACTCAGAACATTAATACCTCAATAACAACCGAATCAACACATCCCTCACCCATAGTAACTCAAAGTCAACAAAGCCGTCTTGATGCAGAACACACACCCATATAGGTCTACTAATGAACCCCTTATCAAGGAGTTCCTGAAGCTTCTCCTTCAACTCATCTAACTCCGCAGGTGCCACACGATACGATGCCCAACACAAAATCAATACTGAAATCAACAACCCTGTCCAGCGACATACCCGGCAGCAGGAAACACATCCACAAAAATCCCCCATCACTAGAACTGAATCAATATGAGGAGTCTCTGCACTGACATCTATCACGAAGGCCAAATAAGAAAGACAACCCTTCCTAGCCATCCGCTGGGTCTCCAAAATGACACCACCCTATTGGGAACATAATCCGTCGAACCTCGCCACTCAATCTGTGGCATTCCCAGTATAGCCAACATCGCCGCCTTAGCGCAACAACCCAGAATAACACAACACTGAGACAACCAGTCTATATCTAATATCACATCAAATTCTAACATACCAAGAAGCAAAAGATCCACTCGGGTCTCCAAACCCCGATAGTCACTACACAGTGCCAATACACGCGACCTACAACCACAACATAACCTGTTTATGAGAACTCCCAGTCCCCAACTCCATATAGCATACGAATCACCATATCTTATCCAAATTTTGCCGTCCGAATATACCACACACCTTTAATACCAAATCATTCCACGAGAGGTACTCCTATAATTCTTCTGTGCCACCAAGCAAACTTGAATATCAGTAGTCGATCCAATAAGAGAGTGCCGCAATACTACTAAAGCACCATCAACTTAATCACATTGCCTTTTTATGAAATATATATCCTCATCAAATCACCCCAATTAGCAATACCATTTCCTTAATCATCTAATGATCATTTCCCTAAGAATTTGTGACCCTCTTTTCAAAATTGAACTGTGACCCTACACATGCAAATCTCAATCCTACACAACATACCGCATATACCCTACCACCCTAGGATAAACATGAGAACTTCATATCCATTCCGAGCCACAAACAACTATGTACTCAACTAGCCAAGAACTTTCCATTGATCCCATCTAGAAGAAAATCACTGCACAACCCATGCTCCCCGTACTCGTAGAATATACACATCTCTAACCGTGGTAGAAACTATCAAGAACTCTCCGAATTCCGATTGCTCAAAACTAAACTGTCATGACTAAATCCTTCTAACATAACCAAGCTACGCCAGGCTACTAAAACCCAAGAGCATCGCCGTGAAACACTAGTATAAACTCATTACCTCATAAGCATCCAAAGAACTAATCATATCCTGACCATTTCGTTCCGCCCTACTACCAAACTAACCCATCTACCCTAGTTCCTTCTGATTTACCTTCAACTTGATACTCCTTCTTGCTACAATACCACAATTTCTCAACCCAAACTCACCACACGTGACCCAAGCGTAAATCCACACCGTCTAAGGCTCATAAGCTGCTGAATACTTTCTTAAATATTCCCAACAACACCACGTTCCAAATACCTACCCCGACGAGACTTCCTGCGAATCCGGACCAAAATCTTCCTAATACTGCTATATATAGAATCCCCATAGTTGATATAGAAAGGACACAAGTCTTGACACCCTCCAATGCAAACCTGAGTTTCTAGCCAAATTATACACTTGAAAATTTCCAATTTTTACATGTAAAATCTTGAACTCATTAGGACCATTATCGAGAGTCATCCACTCTGCTCAAACCTCAATTAGACTGGTCAAATGAACCGAACAACATGCACCTCATTAACACTCCGACACCGCAGAATGTAACCTCCCCTTAATGCAACCAAGAAACTTCCTATTCTATGCGCCGCACATCCTTACCAATAACCACTCAAGATATTCCATGATTCTCATACACCTATGAAGCATAATATAACCTTTGTCAAAATTTTCCTTTACTTGAGCCATCCTCGGTCTCAATCTCCGTAAGCCATAACTGACTCACCAGCACGCCTTAAACTGGAACCAACATAGCACCTAACCGTGCAATCACCTAATCAATAGCAGACTCCCCCACTTGGCTTGAAGCCATAGACCAAAACACATACAATAACTCATAACGCATATACTCTATTGCTGTCATAATACCATAGTGAGATTAAATTCGATCCTTCATAAGCTCGTGAAACACAGACCATCTGGTACTTTAAATCTTCTGCAAATCTCGCATTCACTCTCGTAACAGTTAAACCCACTCTCTTAGGCGACCCGCGTTCAAATTGCAACACATATATTTCCTTAGTAACAAAGATCTTCCAATAATTGGCATAAAGGATTACGCAAACTTCAAAACAATCCGCAGGACATAACCCACCTGCTTCGCCCCAACTAACATCTCTTTATACCCTTCCACCGTCATAGACATTACGTAGTCACCTGATCTTCCTGAGTCTGAACTCATATCACAACGTGAAATCCACTTTACTCCCCCAACTAGAAAACATGGAAAGATTCTTCACATACCCATAACTCTGGGCTATACCTCAAATCAAGATGAAAATCAAGTACTTAATAGTTCTTCTATCCTCCAGGAAACCCTTCTCGTCGCTTCCAAATCTTATGAATACACCTTGCAATCGTAACATACTAAACATGTTGCTACCCAGTCATCACTCCAACTAACAGGGACACTATCGGACATACAAATCCACAAGCACATGCTCACACAATAAACGCCTCAGTGTTCAAGCTGTAAGCGAAATCCGGCCGCAAGTCCTTCAGACTAGCCCAACATCAACATACAGAGAACACATATCGCCCCTAGATCAGGGAATCACAAGCCATCGATGCATATCTGATACTGAGCACTCATGTGCGCGTGCGAACGCGTCGAAGGAATTCAAAAAGTCGCATTTCAAGCTGAATCAAGGACACATGATAAAAATTCAAGAATGTGAAGTTTTTCCTAAAGGTTCTGTAGCCTTCCAGGATAAGTACAGACGTCTCCGTACCGATCCGCGAGACTCTACTAAACCTACTCATGACTCGTGAGACTTATATAACCTGGCTTTGATACCAACTTGTCACGACCCCAAACCGGACCCGGTCGTGATGGCGCCTCTCGTGAAGACAAGGTCAGCCGAAACAATTCCCAAATTCATTTTTAACAATTTAATAAGTCAATTTAAGTCATTTATAAGAATAAATCCACAACAAGTATAAATTTAGCGAAATAGAACAAGTGCGGAAATAGATACAGCCCTGACATCGGGGTGTCACAAGTCACGAGCATCGACTAAGGCCTAAATACAATGGAATGTCTGAAAATGTACTAAATATAGTCTAATGAAATCAAGAGAGAGAAAAGCAGTGCTGCGAACGTCGGGCAGCTGCCTTGCTAAACTCCGATGACTCTGCCTCTGATCAACCAATACCAACTACCAGGTTCAGAAATACCTGAATCTGCACACAAGGTGCAGAGAGTAATGTGAGTACTCCAACTCAGTGAGTAATAATAATAAATGAAGACTGAGAGATAAGAAATCACATAAAGGCACGTCAACAGGCTATAAAGAAGCAGTAAAAACCAGTAAAAATAATGAAACAGTGAAAATATGTAAAGTCACTTTAGTTCAATTTAAGCTTCTTTAAAAATGCATTTTTAACCGTTAAGCAATTAACTGCAAAGCAGCTAGAACAGATAAACACATAAGAATCCGTCACTCGGGCACATTGTCAATATAATCTGCCCCTCGGGCAATATCATGGAACAATTACTAGCCCCTCAGGCTATATCTCATATCATAATGGATAACCGCGCTCATTGGGGGTGTGCAGACTCCTAGAGGGGCCCCTTAAAGCCCAAGCGCAATATCAAGCCATCTCATGGCATAATCACATAGGCTCTCGGCGTCATAAAAACAAGCCACCTCATGGCGTACAAATCTCAGGCCCTCGGCCTCACAATCATAATCAAGTGTTTCCTCACAACATAGGCCCTCGGCCTTACTCAGTCAGAATCTCACAAGCCACTCGGCAATAGTAAAATATGATGCTCAGCCCAAAATAATATTTCAACTGTTAAAGTAGAGTAAATATGGCTGAGTTATGAAAATAGTAGAATATAGCATGACTGAGTTCAAGTATAAAGTCAAAACAGTGAGGAAATATCAGTAAAAATCCCCTAAGGGTTCAAATAGTTGTCACAAGGCCCAATATAGCATTCAGCCCCAAATATGATGATAGTAAATAGTTTTCAATCAAATACGCGGTAAAACATCCATTCAGGACGGACTAAATCACAGAACCCACTGGTGAACGACCCCACGCTAGTCATCTAGCGTGTGTGTCACTTCAATATAGCACAATGATGTGCAATACGGGGTTTCATACCCTCATGACACCATTTACAATTATTACTCACCTCGATCTGGTCCAAACTCTAACCCGCGATGCCTATGCCCTCTCGAATCGACCTCTAAATGCTCCAAATCTAACCAAAACCAGAACATAACCATTAAAATATGCTAAGGGAACAAAGCCCACTCGAAAATATCCAATTTACAACAAAAATCCTGAAATTGCTCAAACCCGGCCCCCGAACACACGTCTCGGAATTCGATCAAAATCACATTAATAGAATCCTTATCCTCCCACGAGTCTATACATACCAAGAACATCAAAATTGGACCTCAAATGCCCCCTCAAATTCCCAATTTACACTCTCCAAATTCAATCCCTAATTCCATAATTTTAGGCTTTAATTTCCACATATTTCATGTTTAAACAAGTAAGAATCAATATAGGATCGAGTATTGAGTTCAAAAATGTTACCTCCAAGTGTTATCTCTTGAATCCCTCTTCAAATCCTCTCAAAAAGCTTCAAAACTGTTCAAAAATGGTGAGAAATGGGCTAAAAATCGCTAAGATGGGTTTTTATATATTCTGCCTAGACATCCTCTTTCGCGAACACAGGATAACCATCGCGTTCGCGATGAACAAAACACCAGTCATCGAAAAATGCTCTAAGCGTTCGCGGCACCAGCCTCGTGAACGCAATACACACTGGATACAAAACTATGCGAACGCGGACTAAGACTCGCGAACGCGATGAAGAAAGGTCCTCCAGCCCAGCTCCTAGCTCGACTCTATGCGAACGCGATATCCCATACGCGAACGCGAAGAAGTCCTCCCCTAACACTATGCGAACACGGGACATACTTCGCAATCGCGAAGAGCAATTTGCTACTGCCATAAGAATACACTACGCTTTCGCGACACTTGCCTCGCGAACACGATGAAGAGCTGAGGCACCATATACCAGCAGAATACAGTAGTGAAATATGAAGGAAAAATAGCCCGGAATCAATCCGAAAATACGCCTGAGCCACTCGGGACCACAACCAAACATGCCAACATATCCCATAACCTCATTCGAACTTGTTCCAACCTTCAGAACACTCAAAACAACATCAAAACACCAAAATCATATCGGATTCAAGCCTAAGAATTTCAAGAACTTCCAATTTCCGCTTTCGATCAAAACGTCTACCAAACCTCGTCCGAATGACCTGAAACGTTGCACACACGTCACAAATGACATAACGGACCTACTCCAACTTCCGAAATTCCATTCCGACCCCTATATCAAAATCTCATCTATCAACCGGGAAACGCCAAAATCTCAATTTCGCCAATTCAAGGCTAAACCTTCCACGGACCTCCGAAACACATTCCGACCACGCTCTGAAGTCCCAAATCACCTAATGGAGCTAACCAAATCATAAAAATTCCAATCCGAGGTCATCTACTAACAAGTCAAATCTTGGTCAAACCTTCCAAATTTTAAGCTTCAAATTGAGAACTGTTCTTCCAAATTAATTTTGATTACCCTGAAAACCAAAACCGACGATTTACATAAGTCATAATACATCACACGAGGCTAGTCATGCCCGAGAACTGGCGAGCAAAGCGCAAAAACTTAAAACGACCGGTCGGGTGGTTATAGTTGAGTTATATTAGGAGTCTATCACATTAATTGATTCACATACCATTTTAAACAAATAAAGACCTTTTTTCGCAAATTCTGTTATTGTATACATGAATACAAGTCACGAATACAGTCGAATACATTCTCTGCTTAGCTGGACTCCCTTGTTTTTCGCCTAGTTTTGCTACTGTATTCATGAATACAGTAGCAAAAATACATCAAATACAATCTATAACAACTGAAAACATAGCTATATGAAGTAATTTAGTAAATGGTAGCTATAGCAAGCTAATAATCACTAAAACAAAGTGATTTCTGAAAATTTCTCTTAAAAGAACAACAAATTATGTTATGATAATTACATTATGGTGAGTTTAAACACCAAAATGCATGTTATCAGGGATAGATTTTAATAAAAATTAGATTGTTCTTTGCAGTTAATCACCATTTGTTAGTTTACTACATAGGAATAAGAAATGATGTATTTATGTAATTGTCTCACTACATAGGAATAAGAAATAATGTAATTATGTAATCGTCATGCATAGATGAAGAAATTTAGAAAGGATTTTTTAGGTAGAATAAGATACAATCAACTTAAATATTTTTAAGGATTGATTGTATGTATTTGTCGAATTTGGATGCTTTATGTGATGCAAATGCATTTATAGGATAAAGGTACCAGTTTCAACACTCTCATAAATTGAATAACATATGGGAAATGATTTTTTAATAAATATCATACAAAAATTTTATAATAATTAACATGAAATATATATGCGTCCAGATGGACCCAAAGCTCAGAGATCTTTTTACATTTCAATCAGATACCGCTTATAGAATACTTCTGTATGATGAAGCAAGTATCGGAACAAACTGAAGTAAGAATATCTCTATCCAAAATCCTAAAAATGATTAACGTTTACCAGTTTTAGGAACTTACGGTTTTCCAATAAGCGTTAATTTATAACGGCGCAAACACATGTTTTGGATATTATTTCTGTATTTTTTAAAATTATTATTATTGACAAATAATACACATACAACGTGCGTACTCAAGGACTAGTTAGTTAACAAGAGTAAATAATTACCTTTTACATTTTGACAAATGTAACGGAAATTTAACTTATACTATTAGTTATAAACCCCATATGTGTGTCCTAAGCATTTCCCATTATATTGGAGTATCAACGCTAGGGTGAGTTTTAGCATAAAGGTAAAAGTTGCCTAACATAAGTCACATGTTTAAGTTCTAAAAGGGTTGCTCAACATTGTTAGTGGCATAAAGTCAAAGTTTAATGAGAAGACTTAATTTTTTTCTTAAAAAAACTTTCTATATATATATATATATATATTTAATTTTGCTATCTATTTTTCTAAGATATTGAGATGCAAAGATATTAATAGTTGTTTTAAAATCAAGTTATTTTAATAATTTTTTTCAATTTAAAATATATCTAATCCACTTAAACTCTACTAAGACATTATTGATCCAAGATAAAATTTTATTAATTTCAATTGAGAAAAAAAAAACTCCCCAGATACAACTGTTATATGAACATTATTCTATAAGGAATATATATGCATTTAGCATAGAATCAATCTTGTTATTTGATTCAGTATATCTATTAGAATATTATCTTCTACTTGTATTATTTTCCGTAACACTTTAAATTCGAAAAATAAATCAAAACTACCAATTTTATTGTAGGCCTTGCAAAATTTCGTACGGATCTAATATTTTAAATTGCAGCAACGACTTTTAGTAGTAGTATTTTGCATGGTAAAAGAGACTACGGACTAGCACAAAATCACATCGATATGACAATAAGTGTAGAAAGTATATTCAAAGTGATTTAGGGACTAAGAAGAATTATAGAACCAAGCTAAGTTGAAAACTACTAAATGACCTAGTGTTTTAAATGAATTTGAACAAGATTCAACTTCAAAGGAGCGTAACTCTCAATATATGAAGAGTTATATGATGCATGATCTATATAATAAAAGGTCTATCCGTTTAATTTTAAATATTTTAAACCATATTTCATTCTACAAGAAGTTATGGTCTTTTTACAAAGGGTAGTAGAACAACTACACTAGCAAGAACTTGATGACACTACAACATTTTAAGCCTACAACCACACTAATTTAGGCAACGCTTAAAAAGTGTTGCCAAAAGTATATGTAGGAACACTTTTTAGGCGTGACCTTTGAGTAGAGTCTTTGGCTGCGGATTTTAAGGTAACACTTATAAAGCGTTCCGTTTAATTGTAAAGGCAACATTTTCTAAGTGTTGCCTAAATATAAATCTTTTGGCCACGCTTTTAAATTATATTGCAACGTTTTTGGACAGTTGCTATATTATCATACTAAATACCACCCTTTACAAGCGTACCCTAAAAATTTCTTATAAAAAATTCCCAAAAAATTTCCCACCAAAATTACGCTTCATATTCCGCCAATTCTCATAAGTCCAAGATCGAATATTACTTGGAAAACCCTATAGGAATACATAGCAAAAATAGTACTTGGAAACCCCTACAGGAATAAGTAGCAAATCAGTTTAAACGCCACCGGTGCTCCAATCCCTCAATTGCTGCTTCTATTTCTACGTTTGCTTCATCCTTGGTTGCTGCTCTTCTATTGCTTTTAGAATTGTAAGTTCTCAAGCTTTTAGAAATAGTTATATTATACCAATCTCTGTTTTCTTTAATTTTCTAATTCCAAGAAAGAAAGAACTGAACAAGCCTCTACAAACTTAATTTAGATAAAACCCATCTCATGAAAAAGTCTCTAATTTTTTTATTTTTTTTTAAATTTCACTAGGCAAAGTGCTTTTGATCCCATTGGGTAAGAGTAATACATATTTCCTCTAACCAAATTTGAGTTAGTGATACTCAAACTTAGTCGTACAATTTGATCTAACCAAGTAGTATACGTCGAATGTATTTATGTAGTGATTGTCATGTATCTGAGTTGGTTCCATGCTTTTGTTATTTTTGTTGAGATTCCATCTTCGTGAATGTACTCAATTAGCTTGGTGATAGAGCCTCTGTTGTCCAAAATAGAGTACAAACAGTTGGCATCGCACACAAAATTCAGTGTCCTGGCCTGTTGTTTCCTCCTGTAGCCGATTGGATTCCCTTTAAGTTGACAAACCATTGTATGAATCGAATTCTTATTATATTGAAGTACTTGGATGTATTTGGATTTCCTTGCTAATAGCATTCACTACTTTTATCAGTTGTCTTCAAACTATAGTACCTTGCCAAATTCCCATCTTAAAGTTTTGGTATTCCAAAAAAAGTTTCTGTTCCAGAACTTTTGGTTACCCGTCATGTACATATAATTGCCTATTTGTTTCACTGTACCCGTGATGACCTCTGTATCTGGACATAAACACCAATGAGGGTTGCACAGTCTCGATGTTCATGTTGTAAGTTTGGACTTTCATCCTTCTTGTATTGACAGTGATGTATGGATAACTCCAGTTTTTCTCACATTGTCGTAACCTCCTCCATGATGTTCTTTCCCGTTCTTGTTAATGGTCTTTCTCCATTGTAATGAAAACTTGGGTGTATAACCAACCATTGATACAGGAAGTGTATACTGCATAATAGTATATAATTTGCAATTTATAGAAGTTTTCTTATTGAGTTTTAGAGATAATGATTATTAACTCAAGTTGGTTCTCTTGTTCGAGATTTTTTTGAAGACGTTAACAAGAATATTGGCAAAAAGGAATTTGACACTTCTATTTGATCACTTCCTGAAATATGAATATTGCTAAATAGGAATTTGATACTAGTGTTTTCTCACTTTCTGGTTTTTTTTTTTTTTTTTTTGATTTCATTGTTCTTATTCTTTCATGAATTTTTGTGATCTTGATTCTCAAAGAAGTCAATTTAACATGTGAGCTTTGGACTAATAAGTATTTATTCAGTTGAGTAATATCCTATATCCCTACCAAAAGAATATCTTGTTGATTTATCTTCTTGTTGTATGAATCCTATTAATTTTACTTTTTTTCTTCAAGAACAAAAGTCAACGCTCACGAAGATCTATATTTGAAGTTGGGTTTGGCTTAACATAAGTGTCATGACTAGGTAAGATATTCTTATCATCTTTCATTATATATGATTTTGAAAACTTACTCATGACTTTTAGGATTTATTTGTAATGTATATATAATACTTAAATGATTATATATTTTATGATTTGATATTAATATCTGATTTTTAGGGTTTCAAATGTTCCATCCAAGAATTGGATGGATTTACCAAGGTATATCAAAGAGTATATTGATGGGGTACAATCTTTCTTAGAATTTGCTTACCTTTATGGAGATCCTCAAGGCGAGGAAATTCAATGCCCATGTGCAAAGTGTTGCAATATTCGTTGGACTCAAAGGAATGTAATATATGATCATCTAATATGCTATGGATTTGTTCAAGGTTATACAAGATGGATTAATCACGGGGAATGGGAAATCCTTATGAATGTTGATGGTGACATGAGTGATGAAACTAACTCGTATGATGATATTAATGGGTTATTGAATGATCAATTTAGAGATATTTCACAAGCCGAAGGACTTTATGAAGGTCCAAATGAAGATGCCAATAAATTCTATAACTTAGTTGATGAGGCAAGCCAAGAACTCTATCCTGGTTGTAAAGGATTCTCTAGATTATCATTCACAATTCGTCTATATTTGTTGAAGTGTCTACATGGATGGAGAAATGCGTCATTCACTTCTCTTTTAGAGTTATTGAAAGAGGCGATGCCCGATTTGAACATTCCTTTATCCTAATATAATGCCAGGTCTATGGTTAAGGATCTCGGTCTTGATTATGAAAAAATCGATGCATGTCCTAATGATTGCATGCTAATTAGGAATGAACATAAGGCTGATGAATATGGTCATGTTTGTGGAGCTTCCAGATATATTAAATATCCTAAAGCAGATAGTGAGGTTGAGTGTTCTAAAAAAGCTCATCGCGTTTCAGCAAAAACTTTGAGACACTTTCCATTAATTCCTAAACTCAAAAGGCTATTCATGTGCTCAAAGACAGCGGAAACATTAAGGTGGCATGACGTGGAGCGTTCTAAAGATGGAAAGTTAAGGCATCCTGCTGATGCCCAAGCATGGAAAGACTTTGATAGTTTTCATCTGAATTTTGCAAGAGATTCTCGCAATTTGAGACTTGGCTTGGCAAGTGATGGGTTCAATCCATTTCGAACCATGAGAATATCTCATAGCACATGGCTAGTTATCTTAATGGTGTATAATTTGCCTCCTTGGATGTGCATGAAGCCAGAATATTGTATGCTTTCTTTGCTTATACCTGGGCCGCGGTTACCTGAAAATGACATTGACATTTATTTACAACCATTAATAGAAGAGTTAAACGTGTTGTGGGAGTCTGGGGTTGAAACATATGATGCTTCAAGAAATCAAACCTTTCAAATGCGAGCAGCTCTTTTGTGGACAATTAGTGACTTCCCTGCATATGCTATGTTATCTGGTTGGAGTTCAAAAGGGAAGTTGGCTTGCCCTTATTGTAATTATGGCACTAATTCTCGCTATCTTAAACATAGTCGAAAAATGTGTTATATGGATCATCATGTTTTTCTACCAATGGATCATCCATGGAGATCCAACAAAAGGTCTTTCAATGGGAAAACAGAATTTAAGCCTCCTCCGCCTTTGTTAAAGGGAACTGATGTGCTTAATGACTTACAAATTATTAATAATGTCTTTGGGAAAAAGAGGAAGAGAACAAATGATGGCCCATGGAAGAAAAAGTCAATTTTTTTTGAATTACCTTATTTGCAGCACAATTCATTATGTCATAATCTTGACGTAATGCATATAGAGAAAAATATAGTTGATAACGTAATTGGAACTCTTTTGGATATTCCTGGCAAGACAAAAGATCATGTAAATGCTCGTTATAATCTAAAAGAGATGGGCATTAGAAAGAACCTTCAACCAAAAGATACAAAGGATGGCAAGAGAACAAAGCATGCAAAAGCGTGCTTCTCAATGGCTAATGGAGAGAAATCAGTTTTTTGTGGTGTTCTAAAGACAACAAAGCTACCTGATGGTAGTGCTTCCAATATATCTAGGTGTGTGCAACTAGACGAAAGAAAATTATCTGGTTATAAGACGCATGATGCCCATTTCATGTTACATTACTTGTTGCCAATACCAATTAAAAGCATCTTTCCTGGTCATGTTGCTATTCCTTTGATTCGTCTAAGCTCCTTCTTCCGCCGTTTAAGTCAAAACGTTATCACACTAGAAGATCTAAATTGTTTGGAGATAGATATTAGAGAAACATTGAATCAATTGGAGCGATTTTTTCCTCCAACATTTTTTGATATAATGATTCATTTGCCTATTCATTTGGCAAATGAAGTAAGATTAGGAGGTCTCGTTCAGAATCGATGGATGTATCCTCCTGAAAGATATATGTGCACGTTAAAATCATATGTTCGCAACAAAAATCATCCAGAAGGATCTATTGCTGAAGCATACTTGGTTGAAGAGTGTTTGACTTTGTGCTCTAGATACTTACATGGGGGTGTGCAAACCAGATTTAATAGAAGACCCCGAAATAATGATGAATGTGGTTATGATACACAAACTTTCAGTTTGTTCCCTAAAAGATGCTTCCCTTTAGGAGCCAAAAAGAGTGATCCAATTGTTTTAGATGGCAAGTCACTATGCCAGGCACATGCATACGTATTGAATAATTGTGATGAAGTTCAAGAATATATCAGGTAATTTTGTTCACTTGTAGTATTTTCTTTTACGTAGATAATTCTAAAATTGTTTTATTTATCTTTTTCTAACAAATAAAAATTATTGTTCTGTAGAGAACATGAGGTGGAGGTTAATAATCATAGGCGAGGATCTAGATGGAGCAAGGCCAAAAATCATAGTCAAAACTTCTCTCAATGGTTTGAAACTCGTGTATTGCATGAGGATGTGTCCGATCTGATAAAACATTTATCCATAGGACCAAATTCAATTGCCAAAAGATATTATGGTTATCTCATTAATGGATATAGATTCCATACGAGGCAGCGTGATGCAAAGCGTAAAACGCAAAATAGTGGTGTTACATTAGATGCCCTAACGACAAGCTTTGCAAGCTCAAAGGATAAAAATCTAGTTGATGAAAATTTGACTTATTATGGCAGAATAATTGATATAGTTGAGTTAGACTACTATGGCCATTTTAAGGTTTTATTATTTAAGTGTGACTGGTATGAGGTTGAAGAGGATATTTATGGCCTTACTTATGTCTACTTCAATAAGAAATACTATCAGAGAAGAAAAGAGTTCGAGGGCAAACGACATGTAAGAATATTCATGCAAGAAGTTCTGAAGAAAGAGAGGAGGTGACATTTGACAAAGGACAAGCAGTGGGACCAACTAATAAGAGAGTGTCTGATTTGACTAACTTTATAGGAACAATTGCAAGAAATCCAAGATTTATCACCTTGGCGCATACTAGTTGGCATGCTGTGTCACAAGATAGTAAGCAACGAATGTGGGAATATGTCAACGTAAGAACAATCAATTTTTTTAAATGTATACTTTTTTGTATATTTCCTACTAAGTGAAGATAAATATACGTTATTTTGCATAGTCCAAATTCATAATTCCAGCAGAAGGAGAGAAATAGGTAATGACTGGTCTTCGTGATGCTTGGAGGCGACACAAGAGAAATATTAAGATGAATTATTTCAATAAGAATGCTACTGATGAATATATGCTACAAAATCGTCCGAATGAGATACCAGAAGTTCAATTCTGCCAATTGATTGAGTATTGGAAGGATTCAGATGTCCAAGTGAGATTAAATTGTGCATTTCTACACTTGAACATATTGTTGCATTATATTTTTTTTCTTTTTGATTTATTGACTAATGTACTTCTTTTGGTGCTAGGCCATGTGCCAATTAAATTGTGAAAACAGAAAAAAAACAAAAGTGGAGGCATCGAATGGGACCTATTAATTTTGGAAGAATACGCGTAGCATTGTTAGCATTTACTCGACAATTTATGAAAATTTTGACTTCCATTTTCTTTGTCGGAACACACTAATGTTTATTTTTTACTTTCTTTTGATTTAATTTGTAGCGTTCAACCAAAGAGAACAACGAGGAACTATCAAAGTCCGAAATATTTATTGCAACTCGTACAAAGAAAGAAAAAGAAGTTCATACAGATACTCAAGTTGCAATAGTAAGTCATGATAAAAGTTAAGATCTTGTTATTATATAGCCCCTCTCGTTAACTGAATGTGTGTCTGTTAAAGTTTTAGCTTTTTAATTAAAACCATGTATTTCTAATAAATGCAATTTTGTATATGTGTCTGGTGCTTATATCTTATACTATTTGAATGACAAATTAGTGAAATTGTAGTTTCATTAGGACATAACTCCATCTTGTATTACTTTTTCATGTTAGCTTACTTGCAAGTGATATGTGTAAGGTTATTGAGAATTCCCTTTCAAAAACCTTAGCTGCATACTATACTTTTGCTGGAACATTAAGAGATAATGTTCTGCATACTATCCTTTTGCTAGAACATTAAGAGATAATGTTCATGTCGAATGCAACGATATAGGTGCTGATTTTTTTAAGGTTCGATTCGATTGTCCCATGTCTGAAATTGTTAAAAGTCCTGATAGAAATGTCAAAGAAATGGTATATCCTAAGGGTATACCATGGAATGTTGTTACATCTAATAGAAAGTTGGTCACAGTTCAGTTTAACCAATTTGATTATGGAGGAATAGCTCTAAGTACATGGGTTTCACACAAGATTGGAGATATGTGCACAATGTATAATTTTTTACAAGACTAGGCTGCAATTGCACGTAATCCAAATTTAACAGCTTCCAGTGTAGCATTCATTTACAACAACCACTGAAAATATTTCATGTATTTTGTAGGAAAAATAAAAGTTAGTTTAAGTTATTTTAGTATTCAATCTATCTTGACTTGTAAGTGATGTGTAGTAATATTTTTTTTTTCACAGTCTGAACTTCAGAATTGTCAAAGTTCCGGAGAAACCGCAGATGATGCATTTAGGGCTGTGTTTGGAAAGGAGCACCCTGGTCGGGTTAGAAGCTATGATAGATCTGTGACGATAAGCTTTCTGAAAAAAGTTGAAGAAATCACCAAGCTTAAACAAAAGCATGCCAATGAAATGACTTCTCTGAAAGAAGAAATGAAGGAAATGTTGAGAGAAGAAATGCGATATTTTCTTAGTCAAGTGGTGCAAAACAACCATGAACTGAATTTTTATGATATACAAGGGTGTGCTGGATCTAATATTCCTTCACCGGTTGATGCAAGTAGTGCACGAGCTATAAAAGGCCAAAATCTACCACATTCTTCTGGCTCAACTCATGCTCCGAATCTTGAAAAGGTATTTATATTTCACACTTCCAAAAAACTACCACAATCTTAACTTACAAAATCATGTTTTCCCAAATTATTTGCTTTTGATGGTTCTGTTATATGATAATGCTAATACAAAAAGAATTTTAGCGGCAATAAATATTCGATTTAGTGGCAATAATAATGGCTGCAAAATAAGTTTATTTTCCTCTTGTTAAAAGAAAAAGACACGTGATTCATTGTTAACAAAGCATCAGTTGGTGCCAAATTTTACCACACGAAACTATTAGCTCTTTTCAGTGAAACACGATCTAGTTAAGGTATTTGGTTATGGAAAGAATTCAATTTTTGTTAGCGAGCTTCTGTTTGATATCTACTATCAATATACTTTCTCTTAATTAGATATTTTCCCCTGAAACATGTTAGTGTTTCAGTGGAAGGCCCTTGCTATCTGTCTATTTTCTAGCGAGTTTAATTGCTATTGTTATTAATTTAAGTGATTGTTGCGATTATACAAGGAGATAATTTTTTTGTCTTTGAACCTATACTTTAAATGTATTTTACTTTTTTCCTGTATTGACTTGTTAGAACGTCATTAGAGAAGTATCAACTCACTACGGATAAAAGCGGTTCATGAATATGACTTACAAATCTTATAAATACACAATTTTAACTTTAACATACATATCATGCAATTGTATTATTTTAATTGGGATTTACAAAGACTCTTAACAATGTCTTTTATTTCTTCATGAAAAGATTTTTTGATACTTAGCTTTTGGTTTTCTACATTTGTCACCTCTAATATGTCTTTTAAGTTTTGAGCATAAATTATATCATACTCTCTATTCTTTTGCTTTTACTTCTATGTCTGCCTTTTAATTCTCATAAATATATCATATCACCTCTCTCATTTCCCATAAATTTTGAGTCTTTTTACTGAGGTTCATCTGTTAAGAAAAAAATGATATCACTTTCAGACCTTTGCAATATTCCCACTGTTGTAGTTCCATTGCATATAGCAATGATCTTAGCTTATAGTTCAGTAAAATGGTGAAAAATCTTCACCCTAGATCAATGTTCATGGATCGATAAATTTGTTACTCTTTTTGCTATTCCATTGCTATCTTTTCATTTCATTGCTTCCAACAATCCTTATGCAATGATAGCTGCTGACACTCTTTAAAAAATCATTGTTCTTTTTGTTCTATCCATTTGGTCAAGAATGAGTTCAAGAAGTTTCCTTGAATGATCTTCTTTTAAAGGGTATGTATGGTGAAGCCTCAGGAAGTTTAATGGTCTAAATCGTTAGGTTTTACTCTAAAAAATAAAGCTCTTACCTCTTAAAAATCAATAACTTTATCACTGGCATGACAGAGAAGTTAATATCAAATCCCTTTTTGTTCTTAATAAGTTTAAATCCACCAAAACATAAACTTTATCCCAACTTTTTGGAGCTAAAATGCTAGCATACAGTAGTTTTTTTCCCTTATACCCACTGGTCCTAAGAAGGGAAGAAAATGAACAACTTTTTTTTTTTGTGCGGAAAAACAATATTCTTAACTGTCTATTGGGGTTGTCAATCTAGGCAAAACTTTCTGAGATATTGGGATGTAAGCAGGTTATTAATTCACGTTTTTTCTTCTCTTTGGCTTGCACCTCTTTTTCTGTGTTTGACTTAGTTATGCTTTAACAGTGAAATAAACCTCATTAATTATTAATAAGACATGTTGTTATATCAATGCATACTATATATAGTTTTTTTTCTAATTTTTAATTTCATTTTGATTGTGTAGGAAAATATAGATGATGCAATTGGAAATGGTGGCCACAAATGAATTTGACCTATTGACGCGAATGATGAAGATTTTTTGAACGATTGTGACGTTTATTGTTATAAATACATTCGATTTTGAATAGTTCATTGCTAGTGGAAGTGGTAGTGCTTTATTAGTATGGGTATAGTACTATGCAGATTATGTTTTTTGTTGAAGTTTATTTCAAGTATATGCATTTAAATTATTTTTATTCTGTTACTTATTAATTAATTTGATACTTGAGATCATAATGTATATACTTGAAATAAATGTGAAAAAATAATTTCTTAACCACACAATTGTGGCAAATATAAATATTTTAAAAATTATTTCATACTGTAGACAATTGCCACGCTTAGAAAATGTGACCATAGAGACTGGAAATTTGATGCCATGCTTGATCACTGTTGCTTTAGAAGCCACGCTCTAAAAGTGTGGTCTATAAAGCAACAAAGACCACACTTCAAAATTGTAGCTCTACATCATAAAAGTGTGGCTATAGAGGAAATATAAAGTGTAGCTTTTTAAGTGCATCGACCACACTTTTGAAGCGTGGATCCTACGACAACATGTAAAAAGCGTGGCCATAAGTCAAAGGTTACGGTACTTTAGGACACCCCCCTAGAAGCGTAGCCTAAAGTCTTAAAGTGTTGCCTTTGATCTAATGCTACACTTCTTGACATCTTAGGCTACATTTTTCAGGGGTGGTTGGAGCCCTTAAATGTTGTAGTGTGATGTAGGCTATGCGGCTATGCATAACCAAAACCAGTGGCTTCCCGATTTGATACAAAATAAAATGATCAACTTGGGCATAGGATACGTGGGTAATCCCTCAACCTACGCGACCTCTAGTTCTTTTTAAAAAGGAGCTGAAGCGTGGGTTTAGATAGAATAACTTAGGTTTTGAACTTGGAATTGATTTTTAGAGAAAATAGGAGCTCTTCTATCATGAATACACATCAAGGTAAGTGTTTATGGTACATTAGCAATGGTATAGCATATATTGGTACAAGATCTAATACCTTTTATGAATTTGCCATGACCCAAAATCTGAATCAATCAAGGTCGTGATGGCGCCTAACACCGCTTACTAGGCAAGATAACATACAATAAAAAATACAAAAGAACTGGAGTTTATGACTAACAACAAGATAATAATATGATATAAGTGTAACAACCTGACCGGTCATTTGATGAGTTATAACTCTATTTTTCTAGTTTATGCTTTCTTCTGTGTTCTTCAGTTGTGTTTTATCTTATCATGTTGGTTGATTCGAGTCCGGAGTGGTCTTGGAGTGGAATGAGGCACTTAGCCTCCTATTTAGAAGCTTAAGTGGGAAAAATCAATCGGATATTGACTTATATGTAGACGATCATAGAATGGAATTCCGAGAGTTGGAGTAGCTTCATAGGGTCATTTGTGACTTTTATGCAAAATTTGAGAATATTCGGACAAGGTTTGATTGGTTTTGGAGTCATTTGTGGAATTTATGAGTTTGGAGTTCTTAGGCTCGAATCCGAGATTTGATTCGATATTGGTGATGTTTTGAATGATTCGACTAAGTTTGAATTATATTATGGGACGTGTTGGTATTTTTGATTAAGGTACCGAGGGTCTCAGATGTGTTTCGGATAGTTATCGGAGGAGATTAGTTGTTGGAACATGTACTGGGTTGTTGAGGGAGTTGTTGGTGTTTTTTTTTTGGGGGGGGGGGGGGGGGTTTCTCACCTACTTGAGATTGCGGATTGCGCCAGAAATTTTGCGATTATCGGTGTGGCTTCGCGGGGGTGGAAAAATTCCGCACTCAACGGTGGAGGTTGGCGCGGACAACAGAATTTGGAGGCGTAACCGCAAGAGTCGACAGTTTTCGCGATCGTGGCAGAAAATCCGTGTTTAGCGGAGTTAGTGATGCATTGGTAGTTTTCGTGGCCGCGGCGGAAAATCCGTGTTCAGCAGAGTTAGTGGTGCGGGGGCATTTGTTTTGTGCAGGCAACGAATTTAGGATCCGGGAGGTACACTATAATACGAGATTCAAGGTTTTATTTTCATACTTTGTCCTAGAGAGCTTGAGCTTTGGTGATTTTTCGAGGGATTTTCAAGAAAACCATTGGGGTAAGTGATTCTAACTTAATTTTGTCTAAAATACATGATCATAACATTGGATTCATCTTTTGACTAGAGATTTGGGATGAAAATTTGTGGAACTTCATAAAATGAACTTTTGAGATTTGAAAGTCGATTCGAAGTAGGAATTGAGTGAAAATAGTATGGTTAGTCTCGTAATTGAACGGGTTGATAGATTTTGTGACATTGGTCGGATTTCGAGATGTGGGCTCAGGGCCCGTCTTTTGAGTTGACTTTTTGACTTTGGTCTTAAGCTTAGCATTTTCTTATGGGATTGATTCCTTTAGCTCGTGTTGATTGTATCGAATTGTTTATGGATAGATTCAGAGCGTCCGGAGGTTGATTTGAGGGGCAAAGGCATTGCGAAGTCGATATTCTCCGTACACCTTATTAGGAATAACTCTTCATCAACAATCTTATAAGAATCAGGAAGTACCAACAACATTGATAACATAAGGATAAGAGAAGCAACCTCAACATCAATTGTTCCATAATAAGGGAAACAATGTAAGTACTGCTAGCTTCTAAGAGTAGAGTATCTTTGGAAACTCGTTTAATGCATTATGTACAATCGAAGTCATGCAAAAGAAAGAAAGGGATATCCTCACATACCTTGTATATGTACTGCCCAACCTCAAGCTATGCAAATGTCATGACTCCTTAGTCTACAATAAGAGAAATGACACTATAGTTATCGTTTAAGCGTCGTAACTATTATGTATCAACCACAACCTATTTTACAATAAAATGGAAAACACCTCCCCTATATATATGATTTCACACAAGTCAAAACAATCACCAAACAGCCCAACATACCCCTATCACTTCATACACAACATGACCACAATAATAGTGTCAAACAATCCAAAAATGTTATGACGAACGACCAGCAAACAACCCTGCAATTATGTGGTGTTTCTCCACACCCTTTCTCCTCTCAACTCCACAAAAAAATAGCAAAATAGACAACCCAATAGCAATACGAAACAGCCCACAAAACAGTCCCAAAAGTTCACAACTAAAAACTGATTTTTCGGTTTACTAAAACATGTTTCGACTTGTCTTTTCTTTCAAATTGAGAAACACAACCAAAAATATATAATTAAGACTCTTATCCTATAAACTATCCATCAATTAAACATAAAAATAAGTTCACAACCAACCAAAAGTGATGCAACAACAAACAACATATCACTCATTCGAAACTCGCTAGGTCTAGTATTTACGATCGAGTTACAACTCGCAAACGCATAGATAATGGAAGGAGAAGCATAAACTTACCTTGTACTGAGTATAACCCACTAAAACTGGTCCTTCTTTATCAAAAATTAGTTCTTCAACATGGCTACAAGAAGGATAAAGAGAAACTAGCAAGTTGTCCAGACTTTTCAGCACTAGAATCACGTCGTAACACCCGAAATACCCTAGGGTTTGTTTGGGATTTTTGGGGAGGAGTTGCAGGGTTTCAATTAGGTTTTCAAGGTCTGAAAGATGGGTGAAATAAATGAGTTGATAATCCCTTAAAATTCCCCTCTTGTCTGACTTTGGGGCTTTTAATTGAGTCCTCTCATTTTGGCAAGTAGGTGATGCACCTACTTGTCACCTACCAATCTGTGCAGTCTTGTGAAAATACATATATCTATATACTTCGAGATCATATTGACAAATGGTTTAATGAATTGTAAACTAGACTCATAGATCTTCAATTTGATATGTGGATAATCCTTAAATTCCATGTATATTGGGAGAAAAGCTCAGATACATTTTACCTAAGTTTCAACTCATTTTAAAATGTAACTTGTGAAGACCTTTTCCAACTTTTGTTCCACAACTCGCTTGACTTCAAAGCATAACACACGACTATCATACTTCTATTATAACTCATAACATAAGCTCCTTATAATGTTAAGCACCCTAGTCTCACCCCAAAATTACATGTTATAACATCCCAGCTTGTCGACTTTCGATAAAACTTATTTTTTTATTCGTTTAGCTTCTAAGCCTTCCAACACTCTTGGTACTTGGTATTAGTGATCTTAAATATTTGTAATCTCCATCACAAGATGATTAACTTACTTTATGTACTTTCAAAAATGATCTCATTTCTAAGCTTATGTCAGTTGACTTACGATATACTCTTACGTATGAAAACATAGGGTGTAACAGTTTCATTACTTGTACGTAGGTTAAAGTTTTTCTTAATTAGGTTTTAATAATTTTCCTTTGAAACTCATGCTAATATTAGGTGTAAATGTTTCTTCTGTGTTTGTTTCATATCTGATTCTGTTCATATCAAATGATTTTAGGTTTAAGGGTTGATTGCTCAATAATCTATTCCTTTGATCTTTTCGTGTGTGTTAACTTTGGTCTTGTGATGTTGGTTCTGATTTGCCAACAAATAGGAACCTTAGGGACTTAACTAAACCAAAAGGTTTAGGTAAAGATGAAATAAATAGAATTTAGAAGGGAAAATTGGGTTTTACATTGAGGAAATATGAGAATATCATAGCTGTCTCTATCCTCAGCATAAAATGCTGGAATTGGATAAGAAAAAGGATGGACAATTGTGCAGAAATGTTGTACTATTCTGCGGTATAGGGAATTAGGTCAGAATATTCCTTTCTTGGATGCTCTTTGGGCACTCTATATAAAGAAAGCATTTACTCATACTCACACACACATTCAACCTGATTTCTGCCTAAAAAGTTCTGAAAAAACATCAGAGATCCCAACCTTTAAAAAACTAAAAGTTTTCTGCATTGTTTTGATTAGAAATTGGTCGAAATTGTTCCTTGTTTTCCATGGTAGCAAAAATCGAAAAGCTTTCATAGGATTTCTGTTTCTTCTGGGTTTTAAAGAGTTCAAGGAAGCTGAAAACCTGTTGTTGATTGCTACTGTTTCATCCTCATTTCTGCTGAAGTTTTATTTCTATTTTTCTTTGCTATTTCAGGTATGTCCTGAACTTTGAAAGTGCAGAAAATGAAGTTGTAGCTCATTGCTTGATTAAATGGAAAATGCATGTTCTTCACTTTGAATTGCTGCCTAAAATGCTCCTCTTGTAACTTCTTCTACAGGTTTTTCCTTTATTATTAAGCATAATATCGTTGTTAGGACAGTATTCATAACTTAGAAGTTTAAATCAAGAGATGTATTGTGTCGAGCATTTCATTAAACACTTAAATGTATACAGTGGACTGACAGGCTATGTCTGTAAATTTCAGCTTATATTTTGTGCAATATTTTGGTGCTGGTTCACAATTAATGTACTTAATTAGTTGTTTTCTTTTGCATGTATGTGCTCATGAGTCATTTTGGGTCCAACAATGTTAGGCTGAGGGTATGTTAAGCTTAGGATAAGGTGTGAATGAGCCCAAGAATTGAGAATTTTGTTGTTTGTAATATGCAGTGGACACTTCTATTGAATCATGCTATGTTTAGCCTAAAGTCAGGAAATTCATCATGTTGTTTATTTTTTTTGAATTACAGCAATAGTAAGGTGATTGCCTATTTAATTTAATGTGACACATGGATAAGTAGGGTTCAAGTCTTTCTTTGTCAATACTAATAGCATGTCAATAGTTGGATTCAGTTATCCCCCTTTATTTGTGGAAATTTTCAATTTCTGGACTGTATATGATTGAAGGAATTTGAGTCTCAATTGGGCCTGACATCAGCCAGATGAGACAGCCCAGTCGAGTTTCAATTTTGGGCCCTTCTACCAATGATTTAATTTCAGTTTGGGTTTGATTCATGTCCTTAATTGAATTCAATGATATATTTCACTCAGAATTGTTTCTTTGTGTTCCTTTTGGCAATTAAATGAGTTTTTTAGAACATAAGGTAGACAGGCCCAGACGTTAACTAACCATAACTGGGCCCGCCTGGTATAAGCCCAATGTGGGCAATTTTGTTTGAAGTTCTGACATGGGTGAAAAAACATGGGGTTCTTTTCTACTGGGCCAATTCGTGAGCCCAAATACATCTTTTGAAGCTGAATTGTCTATGTAGGGAGCCACTGCCGGCCCAAAACAATTATTTCAAGATTAATTCAAAATCCTAGCCTCAAGTTAAGAAAATTCTTAGTTTGAACTTCAATTAGGATCCTTAGCCCTATTTGAATAAAATGCAACTCCCTTTGTTAAAATAAATTGAGGCGTGCCATCCACAAATGAATCCTATAACCTATGGCTCTCACATAAATACAAAACTAGTGTAGAAAACACTTTGAACAATTGAAGTTGCTTTAGGCTCGATTTAGACTAGTATTGTGATTATGTATACGTTCACGTAACATAATTGCGAATTCAATTCTAAAAGTAAATCGAGGGATGCATTCGCGCAACTTCAACCAAATATTCTTAATAAATAAATAAAGCGTTATTAATTGTGGACACATTCACATGACACGATTTTGACGTGCCAAAGGAAAAGATTATACGTACGCGTAACTCAATTCTTTAATTACGATTAATCAAGTGATTAAAAGCGGCAAAAAGATAAATGCACATAGGTCCTAAAAATGAGTAGTTAAACAATTTAATCCAGGTAATAATCACTAAGCGACCATTCTAGAACCACGGAACTCGAGAATGCCTAACATCTTCTCACGGGTTAATAGAATTCCTTATCTAGATTTTTTGGTTCGTAGACTTTTAAATAAAGTTGAAATTTCCTTGATTTGGGATTTAAAATAAACAAGTGACTTGGAAAACTAGAAATATTCCAAGTGGCGACTCTAAAAATTAATAAAATAATTCCATTTCGAATAATGTCACTTTAATTGGAAAAACTCCCTTATATACCCCTTCAGGTGGTAAAAAAGGAGGTGTGACACCTGATCCCATAACTGTCACTCATAATCAGGCTCTCGGCCTCACTCAGTCATCACTCTCCAGTCTCACACACACGGGCTCACAATGCCATCAAACTAGCCCGAAACGGTGATATGATGTGCCAAATAATAACAACTAAGACTGAGACATGATATGATATGCATGAATAAGACTGAGTACAGAATACCAATGAATCTAATGAAATGACAGCAAGAAACGACCACTCGGGTCTCAACTATGTTAGCGTAAAGCCCTAGCATGATAGCTAGCATTATTTACAGTCTATTTACTTCATCACGTGAAGAAACACAAATATCAACAAGATAAAATTACTAATCGATGCCATGGAATTACCTTGAATTGGTTTTGGTATAGTTTCATATGTAAATTTACACAAGGCTAAGTAGATGGGTTCTGCTACATTTTACTCCCCTTCTAATATAATTGAAATATTGCCTTTAAGCCTAAACAGATTGATATATAATTTGGCAAGTGGGAAAGACATATTTTACATGGAGAAGCTTTAATCTCCTAGGAGTTGGATATGTTTATCACTTTGCATCATTATGGATGTGAATTAGACCAGCAACGTTGATGCTAAACTTGCTAACAGATGAAGCTCGAATAGCTCGTTTGAAACTTCATAATACAATAAAGCGTGTGATTTGCGATTCTACGGGAGTACGGTGCAATCTTCCTCAAGAATATCATACGGATTTTTCCTACTTCGATCTACCATTATGTGATTTGTCACAATTGATGTATGTTAGATGGATTGCCAAGAGAATCAGCTCTGGTATGTTAAGGCTATCCCTTTTTTTTGGCATGATCCATACGATACAAATGAAACAAGCAAAATACGCAACTTCCATAAATGACTCTATTCATAGAAATGCTAGAGATGCTTATGTTCTTGATTCTCCATGTGTCATATTATTCTGTCATCTGTTCATGGGTCTCAGAATAATACGTATTTGATAATGTTTATCCGAAAGGCATATTGAGTTTTATGGCATTCCGAAAAAATCTTACTAACATATTTCTTATGCAATTCATGCATTTGTACATGTACATTGACCCATGACTCAGACGGTGTTATATACGCATATATACGTATATATATATATATATATATGTATATGGGATATGGGAAAGGTTATGGCATTATATATGCACCACCACCTGATCAGCTGGTATATGTTGATGATTTTGCCCACAGTGGCCAAGATGATATGATAGGATGCCCTCAGAGGCTTGATGATGTTATGAACATATGTACCTATGCACGACATTATATTCATACGCATATGCATGACATTATAAGTATTTCATGATTTACAAAGTTATCCAAACTTACAGGTTGAGTCATTTACTCTAGATTTCTTCCATGTCGTACTTATTTATGTGCTTTCCATACTCGGTATATTATTCATACTGACGTTCCTTTTGCCTGGGAACGCTGCATTTCATGCTTGCAGGTTCCGATAGACAGGTCGAGAGCCCTCCAAGTAGGCTATCAGCTCAGCGGAAGATGTTGGTGCGCTCCATTTGCTTCGGAGTTGCTTATTTGGTCAGTATAATTAGGACATGTATTGATTGGTATGGCTGGGGCTTAGTCCCGACCTTTATTATACTTTTGTACTCTTAGAGGCTTGTAGACAAATATGTATATGAATACATGTATGGCCTTGTCAGCCTAGGTTTAGAATTTATAAATGATCATGTTGGCCTATTAGGCCCGTATGTCATGTGTATATGATGACGTAATAAAAACGTTACGTTATGTTGGTATTCGATTGGGTATAGTACCGGGTGCCCGTCACAGCCCATCGGTTTGGGTCGTGACAAAAGTGGTATTAGAGCTGTTCTATTCTAGGGAGTCTACAAGCCGTGTCTTGTAGAGTATTGTTTATGGGCGTGTCGTGCACCACACTTATAAGTAGGAGGCTACATGGAATTTAGGATTGTCACTTTTTCTTATTACTCTAGATCGTGTGATAGAGCTCACTTATAAGAATTCAAATTCCGAAATTCTATTTTATTCGTAATAAGACGATACCTACATCTGGAAAGAAGGTTGGAAAGAGAGATAGTTGTGGAAGAGCTGAGTCAGAGGAATTGAATTTTTGTGTGATGCCTACAATAAGTAAATGTGAGGTCTTTAGCAGATCATGGGTGTACTGAAAGGTGTAAGCTTCATGATAAGAAGCCTTAAGGCAAGAATGACTATCCATCATTATGGTGAAAGACAATGAGAGATTAAGAAGATAAATACAAGTTTCAACAAGCAAAAGAAGCAAGATGAAGAAACGTACGAGGCACGTAGTTAATAAAGGTTAACAATGTTTATAATTCAGGCAGAGGATTAAGCTTTTTCAGTTATATTCAATAGCAAAAGATGTATGTACAATCGGCTACACCGATCTCTGTTATGCCCTATGGGAGCTAAAAGATATAGTTTAGGAAAAGGATGGGTTATCAGGATCCGACTGGGGTTAGAGTAACCCAAAATAATGGCTGGATTGGTAGAGTTAGTTAACATTTTTGAAAGATAGTGCAAATGCGGTAATGGATCTCCTTGTGAGACACCTAGATGGCACACTCAAAAATAATGCAGTTAGATAAGAATATGTCACGACCCAAATCGTAGGGCCGTGACAGGCACCCGGTACTTACTCTACCGAGTACCAACATAATGTATCTTTCTTATCATACCATCATGGGTAAATTGGCTGTAAGGGCCGTCATGATATAACCAGAATAAAACATAAGGGAATACTGGAAATAGGACAACCCAACATGTAATATAAACTTATACATGTGACATATGACCTATAAGACCAAAATGAACACTTGTACACTAAACATAGGCCGACAAGGCTATACAATCTTTCATATACATGGCATCTGTCTACAAGACTCTAAGAGTACATATGTATCATAAAGGTCGGGTCAGGGCCCCGCCATACAAATTAATATATGTCCAAATCATACAAACCAAATAGGCAACTCTAGAGAAAGTGAAGTGCACCAACACCTTCCGCTGAGCTGATAGTCTACTAGGAGGAATGTCAACCTGTCTATCGGGACTTGCGGGTATGAAACGCAGCATCCCCCAGACAAAAGAGATGTCAGTACAAATAAAGTACTGAGTATGTAAGGCAGGAAAGCATAAACAAGAACAATTATGTAAAGAGAGACAGATGAGATACAACGTGTAACATCTGAGTGCCTCTGGGGGATACTAATATGAAATGCATAATACATATATATACATAAAATTTTAAAAACATTTGCCTCTGTGGGCATCATCATCATCATCATATCGTACCCGGCCTCAAAGACGACTCGGTAAAAATGTACCCGACCATCATAAGGCTCGGTAGAATCGTACCTGGCCACGTGGAACTTGGTAAACCCAACTGATCAGTTGTTGCACAATAGGTTCCATACCCGGCTGACTATAGTGCAGCTCGGTAGAATAAAATAGATACTATATATAATGCATGCTAGACTCATGGAATCACGTTCTAAACCTTTCGGAGTGACTTAAGGTCATTGCACCTTAGATTAAAATTATTGAAATCCATACCCTCAATATGAACCTTAGTAGGATTCAAGGATCATACACACTTGCTTAGGATAATTTTATAAGGAAATAACAACATGGACAACCTTAGTTTCTAGGAGTTGATCCGTTATGAAATAGCGTATACATTTCACTTTAGATCATGCCAAAAGAAAGAAGAAAGTGTCGTAACATACCTTATCACAAAATTTCCAATCACCAAGTTGAACTCACCTCTTCGCACCTTAATCAATAACAATGATAATAATACTATCATCAAGTGATGAAAGTTACAACTATCGCACAATGAACGACAAGCTTATTTTGTATAAAAACGGGCAGCATCTCCCCTATAATCCTTACCTCCTCCAAATTTATGATAAATCCAACAAAAAAATAACACAACAATAACAACATATATACATTATTTTCCAGCCTTATTTTATACTATCAAATACTACAAAACAACCCAACACACTCCAATCTTTTCATACACAAAACGACCACCAAACTAGTGTCAAACGGACCAGAAATGTTACGAAGAACGACCATCCCACCACCATACATCTATATGGCGTTTCTCCACACCCTTCCTCCTCCAAAACTCCACAAAACAGTAGTAAAACACGCATCCCAATAGCAACACAAAACAGTCCGCTACAAGTGAATAACTCGAACTTACGGCTTTCGATCACCGTCTTGTGAGTTCTTACAAGCATAGAAATACTTACCATGTATTTACAGAAGAAAAAATGGATGAAAGAGAGCAGTAAACTTGCCTTATTTGCTGGATAACTCAGCCCTATCTTGGTTCTTCAAACTCTAGGTTTTACTCCCAATAAGAACTTGAAAGGGAGAGAAAATCAATTAGGATTTATGGGTAATTTTTGGGAGGAAGTTTGCAGGGGTTTAGGTCTAGTTATTTGTGATATATAATGAGGTTTACATTGTAGGATATAAGCCCTTAAATGGGATCTTTGGCTGACCCAAAATTGCATCTTTTTGGGCTTTTATTTAACCAAGTATGTGACACACCTACTTGTCACCTAGCAGCCTGCGCAGTCTCGTAAAACTACATATATCTCTCTACTCTGATGTCATATTGATAAACCGTTTAATGTGTTGGAAAATAGACTCATATTTCTTCAATTTTATGGATGGAGAACCCCATAAATCTAAGTATATTGGGAGAAAACTGCAGTTACATTTGACCTAAGTTTCAACACATTTATGAATGTAACTTGTGATGACCTTTTTCAACATTTGTTCCACAACTCTCTTGACTTTAAATCATAACACACGTCTATCATACGACTAAAATAACTCATAACATAATCTCCTTATAATTTTAAACACCATATTCTCGCCCTAAAAGTACATGTTACAACATTCCCAACTTGTCGACTTTCGACGAAACTTATTTTCTTCAATTCATTTAGCTTCTAAGCTTTCAAACCCTATTAGTACTTGGTATTCATGATATTAAATATTTGTAACATCCATTGTAACATGATTAACTTACTTTATCTACTTTCAAATTTGATCACATTTTTGAGCTTACATCAATTGACTTACGAATACTCTCATGTACGAAAACATGGGGTGAAACATTATTCCCCCCTTTGGAATATTCGTCCTCCAATATTGACTGATGCGCCTATTAGTCGCATAACCCATAGCTCTTACAAATATTTTAATATTGTCTTTAGCATCAAGGCAACTGTTTTGTGTATGAATTCGAAGGCTAGGGCATTCCCCCTTTTAGGTCTCTTTCTCACACCACGACTTGTCGTCGGAATTCTTCAAATCTCGTAGCTATTGCGACCTTCTATCATGCAGCCTGTATGTGCGCCTAAGAGACTCGTCTCTCCTACTTCCTTCAGATTTTAGCCAATCTCTAGGCCTCACTTTGTGAATATATACAGAACTATGTCAAGTTGTTCCTCTAGGCATCTATAGGTGTATTGAAGTCCTTCGCTTGGTACTTTAATGAACTTACGACTATTGCTATATCTTGTTTCATAGCCTTGTATATCTATCCTTATGGCTTTACTACATCTAGGTAGGTTATATTATACCATAACACTTACTTCGGTTTATTATTACCGAGGTTTGCTACCCAACTCCAGGTTACTCTCTCGCTGCTTATCCTATATGTATAAATCTAAGTCCTTTAGTGTTTCCTCATTACTATTCATCTTAAGAATGACAAACAAATCTCATCTCGTACTTTGTAACTTGTACCCATCTAATGTTGATTCACCTTAATGTTGATCTATAATCTATCATTGATCACTTGAAACCTCTTTTTTAATACATGTCATTAGGGCTCACGTTGCATCGGGGAACATCTGAAGTTATTTGCCTGATCCACCTAGGGATGATACAATACTTCATTAACTGTATTTCATAGCATTCCAACATGATTCACCTTATAGGGGTATTTTAACCATGTACAATTCATGAAATCCCTTTTCTTTGAATCATCACCCAATCAAAGGTCTAAACATCATCCTCTTATCTATCACAATTACACACTTATTCTACCATTAGGGCAGCATTCCATCTTTTCTAAATTCTCCTAGTCTTAAACTCCTTTGAGTTCACTCATGCTATACTATGCTTTTTATAACTTTATGGAAGCCATCATCTCTCTTGTTGTGATGGGTTTAATCCCGAGGACTTACCTATTCTCGTCACCTTTTCTTATCCATACTCCTATCTAGCTAAAACCGTGCCGCTCCACCATACTTTATCTTGCGGCCTACATATATCTATTTATTCTACTCGCAATCTTCGTTTAACTTGCAAGAACCATATATTTCCTTATGTTATTCTGGAACCTCAAGCGAGACATCATATTATCTCTAACTCTTATTTTCTCTCTTAATTAGACCTCTCTATATCTGGAAACTGCATGCTGAAAAATATGCCACCAATGACACCACTATCATTTCTTGATACATAATTGTGACACTTCCAACCCTCTATCTGATATCTGGATTATTCGTAACCTTCTGTACTTGGGCATATCGTACCTTCTTCACATGTACCTTACTTACCTATAAATCTTGTATCATATCTTCTATCTCTTTCATAACCTCCCTTCTACATAGGTAGAATTCCAATCCACACCTTAAAGATCTACTATAATACTTGCACATCATGTGCACACACAATCCGCCGAAAGCTTCATGCTGACTTCTTATGAGGTTGGAACTGTTCTAACTAGATTTATCGTAGAGCCGTTATAGAATAGTTTGTTGTACTATGTCTTTTGTACCTCTGATATTTAGAGTGATTCTACAATGTTCTGAATCACGATTTCTGTACTCATCGGGGTCTAATAATAAGACTCCTAATTCACTTTGCTGATGTAACTCTTTAGTTTCCTTCTCTATCTCAGCCTTTAAGTAGTCTTACTTTATCTTCTGATCTGCGGCTCAGGGTACTAGTTATTACTTTATCCTCTCGTTGACACTATGGACCATCCATGATATAACCTTCTAGCAATTCAAGCTTTTGTTTGTGACGTGGAGTAAATTCTTTCTTTTAACTTATATGGAGTCTCTTATAGCTGTATCGTTGTCAACATATATGCTGCATGGATAACACTTTGAAATCTTAAGTGTGTTCATAACGTAACTAACTCTGGGTCATAGACTGAATAATTCCTTTCGTGTCTTCTCAGCTTTCGTTAAAAGTAAGCAATTACCTTTCTTGGTCATTCTGCCACTTGTTGCATGAATACTTGGCTTATCTTAGTGCCCACATATATTGGAATTTTGTGAAACTTCATATGATCTCGAATATTACTTTGGATTTTACTTCCCGTTCCTCAGTTACGACAGGTGCCACTTTGTTATGGAGAGCATACAATGTTGTAGTGAGACTATTGTTACAAGACCATTATTTATTTAGGTCACTATGCTTTGTTTAAAGTCTTCTTCCTTATTTCCTCAGCTAGTCTTTCATTGTATCATTTATGGAAGACTCTCTGACTCTTGTAAAGCTATGAGCTTATCCCATCATATACCTGACAAAATTTTTGATGTTCTTACTCACTTATAAATATCCTCAGTTATATACCATCGTGCCCTTGTTCTCGCAGGGTTACTTCTGAACTCAAATTTGTTTTCTCCCTAGTGACACTCTCTTTTATTTTCGTAACACTTTTTACGGCAACTATAACTACCTCAACTCTTATCTGAATATTTTTCAAGGATTACGATGTCGTATTTGTGAGACTAAATTCCCTATGCTGGGGTTCACTAGGTTTATCTTGCACGATCTGCTGATTTATCTTTATCCCCTTGTCTAGCCATAACTAGGCTCTTCCTAAATCAACTACTAAATACTCGTTGCTCTATTCTCATATTTATATTCCGCATTATCTCTCTTGGGTTGTTTCCTTTATCTTAATATACCTCTCGCTTTGGATCCTTATGTATCAAGAGTTCATTCACACTTAGTATCAATAACATCCTGGTCAGGAACCCTTACTACCTTTCCCCGACATCATGCTTGAATAATGTTATGGATTCGTAACATATCTGTAGGATCTGATTAAATGTAATCTCATTCCTTTCACCTTTTTACCGCATTTTTTCTTTACTTTTCCATAGTTACTTGAATTATATAACTACGACTTACTACCATATCACACCATCTTCCCCCCTTTAGGGGAGTACTAGCATTTAATGCTATGAAGATTTACCTATATATGGTTTACCTCTTCATTTTTGGCTTCTTTTCACGTCTTCACTGACTCTTACTCGCCTTGAGGTAACCCTTCTCTACTAGGGATAACTGAATTCCTTATGCACGAGGGTGACACCTAATGTAACTGGCACACTTAGTCCCTTGAGCATAACTTTGATCACATTGCTTACTTTAGGGAAACGTCTTCCTGAATGACCTTTAAAGGTTATCCTTCAGTTGTCCATTCTACTTTTGTTGGAACATGGTCTTTGACAATCTCGCGATGTCGACTATTATCGAATCCTCTAGTCCCTATCATGTTCGATTATTTTTTGTTTACTAGCCTATGATGATTTCTATAACTCTGGGGTCTAACTTAGCATTCTAGTAATCATGTTGGAGTCACCAACTCATTTCTCAAAATAAGGATATGATTTTATGGCATATACTCTTTTATAGTCTCAAAGCCTGTCATCTCTTGTCTTTTCCTTCACTTGACCATAGACTCTATCATCCTACCATTGTTTGATTTACCGTTATCATCCATTTATCATACCTTACTCATAATGTTTCATTTAATCTCTTCTTATTCTCCTGCTAATACTTCTGTCTATCACATTATTCTGAAAACTTCAAAAAAATATTGTTTCACCTTTGGATCCCACGGCTCAATCCACCATTTTAGGTTACTCTAACCCAAGCTGGATCCTAATATCCCATCTTTCTCATAAACTATATATGTTAGCTCCCATAGGGCATAATTGAGATGGGTGTGGTCAATTGTTTATATCTTTGTTACTGTTGAAAGTAACTTAAAATGTTTATACTTTTCTACCTAAATTGTAAATACTGATAATCTTCACTAACTGGGACGTCGTATCCTTCTTCACCTTGCTTCTTTTACTTGTTGAAACTCGTATCTACCTTCTGATTCTCTTATTGCTTTTTACCATATGGATGGATAGATATTAATTCCTTAGGGCTCTTTATGAAGAAGCTTACATGTCTTAGTACACACATGATCTACTGAAGACCTCACATGTACTCATCATAAGCATGATGCAAAATAGAGTTCCTCTAATCAACTCTTCCAAAGCCACATTCAATCTCTTACCAACTGTTTTTCTGGATGTCGGTATCATTGTATTACAAACAAAATAGAATTTCGGAGTTTGAATTCTTAAATTGAGCTATACCACACGATCTACAGTAAGAAGAAAGAGTGACAGACCTAAATGCCCTGTAGCCTCCTTCTTATAAGTGTGGTGCAAAACACACCCATAAACAAGACTCTACTAGACATGGCTTGTAGACTCCCTAGGACAGAGCTGCTCTGATACCACTTTTGTCACGACCCACATCGGAGGGCCACGACAGACACCTGGTACTTTACTCTACCGAGTACCAACGTAACATATCTTTCTTATCATACCATCATGGCTAAAAGGGCCGGAAGGGCCGTCATGATATAACCAGAATAAAACATAAGGAAATACTTGACATAGGACGACCCAACATGTAATAGAAACTTATACATGTGACATACGATCCTATAAGACCAAAATGAACACTTGTACACTGAACATAGGCTGACAAGGCTATACAATCTTTCATATACATGACATCTGTCTACAAGCCTCTAAGAGTACATACGCATAATAAAGGTCAGGACAGGGCCCTGTCATACCAATCAATACATGTCCAAATTATACTTACCAAATAGGCAACTCCGGAGCAAGTGGAGTGCACCAACACTTTCCGCTGAGCTGATAGCCTACTAGGAGGACTCTCAACCTGTCTATTGGGACCTGCGGGCATAAAATGCAGCGTCCCTAGTCAAAAGGGACGTCAGTACAAATAAAGTACCGAGTATGTAAGGTAGGAAAGCATAAGCAAGAACAATAATGTAAAGAGAGACAGAGGAAATACAACCTATAACATCTGAGTGGCTCTAGGGGCTACTGATATGAAATGCATAATACATATATATATACATAAACATTTAAAAACATTCGCCTCTGTGGGCATCATCATCATCATCGTATCGTACCCGACCTCAAAGAGGATTCGGTAAAAACATACTCGGCCATCATAAGGCTCGGTAGAATCTTACTTGGCCACATGGAGCTCGGTAAAGCCAACTGATCAGTGATTTCACAATAAATGTTGTACCCTGCTGACTATAGCGTGGATCGGTATAATAAAATATATACTATATATAATGCATGCTAGACTCATGGAATCACGTTTTAAACCTTTCGGAGTGACTTAAGGTCATTGCACCTTCGATTAACATTATGGACATCCATACCCTTAATATGAAACTCAGTAAGATTCAAGGATCATATACACTTTCTTAGAATAATTTTATATGGAAATAACAACATGGACAACCTTAGTTGCTAAGAGTAAATCCGTTATGCAATAGCATATTCATTTCACTTTAGATCATGCCAAAAGAAAGAAGGAAGTGCCTTAACATACCTTATCACAATCTTCCAATCACCAAGTTGAACTCGCCTCTTAGCGCCTTAATCTACAACAATGATAATAATAATATCATCAAGTGATGAAAGGTACAACTATCGCACAACGGACGACAAACTTATTTTGTATAAAAATGGGAAGCGTCTCCTCTATAATCCTTACTTCCTCCAAATTCATGATAACTCCAACAACACAATAACACAACAATAACAACATATATACATTATTTTCCAGCCTTATATTACACCATCAAATACTACAAAACAGCCCAACACTCCATTCATTTCATACAAAAAACGACCAATGTACTAGTGTCAAACAACCCGGATATTTTACAACGAACGACCAGACCACCACCCTACATCTATATGGTACTTCTCCACACCCTTCATCCTCCAAAACTCCACAAAACAATAGTAAAACACGCAGCCCAACAACAACAAAAAAATAGTCCACAAAACAGTCTACTACAAGTGTATAACTCGAACTCATGGCTTCCGATCACCGTCCCGTGAGTTCTTACAAGTATAGAAAGACTTACCATGTATTTAAAGCAGAAAAAATGGATGAAAGAGATTAGTAAACTTACCTTATTTGCTGGATAACTCAACCCTTATTTTGGTTCTTCAAACTCTTGGTTTTACTCCCAATTAGAACTTGAAAGGGAGAGAAAATGAATTAGGATTTGTGGGTAATTTTTGGGAGGAAGTTTGTAGGGGTTAGGTCTAGTTATTTGTGATATATAATGAGGTTTATATTTCAGGAGATAAGCCCTTAAATGGGCTCTTTGGGCTGACCCGAAATTGCCTCTTTTTGGGCTCTCATTTAACCAAGTAGGTGACACACCTACTTGTCAACTACCAGCCTGCGTAGTGTCGCAAAACTGCATATATCTCTCTACTCTGATGTCGTATTGATAAAAACTTTAATGCGGTGGAAAATAGACTCATAGAAATTCAATTTAATGGGTGGAATGCCCTATAACTCTAAGTATATTGGGAGAAAATCGCAGTTACATTTGACCTAAGTTTCAATACATTTATGAATGTAACTTGTGATGACCTTTTTCAACTTTTGTTCCAGAACTTGCTTGACTTCAAATCATAACACACATCTATCATACGACTAAAATAACTCATAACATAATCTCCTTATAATTTTAAACACCCTATTCTCGCCCCAAAAGTACATGTTACAACATTCCCAACTTGTCAACTTTCGACGAAAGTTATTTTTTTCAATTCATTTAGCTTCTAAGCCTTCAAACCCTCTAGGTACTTAGTATTCATGATATTAAATATTTGTAACCTCCATTGTATAATGATTAACTTACTTTATGTACTTTCAAATTTGATCTCATTTTTGAGCTTACATCAATTGACTTACGAATACTCTCATGTACGAAAACATGGGGTGTAACAGAATACTACAAAGATAGGAACTGGAAGTTTGGAAAGGATAATTATTATCTTAGTATGAATCCCTTCCCTAGTAGGGTGATAATGCTATGCAACCTGAAGAGCCAGTGGATGGAGCAAAGGGGAGCTAAAATCAAAAGAATATCTTGTCGAAGTGTTTGGAATAAAGTGATTGCCAGAAATGTTAGCAAGAAATAAGAAAAGAATTAATAGAGCATTATGATTAAGATGTGATACATAGATGACAACGGTAGATCAAAGGAATGACAGTATTACAGACTCTATAGTCAAGTGAAGGGAAATACGAGAGGTGACCGGCCTTGAGAAAACAAAAGAGTATAGGGTATGAAGTCATATCCTCATTTCAAGAAATAAGCTTGTGGTTCCAATACAACTACCAGAAGGAAAAGTAAGACCCTAGAGTAATATAACCAGTATGGATTGGTGAACAAGATAAACTAAACATGAATTAGGGATTGAGTGATTTGATAATGGTTGGCATCACAAAAATTTCAGATTGCGTTACAGCAATAATAGAATGGACGATAGAAAAATAACCTTTAAAGGTCATTCAGGAAGACGCTTCCCTAAAGCAAGCAATGCGAACAAAGTTAAGCATAAGGGAATGTATGTGCCAATTATACTAAGTGTCACCCTCGCGAGTAAGGAAATTTATTATCCTTGGTACAGAAGGATTACCGCAAGGCGTGTAAGTGTCATGGATGATGTGAAAGGACGCCAAAGATGAAAAGGAAAAACATCTATAGGCAGATTGTCATAGCTCCAAGTCTTAGTACTCCTCTAAAGGGGGGAATATGGAATGATAAAGGAAAGATGCAATAAACATGAAAAAGGGATGAGATTGCACTTATCCAAATTTTATAGATATGCTATGATTCCAGGACATTATGTAAGAACGAAGTCAACAAAAAGGGAAGTAAGGGTTCCTGCATGGGATGTTATTGATAGATAAGGAGGTAGTACGTAAGGTAAGTTAAGACAAGGAAATAACCCAAGAAAGATTACGCGGAATATTGATATGAGAATGGGCAAATGAGTAGTTAGTAGTTGATTCAGGAAGAGCCTAGTCATAACTAGACAAGAAGTTACAGGCAAATCAACAGATCATGCAAGATGAATGTAGTAAACCTCAACATGGAGAATTCAGCCTCGCAGTAATGTAATTATAATACTTGAGATATATTCAAATAGGAATCGGGATTTACAAAGTTATCCAGACTTACAGGTTGAGTCATTTACTCTATATTTCTTCCATGTTGTACTTATTTATGTGCTTTACATACTCGGTACATTATTTGTACTGACATCCCTTTTGCTTGGGGACGCTGCGTTTCATGCCCGCAGGTCCCGATAGATAGGTCAAGAGCCCTCCAAGTAGGCTATTAGCTCAGTGGAAGATGTTGGTGCGCTCCATTTGATTCGGAGTTGATTATTTGGTCAGTATAATTAGGACATGTATTGATTGGTGTGGCAGGGCTCAGTCCCGACCTTTATGATACATATGCACTGTTAGAGGCTTTTAAAAAAATCTGTATACGAATACTTGTATGGCCTTGTCAGCCTATGTTTAGAATTTATAAATGATCATGCTGGCCTATTAGGCATGTATGTCACGTGTATATGATGATGTAATAAGAGAGATACGTTATATTGGTACTCTATTGGGTATGGTACCGGGTGCCCGTTGTGGCCCATCGGTTTGGTTTGTGACATGTGTATTAAATTAGCAATGGTCAGAACAAACAGATGGTATTGTTGTTAGTTGCAGTCACATGAAATCTGGAGTGCATGCAGACTTCAATAGACATGTCATGCTTCTTGGACTGGATACCCTACCTGCGCAACCATCCAATCTCTCATAAACCCAACATACTTGTGTTTTAAAACCGAGAAACCTTTCCAGGACTTTATCAGTGCCAATGGTTGTAGCGAATTCCTTCCTTTCGATCAATGGCGCCCTTTGCGGGTTTTCACCAATGGACTTTTCTCATTTCTCTTCTTATCGTCGCCTTATAGCGCTCTTTGCGAATTTTCAGTAAAAATACTCTCTCATTTTTTTAGTTTCTCTGCTCACCATCGCCTTACGATGCCCGTGTGGGTTTTCACCAACAAGACTCTCTCATTTTACTTCTCCCATTTTGATTACATCAGATCCAAGTAGCTGCATTTTCCAATTTTGAACATCTTTTACCGATTGATCAGAAGGACTTGAACCGGGTTTGGGATAAAAATATTTGGATCAAATTACAACTTTGGAACCATTCAGGCGGGATTATCGCTGAATCATTACAACATCTACCCCAGTTTCACTTTTGGGGGAATTTGGATTTTTATTTTGGTGTGACTGAACCCCAAAGAGAGGCTGCCTACGTATCCTTTCAGAATCAAGTCGAACATAGTTCAGGGAAACTTTGTTTTTTTATTTTGATTTTATTTTTTTTAAATGTTTTCAGGTTCCAAAGAGGGTAATCAAAGAAGGGTAACTGACTCAAAAGGGTTAGCAAAATATTGGAATGTTTGGGGTAGCGAGAATGAAAACCTTCATCATCCCAATCAGATAATATTGGTACCACAAAAGGGTTAAACATAATACCTTTTAACCGCATTTGCATTTACAGCTGTTTCAGGTTCATTTCCTTCAATGTCTCCCAGGTACAATGCCCCTTTTGGCAATAATTTTCTGATAATGTATGGGTCCTTCCAGTTGGGAGCGAACTTTCCTTCTGCTTCCTTGTGATGAGAGAGAATACGTCTCAAAATGAGTTGCCCCACTTCAAAGTTCCTAGGCTGCACTTTCTTGTTGTAGGCACAGGCCATTTTTTGTTGATACAACAGCCCGTGGCAAACTACGGCCATCCTCTTTTCATCAATCAGGATTAACTGTTCTAGACGGGTTTTGACCCACTCACTATCCTCAATCTCAGCTTCAACAATGATCCGAAGAGAAGGGATTTCAACTTCTGCAGGTATCACGGCTTCAATGCCATTTCCTGGGGTAGAATTTTCATGCCATTGCCTGGAACTTTGGATCATCTTTCTAAGAATCTTCTTGATGTTCTTGTTTTCTGCTTCAATAGCACCATTAGCTTTGGGCCAATAAGGGGTAGAATTTCGATGCGTGATCTTAAACTATTCACATATCTCCCTCATTAAATGACTATTCAAGTTCACAGCATTGTCCGTAATGATGGTCATAGGAATACCAAAACGGCAGATGACATTGGAGTGCACGAAATCCACCACTGCTTTCTTAATGACGACTTTGAGGGTGACTGCTTCAACCCATTTTGTGAAGTAGTCAATGGAAACCAATATGAATCTATGCCCATTTGAAGCTTTTGGATTGATTGGCCCAATGACATCCATACCCCAAGCAACGAACGGCCACAGTGCTGACATAGGATGCAGTTCTGTAGGTGGCGCATGAATTAGGTCACCGTGCACCTGACAGTGATGAAATTTTTGGACAAAACTGAAGCAATCTTTTTCCACAATCATCAAGTAATAGCCTGCTCGAAGGATTTTCTTTGGCAGGACATATCCATTCATGTGGGGTCCACACACTCCTGCGTGCACTTTATGCATGATTCTTCCAGCCTCTTCAGCATCCACACATCTTAACAAGTTGAGATCTGGAGTCCTTTTGTACAAGACCTCGCCGCTCAAAAAGAAACTGCTGGCAAGCCTTCTAATTGTTCTTTTTTGGTCTCTATTGGCTTGCTCGAGATATTCTTTTGTTTTCAGAAATCTCTTGATATCATGATACCATGGCTGGACATTTGGTTCTACCTCAACCACATCGCAGTAACCATGCCTTTCTCGGATTTGGATTTCCAGCAGGTCAATGTGGACATTGCTTGGATATGGCAACATCGAGGCCAAAGTAACGAGTGCCTCGGCTAACTCATTGTGAAAACAAGAAATGTACCTGAACTCGACTGACTTGAACCATTTGCTAAGATCTTCCACATGTTTCATGTATGGAATAAGCTTGAAATCTTGAGTTTCCCATTCTCCCTTAGCTTGTTGTATAATCAGATCTGAATCTCCCATGATTATCAATTCTTCCACATCCTGTTCGATTGCCATATTCATACCCATAATGCAGGCTTCATATTCGGCAGTGTTATTTGTGCAGAAAAACTGATGTCAGTCTATGGCTGTATAGTGTTGACTAGTGGATGAGATCAAAAATGCCCCAATCTCGACACCTTTTGCATTCATAGCTCCGTCGAAGAACATTTTCCAAGCATTGGTGTTTTCTGCTGTTACCTCAACTTAATTCACCTCCTCGTCCAGGAAGTAAGTACTCAAAGGCTAATATTTATCATCAACAAGGTTTTTGGCTAGGTGATCTGCTAAAGCCTGGGCTTTCATTGCTGTGCGGGTGACATAGACTATGTCAAATTCAGTGAGCGAGATTTGTCATTTTGCTAACCTTCATGTGGGCATCGGCTTTTGGAATATATACTTCAAAGGGTCCATCCTGGTGATGAGATAAGTGGTGTAGGCCAATAGGTAATGCCTAAGCTTCCGAGCAACCCAAGTTAGGGCACAGCAAGTCCTTTCAAACAAAGTATATTTGGCTTCATAGCTAGTGAACTTCTTGCTCATATAGTATATTGCCTGCTCCTTCTTCCCGGTCACATCATGTTTCCTAAGGACTCATCCGAAGGAATTCTCCAAGACTATCAAATATAAAAACAAAGGCCTCCCAGGTTCGGGTGGGACCAAAACTGGCAGATTCGACAGATATTCTTTGATTTTGTCGAAGGCTTCTTAACACTCATCTGTCCATTTAATCACCGCATTTTTCTTTAACAGCTTAAATATGGGTTCACATGTTGATGTCAACTGAGCAATGAAACAGCTGATGTAATTCAACCTTCCCAGGAGGCTCATAACCTCCTTCTTGGTTCTCGGAGGAGGCAAATCCCGAATAGACTTTATCTTTGTTGGCTCTAGCTTGATGCCCCTCCGGCTGACTATAAATCCTAAGAGTTTGCCAGAAGGAACTCCAAATTCACACTTAGCCGGATTTAGCTTTATGTCATACTTACGCAGACACTCAAAGAAATTTCTCAAGTCCTGAACATGGTCGTACTGCATTTTGGATTTGATGATCACATCGTCCATGTACACCTCGATTTCTTGGTGCATCATGTCATGAAAGATGGCTGTCATAGCCCTCATATAAGTTTCCCCAACATTCTTCAAACCAAAAGGCATGACCCTATAACAATAGGTGCCCCAGAGTGTGGTGAAGGCTGTCTTTTCCGCATCTTCTTCATCCACCAAGACTTGATGACATCCAGCATAACAATCCACGAAAGATTGTATCTCATGTTTGGCGCAGTTGTCAACAAGGATGTGGATGTTGGCAAAGGGAAGTTGTCTTTGTGACTTGCTTTGTTCAGATCTCGATAGTCAAAACACACTCGAGTTTTCCCATCTTTCTTTGGCACGGGAACCACATTAGCTAGCCATGTGGTGTATCGGACCACTCGGATTACCCCAGCCTTAAACTATTTGGTGACTTCTTCTTTGATCTTGTCACTGATATCAGTTTTGAACTTCCTCTATTTTTGCTGGACAGGGGGTAATCGGGGTAAGTCGGCAACTTGTGGACCACTAAATCAATACTTAGACAAGACATATCATCATAGGACCAAGCAAACACATATTTGAATTCGAACAAAATTTGGATTAATGCATCCCTTGTTCTTTCATCGGTATGAATGCTTATCATGGTTTCTTGGACCTCTTCAGAACTACCCAAATTAACCGGCTCGGTTTCATTTAAGTTTGGCTTAGGTTTATTCTCGAATTGTTCCAATTCTCGGTTTATTTCCCTAAAAGCCTCTTCTTCATCATATTCCAATTCTTTATTCATTATTTCACAATGAGATAGCGTGCTATGATCTGGGCATGAAGTCCACAAGCATGTCATGTTATTTAAGTCCGGATTATTAGAACTGAAAGGAAGAAATAAGAAACGTAACAAAAATCAGAAAGAATAAAGAAAGAAATTTATAGACGATGAAATATTATTTTCATTTAATTGAATTTTGAAGATAGCAGGGTTTACATTGGAATTTTAAAGACAATAACTAAAAGAAACATTCAAGTTATACCCTGAAATAACTCGGAATGCAGAAAAAGTGGCAAGACTGGACTACCGGGATTCCCGCCTGACTGGGAATGGAGTAGCCTTCCAATTTTGCAACTTGGCATCGGGCCCCATAAATTGCACCTCAACAGTGCTTGAGCCTTAGCCCGGCTGAACCATATGGGCTTCATATAACATTTACCTCATGGCTCCACATATGTCCTCAATTTCCTCAGCCATGAAAGCCTCATCTTCTTCTTTTTCGGTGTACTTGGGCTTGACGAATGTTTTATAAAGATGTGGTACCGGCTGAGGTAACACCCAACCATTGTTCTTTTGTTCATTGGCCCATGTCACATCAGTTTCTGTGGCATGAAAACCCACGTCGAAGAACTTCTCGCTGGCAGCTAAAGTGATAGGTTATGTGATACCTTGCAATGATGCCTCGAGTCTCTTCCCAGGCTTATAACCATGCTTGATCATTTCAGTAGCGACCATAATGGACGCATTTGATAGAACGGGCTGAGGACACGAGCTTCCCTCGTCACATTGATCTGCGACCACCACCATGAAAGCTTGATAAACTATATGCTCGCTACCTTCCCGGGCTTCGAGACATGGGAATGACGGGTCCCAGTAAATTGACTGCTCGTCTTCTCCATGAACCATAATTTCCTGATCTTCGTGCTCAAATTTCACCTTGATGGAGGGTAGAAGGTATGGCCCCCGCAGCGTGGATCCAAGGCCTTCCTAAGAGAAAATTATACGAGATATCCATGTCCAGAACCTGAAATGTCACCTCAAAATCCATAGGACTGATAGTCAAAATCAAATTGATCTCGCCTATGGTGTCTCTCTTGATGCCATCAAAGGCACGCACACAGACATTGTTAGGCCTGATTCTCTCAGTCCCAATCTCCATTCTTTGCAAAGTTGAGAGAGGGCATATGTCGACCCCTGATCCGCCATCCACCATGACTCTTTTCACATAGTACCTCTCACATTTAACTGCCAAGTGGAGGGCTTTGTTACGGGCGGCCCCTTATAGGGCAAATCATTCCTGCTAAAGGAAATCTGATTGACTGTGAAGAATCTTTCTGCCATCCTTTCTAGTTGTTCGACAGTGGTTTCAATCGGAACATAAGCTTCATTAAGGGTCTTTTTCAACACTTTCTGATGCTCGGTTGAGCTTATCAATAAAGACAAAAGTGAGACCTGAGCGGGAGACTTCGGGAGTTGGTCAATTATCTTGTAGTCCACAGTTTTCATTTTACGGAAGAACTCCTTTTCTTCTTCGGCACTAACTGGATTTTTAAGCGGGAAGCGCTTCTGCTTGCCATTGTTCACTTCTTCCAGATTAAGGTACTTCCTAGATGGGTTGGTTTTATTTACTTCCCCTGCAATTTCTTTCCCTTTGTATGTCACAATTGCTCTGTTATAGTTCCAAGGGACTACAATGGGGTCTTTCATAGGCCTTTGTGGTGCACAGCTAATGATCACGGGCTCGCTCAAACTGGGCAGAATTACTGGTCCCTGCGCCACATAAGTCCCTTTGGGTATATACATCTTGGGACCTTTGTTCAGCTCGAAACTCTTATGAGGACTCAATGCCAATTGTTCTTTCCTATGAGCTCGGGGAACGTGAAGAATGGCGTCTTTAGGGGGTATTGCCCCTGTTTTGTTTTCCACAGTCTTTTCTTCACTTCGAGGAGTGGAGTTACTCTTCTTCTCCCCCTTATCTTGCTTTGTGACAGCCTTTGACTTCCTTTCCACATCGGCTATGGCAATGATGTCTTTCAGGGCTGGGTCAAACTCTTTATATTCACAAATCATCCCAATAACTGGCCCATTGTTGTGGGCCAGCAATGGGTTGTTAGTCACATTGGGGACCTCTTCATCTTTCAGCACTACTCTCTTTTGTTCTATTAAGTTTTCAATTGCCGTTTTGAGAGTCCAGCAGTCTTTAGTGTCATGCCCTTCCACTCCTGAATGGTAAGCACATCGAGTACCGGGTCGGTAGGAGGGCGACTTTGGGTTTTGCCTGGTTTGGGGTACGATTTGCAACAAATCCAATTGGACCAGTTTAGGGAAAAGGCTAGAGAATGATTCGCCAATAGGCATGAAGTTTGTTCTTCTGGGTGGCTCCCGAGCACGGGCATTATATGGGAAATTATTTTGAGGGGGACAAGGGTTATATGGAGCTTTGTGAGGAGGGTTATTTCTAGGAAATAGAGCTCGGTTTTGGTTAAATTGTTGTTGTGGCCAAGGCGTTCATTACTGTGTACGACTGAGGAGCCATAGCATAGGCCACATCATGATGAGGATAATAATGTTGTAGGGTGCTTGGAGGGAAGTAACCTCTAGGTGGACGAGGGTTTCTCAGACTTGAGGCTGCCATAGCCACCTCTTCTTTCTTCTTTCTGTTTGCTACACCACCTGACCCGCTTTGGATTGCTTGGGACGTAGCTCTTATGGAAGATTGGCTCAATATGCGACCTGTCTTCAGACCATTTTCGACCATCTCACCAATCTTGATAGCCTCAGCAAACGGCTTTTCCATTGCAAACATCATATTCTGAATGTAGTCAGCCTCTTGGGCTTGTAGAAAAACACTGACCATTTCAGTCTCATCCATCGAGGGCTTGACCCTGGCTGCTTGTTCGCGCCATTTAACATCATATTCTCAGAAATTTTTCGATGGCTTCTTTTTGAGATTTGATAAAGAGTTCCTGTCGGGAGATATGTCTATGTTGTACTGAAGCTGCCTAACAAAATCTCGAGCTAGATCATCCCATATGTGCCAACGAGACATGTCTTGATCCATGTACCACTCAGATGCAATTCCAACTAGACTCTCTCCGAAATAATCCATTAGGAGATCTTCTTGTCTGTCTGCCCCTCTTAACTGATTGCAATACCTCTTGAGGTGGGCAATGGGATCCCCGTGCCCGTCATACTTTTTGAACTTAGGGGTAAGCCGAGAGGCAAATGCACATGCGGGAACATACATAGATCAGTGTAAAATATGCTCTTTTGGCCGCTCAAACCTTGTATATTTTTTAGGCTATGTTCCATGCTCTTCATTTTTCGGGTGATTTCCTCTTGCTCGGGGTTCTTTGTAGCCTTCTCCTGTCTCGCAGTAAAGTCGTACCGGGGTTGTTGAGGGTAAAAATTGGTGGTGAAATGGGTAGGTTCTGTTAGAAAAGATGGTACTTGGAAAGTGAAGGATGATGGATCAAAGCTTGGCCTGGGCAAAGTCGGCTGCACCACAGCCGAGGTTGGTGGTGCGGTAAATATGTTGGAGGCCACTACCGAAACCACCTAGGGGCGAACCTCAGAAGGTGTTCCGGTGAAGTGAGCTGAGATAGTGGGGTATCCAAGTGGGGTATTCAGGTAATTTATTGGGATGTTGGAATTTCCACTTGTTCTAGGAAGTAGCTCGAGGAAACCAGGTATGGTACTTGGCGGCTCTCTACCATTGGACCAGACGTCCCACATTTCCAGCACGTGGAGGCATAGTGCCCTATTCTCTTCAGTTGCCGCTGACTCTGAGGTTGGGATAACCGATAGCGGGCTATCCTCTGAGATGGGAATTGTTGGTGTATGACCTTATGACGACATTTCTACACTGCCCTTAGATCTTGTAAAGCATGGGTGTGAAGCCATGTTACCACAAACCAACCACCTTAAAAATAGAACCTAAAGGCAACAGTAGACAAAAAAACCGGTTAGTTTGAAGCAATTAACGCATAGGGAATCGCACATTGGGGGTGTGATGCACCTATATAGTTAAATGTGTTTTTACATGTTTTGCAACGATTGCATGTCTCATCCCAACTTTTTTTTATCTCCCCGATCTTTCTCTTGCTCTCTTTTGCATTCTTATTTTTCCTTTTGTTCTCATTCTCTTTTCCTTGTTTTCTCTCTTTTCCTTTTGGTTTTCTCTTTTCCACATTTTCTCTTTTATTTGAATTGTTAAAAAACATGACCGGATCCGATGAGGATTGCCTACGTATCATGACGCCGTGTGAATCAGATCATCCCATAGTTCAAGGAATAAATGCAAAATAAATAAAACATTTTGCTTTTTCAAATTTTCATTAAAACAAGACTTCTATTTTTTCTCTATTACAAAGGCTCGATCCTACATACTTGAGAATTGAAAACTAAAACAGACTCGAAACATACTTTAGGAATGAAAATACAGACTCAAAAAAGAGAAAATGATCAGGAGTACATCAATGCCTCCAATCCTGTCCTAGGAACACTAACTGGTCTTGCTGCGGGCCTATGCGCCATGTCATCCTGGAGGCGATAGAGATCATCCATCATCTAGCGAATAAAGATCATGAATGTGGCGAGGAACATGGACCTAGTCATGTCCTCGCACTCGTTGCACTTCATCACGATGTAGTCGGTGATTCTTCTAACCCTTTCCTTGATGATGCCCTTTTCTTGCAACAACCGCCCAATCTGCTGAGATCTAGCCTCCAAAACCCGGGTGGTCGTATGATTCTGTTCTTGCAAATGTTGTAAGTCTCCCTCTAACTGTGCCATTAAAGCGTAGCAATGTTCTCTCTTACCTTTGAAGCTCTTGGCTTGTTTAGTCATCTCACTCTCAAGGCTATTAAGCTCCTTTATCTATCCCATGCCTCCTCTGTCATATCTTTCCTTCAGCTACCGAACGAAAGTTGCCCGTTCTTCTGTATTTTTGGCCAACTTTGTTCTTACTTTCACTAGCTCAGACTCAGTCTTTTGCAAATCATCCTCACAGTCACTTACTTTTTGTGTAAGGTTGTAGATGAGCCTTTCATCTTTCCGGCTTCTGCCCGGGTTCTCAACTGCTATTCTCATTTTTCGAACTTGGGCCTGGAGAGCTTCATTTTCCAGGGCCAACCTTCTTCTTTCACCTTTATCTTCTTGTTCCTATAGATCATTATTGAATACGACGTTTCTCAATTCTTCCTGGAAAGCGTGAATGGTGGCTTGATATTTTTTCTCCTTCTCTCCCCAAACAAACATTCCTGAATTTTATCATCAAAAGCTTGAACATGAGGTCTTTTGGCGGGCCTTTCAGGCTCGGGCTCAGGCTCGGGCTCATCATTTGCACAAAACCTTCTCTCAAACCATGCAGCATAATCCGGATCAACTTCCCCTCTTGCAAGATCCGGCACCTGGGTGTCACTTTTCAAATATCGGCAACCATTCCAATCCCATTAGACTAAAGCCTCGAGTCGTGTTGCTTATGGGTGTAGCTCAATGACTTAGGTACTCAAATCTACATCTTCGGGTACACTTGATACCTTCCAAGTTGCCTCAAAACTCTTTGTGGTGCATATGGTTGGATACTCATCAGGCCCATCATCATCAAGCAGCCTTTTGAAGCTGTCATGTATATGACTTCTGTTATCGGAAGCCAACCTAGAATCCATTCAATTTGACTTGCCTTTATAGTCCTTAAGTGGGAAACCCAAGCCTCAAAACCTTCTACAGTTTTGTAATCTTTTACTCTCTCCTCATGACTCTTTATGAAGTTGTTCCCGTCCGCACCGAGACTCATGTACTTGGGGTGACAGCGAAGATGTTCGATCAACCATATTTGAAGAAGAATGTTGTAACCCTCGAAGAATTGAGCCCAGTTTTACACAAAGTCAATGCTCAATAAATGTTTGCCAGCACTAACAGAACAAGTGTGTGATCTTCCATGGTAGTGAGGAGTTGTGCAATTCTGGCTATGCGAGTGTCTATTGTTCCTTCCGCATTTGGAAAGACCATGATCCCCAAAAATGCCACGATAAAAGCGAACCGACGATGAATTTTCCAGGTGCTCTTATCTTGTTTGTTGTTTAACCCCTTTCATATGTTTCAAAATCAGTTGAATGCCCGAACTTGAAATATAAGAAGTAGAAAGAACAACATCCTTTGCTTACATGAGCCTTCTTCATTTGTTTACTAATATTCAGAAGATCAAAGAACTTGTGCACGGAGGGAGCCCTTGAGAATATGAGTTGTTGCTTCCTCATGTCTTGGCCAAAGTCAATGTATCCGGCCATTTCCTTCAGAGTAGGGGTGAGCTTTAAATCGGAGAAGCGGAACATGTTGTGGACAGGATCCCAAAAGGTTACCAAGGCTTTGATCAAATCCTCCCGGGGTTTGATGCTTATGATGTCAATAAGGGAACCCAACTGCTTTTTCACCCAATCCTGGCCATCTTTATCTAAATCATTCCACCATATGCGAAGCTGCAACTGACCCCGTTCTATGACAAATTGTGACTGGTTCTGATCAGCATTTATTTGTGATGGGTCCTGGACAGTATTTATTCATGATGGGTCTGGACAATATTCGTTTGTACCTGTGGAGGGTTAAGGTTAGGGTTGACTCTTGTGGACTCTTTTTGCAAAACAAGTTTTTCAATTTCTAAAGAAAATCAATGGACAAAGACCCATTTTATGCTACTTTAGCAAAAATGGTCGTTTTTGCAAGCGTGGCCCCTTTGCAATTCCAAACAAATTTTGAGGCCGGGGAAAGTATATTATGGAAAAATACACCTTACAGACAGACTTGCCCGTTCTTCCCGAAAATAGCCTTTCGACAATTAAAAGGTAATCTAAGGCTATTCTGGTACGACGACTTAAACTACCACCGAAGCTGGGTCGGCTTATTGTTTTTACCAAAGCCCTAAACTACACTTTACTTGATTATATTTTTTTTTGTAAAAAAAAATAAGGGCAAACCTTATGTGGGTTGTCTACGTATCCCACATCCGGTGAGAATCAGAACTCCATAGTTCGGTCAATTTTGACATAAAAAAATATGATATTTGACTTTTTCTTTCCTTTTTTTTTTCAAAAAATTTGGTAGAGTTTCGAGGCATTTTCAAATACTGGGGTTTTTAGAATCGGGTAAATTCTCTATCCTAGCTCACTCTTGGTTTTTCTCTTTATTTCCTTTTCCTAGCTAGTCAACATGCAAGCCGAAACAAATAAATATTCACATAGCACGTACGATGCATCAGGATGGTCTTTATTTTGGGGTGCATCTATCCTAGACGGACCCAACCCCTGTGTTGAGTCCCCATGGTCAAATGCACGTGATGCAAATAATCGTTCCTACTAGGGATACAGCATGAGGTTGCGTTATTCTAGGTTTAAAACCTGGGTTTGTGTTCTAAACCTGGCTTACCCGAGTGGACAAACTCGAGTCGAGGAGGGGGCAATGTACCAGGGCACAAAAGTCTGTCCGGCCTTGTTGCTTGCCCAGCCCTATTCAATTTGGTATAACTCTAACAGAAAAGTGGGCCACGTGGACGTGAGCACCATTTTTTAGAAGACTCAGAAGGGAGGCGGAAGAAGGCATTTAATACAGTTCAAGTAATATCAAAGCGGTAAATGGCAATTAGCACATTAAGTCCACAAAATACAGTAATATCGACAATAAAGCCAAATAAAAATCACATTAACAAGCTCGAATTCTTGAACCCTGAATCGGAAGTTCTGGGTTCTTTTCCCCAGCAAAGTCGCTAGAGCTGTCACACCTCCTTTTTACCACCCGAAGGGGTATATAGGGGATTTTTTTCAATTAAAGTGACATTATTCGAAATGAAATTCTTTTATTAATTTTTAGAGTCACCACTTGGAATATTTATGGTCTCCCAAGTCATCGGTTTATTTTAAATCCCAAATCGAGGAAATTTTGACTTTATTTAAAAGTTTGCGAACCAGAAATTCTAGATAAGGAATTCTGTTAACCTTGGAGAAGGTGTTAGACATTCCCGAGTTTCATGGTTCTAGCACGATCACTTAGTGATTATTACTTGGCTTAAATTGTTTAACTACTCATTTTTAGGACTTATGTGCATTTATCTTTTTGCCGCTTTTAATCACTTGATTATTCGTAATTAAAGAATTGAGTTACGCGTACGTATACTCTTTTCCTTTGGCACATCAAAATCGTGTCACGCGAACATGTCAATAACGCTTTGTTTATTTATTAAGAAGATTTTGTTGAAGTTGCGCGAACGCATCCCTCGATTTACTTTTAGAATTGAATTCGCAATTATGTTACACGAACGTATACCTAATCATAATACTAGTCTAAATCGAGCCTAAAGCAACTATGATTATTCAAAGTGTTTTCTGCACTAGTTTTGTATTTATGTGAGGGTCACAGATTATAGGATTCATTTGTAGATGACACATTTCAATTTATTTTAACAAAGGGAGTTGCATTTTATTCAAATAGGGCTAAGGATAATAATTGAAGTTCAAACTAAGAATTTTCTTAACTTGAGGCTAGGCTTTTGAATTACTCTTGAAACAATTATTTTGGGCTGGCAGTGGCTCCCTACTTAGACAATTCGGCTTCAAAAGTTGTATTTGGGCTCACGAATTGGCCCAATAAAAAAGAACCCCAAGTTTTTTCACCCATGTCAGAACTTCAAACAAAATTGCCCACATTGGGCTTATACCAGGCGAGCCCAGTTATAGTTAGTTAATGTCTGGGCCTGTCTACCTTATGTTCTAAAAAATACTCATTTAATTGCCAAAAGGAACGCAATGAAACAATTCTGAGTGAAATACATCATTGAATTCAATTAAGGCCATGAATCAAACCCAAACTGAAATTAAATAATTGGCAGAAGGGCCCAAAATCGAAACTCGACTAGGTTGTCTCATTTGGGCTGATGCCAGGCCCAATTGAGACTTAGATTCCTCGATCATATGCAATCCAGAAATCGAAAATTTCCACAAATAAATGGGATAACTGAATCCAACTATTGACATGCTATTAGTATTGACAAAGAAAGACTTGAACCCTACTTATCCATGGGTCACATTAATTTAAATAGGCAATCACCTTACTATTGCTGTAATTAAAAAAAACATGATGAATTTCTTGACTCTAGGCTAAACATAGCATGATTCAATAGAAGTGTCCACTGCATATTACTAACAACAAAATGCTCAATTCTTGAGCTCATTCACACCTTATCCTAAGCTTAACATACCCCCAACCTAACATTGTTGGACCCAAAGTGACTCATGAACACATACACTCAAAAGAAAACAACGAATTAAGTACATTAATTGTGAACCAACACCAAAATATTGCACAAAATATAGGCTGGAATTTACAGACACAGCCTGTCAGTCCACTTTATACATTTAAGTGTTTAATGAAGTGCTCAACACAATACATATCTTCATTTGAACTTCTAGGTTATTAATATTGTCCTAACAATGATATTATGCTTAATAATAAAGGAAAAAACTGCAGAATAAGTTACAAGAGGAACATTTTAGGCAGCAATTCAAAGTGAAGAACATGCATTTTCCATTTAATCAAGCAATGCGCTACAAATTCATTTTATGCACATTCAAAGTTCAGGACATACCTGAAACAGCAAAGAAAAACAGAAATAAAGCTTCAGCAGAAATGAGGACGAAACAGTAGCAATCAACAATAGGTTTTCAACTTCCTTGAACTCTTTTAAAACCCATAAGAAACAGAAATCATATGAAAGCTTTTCAGTTTTTGCTACCATGGAAAACAAGGAACAATTTTGACCAATTTCTAATCAAAACAATGCAGAAAATTTTTAGTCTTTTAAAGGTTGGGATTTCTGATTTTTTTTTTCAGAACTTTTCAGGCAGAAATCATGTGTGTGTGAGTATGAGCAAATGCTTTCTTTACATAAAGTGCCCAGAGAGCATCCAAGAAAGGAATATTCTAACCTAATTCCCTATACTGCAGAATAGTACAACATTTCTCCATAGCTGTCCTTCCTTTTTCTTATCCAATTCTAGCATTTTATGTTGAGGATAGAGACAGTTGTGATATTCTGATATTTCCTCAATGTAAAACCCCAATTTTCCCTTCTAAACTCTATTTATTTCATCTTTACCTAAATGTTTTGGTTTAGTTAAGTCCCTAAGGTTCCTATTTGTTGGCAAATAAGAACCAACGTCACAAGACCAAAGTTAACACACACAAAAAGATCAAAGGAATAGATTATTGAGCAACCAACCCTTACACCTAAAATTATTTGATATGAACAGAATCCTAATTGAAACAAACACAGAAGAAACATTTAAACCTAATATTAACATGAGTTTAAGGAAAATTATTAAAACCTAATGCTTGAACCTACGTACAAGTAATGAAACCAGCAATTAAAGAAAGAAAAGAGAACCTAAACCATGCGGCTAAATCGGACATAGAACCAATTGAAAAGAAACAAAACCTTAATTTAAATTAACCCAATTTACTTATCCTAAATGCGTCGAACTATATTTAATTAAAACGATTAACTAAGTAAACTTATTCTACTGAAATTTAAACAAGCCAACAATCAAAACAAGAAATACTGATATCTAAATAATAAAAATAAAAATAACTAACTAAAGAAAAGTAGAGAAGAAACAGAAACGAACTGATTTTGGCCAGAAAAACTTGAACAAACAGAGCAGATCAAAGGACGATGGTATTTGACGAAACATGGCCGGTCAGTGCTAACTTGGTCGGAATCCGGTAGGTCTTGAAATCAACCAAAACTAATGCTAATCGATTGTTTTGGCATAAACTTTAGCTCAAATCGATCATACGAACCCGTTGAAACCAGATTAGGGGTTTTCAGTTTTCTTTCGGAATCTCGGATTTGAGAATTGACAGTGTTATGGGTGATTTGAGGGAAACTGTTAGAGGATTTATGAAGAAGGGGTGGTGAGGATCACCTGGTATGAATTTGGGGTAATTTGGAGGAGTTAGGATTTTTTTGTTTGAATCTTAGATCCGAAATTCGAGCAATTAGGCGGAGATTTAGGAAAACCTGAGTGGGGATATAGGATGAGGAGGGGAGGAGGATTATGTGGTGTAAAAATGGTGGGGTTTGGAGCAACGGAACTGTCGTGGGGCGATTTTCGGCGGGTAGTTTGTGGCAGAGGCGCCGATGGATTTTAGGACGGCTAGGGTTCGTTCTTGAGAGAGAGGAGAGACTGAATGAGGGGGGTTCCGAAGTAGGGGGTTGGTCTCGTTAGGACAGTAATATACCTAAAGGGATTAGTTCCGGGTCGTTAGATCATAGAGATCCAACGGCTGTGATTAAGAGGGGACAAAACGGGGTCATTTTGGGTTAAGACGGGGGTGGACCGGGTACGGTTAGGTTTGGGCTTGGGTTCTGGGAAACGGATTTGGGTATAAATTGGGCTGGTTTGGGTCAGATTGGGAAAATTATCCCAAATTCAAAATACAAACCCCTTTAAAATCAAACTCTTTTATTTTTCCCTCTCTTTTTTTTAATTAAAAATCCTAAATTAATCAAAATTGTAAAATTAAACTAATTACCTAATTACAAAAATTATAAAAAATCACTTAATCCTAAATTAAAAGTGAAAAATCAATAATTTAAAAATAGAAAGGAAATAATGTAAAAATGGGCCAATTTTTGTGATTTTTATTTTTTTTTATAAAACAAGTAATTATTGATTAATTCTAAAAATGTAAAAATAAAGCCTAAATGCGGTGCAAGGTATTTTTGGTATTTTTTATGATTTTATTAAAACTTAAACATGCACAAAAATGCAAACAATTAAATAAAATTCTACAAAAAATCCTAAAATGGCAAATAATTAACAGAAAATATATTATCTTGGGATTTTATAGGAGTATTTTGTGTAGGGAAAAAATCACATGCTCACATCAGGTTGCATGCCGCAGCGGTTATGTTGATGATTATGATAGCGCTTGGGATGTAGGAACCCCTTTAGAGTCTATAACACATCCCCAGTGAGCGCATGTGTTATTTGAGGGACTGATTTCCTTGGACATGGATTTGTCCGAAGCATTTATCTCTGGATATGGATATCTCCACATGGTTGGATTACACTTGGTCCTCGGTACTGGTTGACTTGCAGTCAGTGTTATATATATGCCGAGATGGATTTCCTTGGGTTAGATGGCCATATGCGGAATCGAGTGGTTGAGTGTGTGTATATATATTGGAGATTGATTTCTCCTCAGGGTTGGATTACCCTTGTTCCTCGGATCTGGTTGACTTGCAGTCAGTGTTACATATGATCTAGGATGGATTTCCCTAGGCGGAATGTCTATATGCAGTACCGACTGGTTGAGCACTTGAGAGTGGGAGCACATGATGCCTTTCATACATTCTGTGCATTGGCATGTAGAGTTAACCGAGCTTTATAGCTTACATTGTTCAGATGTGTATATTTCACTGTTGAGTTGTATTCCTGAAAGAATAGCATGCCTACTTTACTGCACAACTTATTTCTATTTTCTGTTGAGGTTACGTTCGTCACTGCCTATTAGTCCATAGGTTGGACTTGTTACTTGTTGAATTGCTATACTCACGTTACCCACTGCACCTTGTGCGCAGATCCAGGTGCTTTCGGTCCCCGTGGTAGTCACTGATCGAGGTCGCATGCTTGGGAGATAGTTGAGGTATCTGTATGGCGTTCGCAGATCTCAACCCTCCTTCCTTATTCAAGTTGTATTTCAGTTGTTCCTCAGTAAACATTGGATGAACTATGTTATTTCTTTAGACGCTCATGTACTCCATGACACCTTAGTTTTGGACTGGTTGCATCGTATTATCAATCTTGCTTTATGTTCTAATCATTTTATTTAAACGGTAAAAGTATTTACCCGCAAATGTTTTAAACGTTAGTGTTGTGGTTGGAATATGTAGAGTTGAGGCTGGCCTAGTTCCACGATAGGTGCCATCATGATGGGTTGAGTTTGGGTCGTGATAGTAAGAGCAACTAAGAAGTATATATGATAAGTCTAAGATCAAGAGTAACGTTCAACCATACTAGGATGTGAAGTCACAATTACATGAGCTACTAGAGTTTTCTAAATACAACGTCTTCAAAGAAATACAATAATGTATGGAAAGTAGAAACATTACAACAAAAAGGAAAATGACTCTAAGGTCTGCAAACAGTGTGCAGATCTATCTCGAGTCGTTTAACTTGTTTCATCTAAGCACCTCGAGTACTAGCTCTATTTCCGTATTTTGAGACCTCTCATAGCTTCATTTTATGTTTATTGGTTTGCATGCATGACCCGTATCATTTTACGGAAAGCCTTTACATAAAAGTTTGATTAAAAGTAATTTTTAACTTAAAATAAGGCTAGAGTTGACCATGATCAACGATTTTGGTAAACGACCTCGAATCAGTGTTTTGACAATTTTAGTAGGTTCGTATGATATTTTTGGACTTGTATGTATGCTTGGTTGGGGTATCGGGTGACCCGAGCGCGTTCCAGCGCATTATATAAAAGATTGTGAAGAAAATGAGTATTTAAGTTGAAATCTTGAGTACATGTTTGATTTGGAGACCGAGGGGCTTAGGTGAGTTTTGGATGTGCTATGCTTGAATTTGGAACATTTGTTTCTCAATAGTTTATGGTGCAAGGTTTCAGGTCTTGCATTTGCGAGGACCTAATCGCAATTTTGAGCTTTGCATTTGTGATGTCAGGCTTGTAAATGCGTACATAGGCTGGGGGACTGCTCTTTGCTTTTGCAAAGAATTCAACGCATTTGCGACCTGGAGGAGGCCCGCATTTGCGACCATTTTATCGCTTTTGTGATGACTAGGAATCATGAAATGTTTCCCAAATGCGAAGCAAGCACCGCATTTTGATGGCTGGGATCTTCACAAATGCTTGGTATTTGTAACATTTGTGACTTCTAAGGGTCTGATACACTGCTTGCATTTGAGATTAGCGTTTCACAATTACGAACATTGCAATTGCGAACGCTCATTCGCAATTGCGATGTCTGCAACTGGGTAAAAGATGGGAAAGTCGGGACTTCACTCATTTTACACTATTTTTCACTCTTAAACACTCTACAGGTGATTTTTGAAGAATTTTGTCGTGAACCAACAAAAAATATCTTTCTTATTGTACTTTCATTGGAAAATGGGTCAAACGGGTCGTCATGGGATAACCAGAATAAACATAGGATAATACTCAATATAGGACGACCAAACTTTATATAAAAACTTATACACGTGATATACTGGCCTATAAGGCCAACATGATCATTTGTAAACTCAAAACATAGGCCGACAAGGCCATACAAGCATTCGTATAAATGACATCTGTCTAAAATCCTCTAAGAGTACACACTTAACATAAAGGTCGGGACAGGGCCCCTACATACCAAACAATACGCGTCTAAATCATACTGACTAACAAGTAACTCCGGAGCAAATGGAGCGCACCAACATCTTCTACTAAGCTGATAGCCTACTTAGAGGACTCTCGACCTATCTATCGGGACCTGCGGGCATAAAACGCAGCATCCCCAAGCAAAAGGGACGTCAGTACGAATAATGTACCGAGTATGTAAGGCACATAAATAAGTACATCAAAGACATGAAAGAAATATAGAGTAAATAACTCAACTTGTAAGCTTGGATAACTCTGTAAATCATGAAATACTTATAATGTCATGCATATGCGTATGGATGTCATGTCATGCATACTACATGTGTTCATAACATTATCAAGCCTTTGAGGGCATCCCATCATATCATCTCGGCCGCAATGGGCAAAATCATCAACGTATACCGATCAGGTGGCGGTACATATATAATGCCGTAACCTTTTCCCATATCCCATATGCATATATATATATATATATATACGCGTATATAACGTCGTCTAGTCATGGTTCAATATACATGTCTAAATGAATGCAATGCATGAGAAGTACGTTAATAAAATCTCTTAGGACGTCATAAGACAATTATACCTCTGATTAATATCATGAAACAAACTTTATAAACTTACGTATTTTGTGAGATCCATGAACACACCGTAGAACAATAAGACATATGAGAATTCAAGAATATAGGAATCTCTAATACTTCTATGAATAGAGTCATTTATGGAAGTTAGGCAGTTTCTTATTTCGTTCATGTCGTATAGTTCATGCCAAAAGAAAGAAGGGATAGCCTTAACATACCTGAGCCGATTCTTTTGACAATCCCTTCAACACACGTCAATTGCGACAAATCACATAATGGCGGAATGAAGTACAGAAGAATCCGTATGATATTCTTTGAAAAAGATTGTACCGTACTCCCATATAATCGCAAAATCCCGTTGCTATAACATCACGTAGTCTCGTATGATCTTTGGTAGCAAAGTCACTGTGACGACCCGGCCCGTCGTCTCGTGAGTTACCTACCCGTTTTCCCCATTTCCTATTTCTTTATGCTTCATTATCAGTGTTGGGTGTGAACGAGTTGATTCGGAAAGGTTTTGAAAGGAATTGAGACACTTAGTCTCTTTTAAGAAGGCTTAAGTTGAAAAAGTCAACCGAACGTTGAAATATGAGTTAGAGGGATCGGATGTGAATTATGACGGTTCGGTTAGCTCCGGGAGATGATTTGTGACTTAGGAGTGTGATCGAAAGTAATTTTGGAGGCCCGGTGTTGAATTAGGCTTGAATTGGCGAAGTTAGTATTTTGGCGAATTCCGGTTGATAGGTGAGATTTTGATCCGGGTGTCGGAATGAAATTCCGAGAGTTGTTGTAGCTTCGTTGTGTCATTTGGGATATATGTGCAAAATTTCAAGTCATTTGGACATCGTTTGGTCAGGTTTTAGATCGAATGTGTGTTTTAGAAGTTTTAAAAGAACTTAGGCTTGAATTCGATATAATTTGATGATTTTGGCGTTAGTTGAGGTGTTTTGACGATTGGAGCAAGTTTGGATAATGTATTAAGACATGTTGGGGCTATTAGTAGAGGTCTCGGGGGCCTCGGGTGTATTTCGTAAGGTTAACGGATCAATTTAGGCACAAAAAAAATAAAGCTGCTGCATTTTTTTTACAGCACTGTGAACAGTAGTTATGAACATTGCCCATGAACAGTGCTCCGTAACAGTATCCGTGAATAGTGCCGTGAACAGTAACACGGGGTGAACAGTAATTCCGAAAAATTCTGGGCAGAATGTTTGCATTTCATTCGCGAAAAACACCCCATTTCTCCACCATTTTTAGTCATTTTGAGAGCTCTTGGACGGGGATTGAAGGGAGTTTCAACTAAGATCGATTGGAGGTAAGTTTTATGAGATAAATACGTGATTTTATTAAAGAATCATCCTAGAAATCCATGAAAACATAGCCAAATTATAAGAAATTAGGGCTTGAGATTGAAATTCTAAATTTGGGATTTGAGGGGTCAAATGGACTCCGATTCTTGTGAATTTGGTATGTATAGAATCGTGGTGAGATAAGGAACATTTTGATGTAAAAATATTTTTGGATTTCAAGATGTGGGCCTGGGGCTCGGGTTTTGCAAATTTCGTGATTTTTGATATTTTTCGAGTCTTTTCGATTGGGTTATATTCCCTTAGCCTATTGTGATGTATTCGTTGTGATTTTGGCCAGATTCGACGCACGAGGAGGTCGATACGAAAGGAAAGGGCATCGCGGAGTAGTATTTGGCCGGCTAGAGGTGAGTAATTGATGTAAATGATGTCTTGAGGATTTGAAACCCCGGAATTTCACCTCGTAACGCTATATTGAGGTGACTTACACGCCGGATAACGGGCGTGGGGTAGAGCACCGTTGGGGATTGCGACTTGGTCCATCCCGAGAGATGTTTTTACCGTATTTTCTACTTGAACTAAATTGAGAATCATCCTTACTTGGATTTAATTGTTACATTTGGGCTTTTTGCCAATTATTTAAGTCCTTCAAGGATTGACATCACTGTTTTCGCATACATACATATCATTTGATCTCAGTCCAAGGTTTTAAATACTGTTTTGCAAACTCAGCCATCTTTCTAAGATTTGAAAACTTAAATGATATTTTTAAATGATATTTCGGGCTGAGAACTACTATTTTACAAATGCCCAAGGGGCTTATGATGATTTTTGGACTGAGCATGGATCTGGCTGCGCGCCGCAGCAGTGTTATATTGATATTGAGGCCGAGATCCTGGTTGATTACATTGATATTGAGGCCGAGGGCCTGGTTGATTACTCTGATATTGAGGCCGAGAGCCTGGGTTATTATACTGATATTGATATGAGGCCGAGGGCCTAGATTTGATGTCACGAGATGACTTGATATTGCGCTTAGGCTGTAGGAGCCCCTCCGGAGTCTGTACACACCCCCAGTGAGCGTCGTCGATGATAAATAAAATGGATGGCTCGGGCTGCTCGCCGCAGTGGGTACTAGAGAGTACCATCATATGCATTGCATTGCACTCATGTATAGAGTGTACCATCATATGCATTGCATTGCACTCATGCATTTGTTTTTATCTGTTATACCTGTCTCAGTATTTGGTACTCTGATTTAATTGACTTGTTGCTTCACTATTTGTTGTTCTAAATTGCCAGTTATAGTTTACTTTGTATTTTTCCACGATTTCTTATTCTCAGCCTTTATTTATGTTTGTTACTAACTGGGTCGGAGTACTTACATTACTCCCTGCACCTTGCGTGCAGATCCAGGTACACCACAAGCTGAGTGAGGATTTGATTAGCTGAGCAGTAGTATCCGTGAGTATTGAGGTAGCTGCATGGCATTCGCAACCTTGATCTCTCCCCTCTATCTCTATCTTTTATTCCGCATTTTTCCTAGACAGACTTGTAATAGGTGGATATTCTGTATTAGAGGCTCATATTCGTGACACCGGATTCTATTGGGCTATGGTGTGGTATTTTAGTTGAATTTTCGCAGGTTTATTATTAATTATACACTTGAGAGTGATGACTTAGTAAATTCTCTATGATATTTATCTATAATCTGAATAAGAATTTAGGATAATGTTGTTGAATGGTCGGGCTTGCCAAGCAGTGTGTTGGGCGCCATCATGACCGGGGTTGGGGTCGTGACAAGTTGGTATCAGAGCCTAGGTTAACTGGTCTCGCGAGTTATGAGCCGATTTAGTAGAGTCTCGCGGATCGGTACGGAGAAGTCTGTATTTATCCTCGAGAGGCTGCAGAACCTTTAGGAAAACTTCATATTCTTGAAATTTTTGTCGTGCGACTTTGTTGATCCGAACACTAAGAATATTTTCTATCATTCTATTCTCTCACAGATGGTGAGGACTCGTGCTACTGGACGAGGTGGACGACCACCAATGCCACCACTAATGCCACCAGAGGCTGTGGATGCGGTCGTGGGCATGGCAGAGGTAGAGTAGCGCGGGCAGCACCTGTTAATCCACCAGCTGCCCCAGTTCCAGATCAGGCTCCAGCAGCTGTACCAGTTCGAGCACCAGCTATGCCTATCGTGATTCCGGGTCTTCAGGAGACCTTGGCTCAGATTTTGACAGTTTGCACTGGCCTAGCTCAGGCGGTCTCAGCCACTACAGTCGCAGCTACTTCACAGGCCAGGGAAGTCACACAGACTCCTGTTAATCACACAGCTGAGCAGGTTGTACAGTGATTGCAGACACCGGAAGCTGTTCCAGCTCAACTGGTTGCACCAGTTCAGAACTTTGTGGTCCCAGCTATGCCAGACGATGAGCAGCGTCATCTCCAGAGATTTGTTAGGCTCCAACCTCCGATATTCAGCGGTATAGAGGGCGAGGATGCCAGGGTTTTCTTGACAAGTGTCAGCGTATGCTTCGCACCGCAGGGATTTTAGAGTCGAGTGGTGTATCTTTTACTACATTTCAGTTCCAGGGAGCTGCATTTACCTGGTGGGAAGATTTTGAGAGGCGTAGACCTGTTGGTGCAGCGCCCCTTACTTGGCAGCAGTTCTCCACTCTATTTCTGGAGAAGTATGCACCTCAGTCCCGCAGAGAGGAGCTACGTAGGCAGTTTGAGTGGTTGACTCAAGGAGATATGTCCGTGACTCGGTACGAGATGAGATTTTCACAGTTGGCTCGTCATGATACTTGGATGATTCCGACAGATCGTGAGAGGATCCGGAGATTCGTGGATGGTCTTAACTACTCTCTCCACATTTTGATGACTAGAGAGAGAGTATTGGGTGCTTCGTTCGAGGAGGTGGTTGACATCGCTTGTGATATTGAGACAGTTTGCCGCAGAGAGAGAGAAGATAGGGATGTCAAGAGGCCCAGAGGTTCAGGCAGTTTTAGTGGTGCTCCGTCTAGGGTCCAGTTCCAGCGTGGTAGAGGTCGTTCATTCAGACCTCCTCAGCTAGCCCGTCCAGAGTATAGTAGGAAATCTTCAGACCGTGGTCATCAGGGATTTCAGCAGGGCCAGTCTTTACTTAACGCTCTCCCAGCTCAGAGCTCATCCTATGCCCCTTCAGTTCAGGGTTCATCTGTGCCGAGTGCATCGGCTAGTCATTCAGGTGTAAGGGTTCCCTCCAGTTCCCTTCTCCAGTACCTGGTAGTTGCTACGAGTGCAGAGAGTTTGGTCATATAAAGAGGCAGTGTCCGTGTCATGCTATTCTAGACTGTCATGCTATTCTAGACTGTCATGCTATTCTAGACTGTCATGCAAAGATTGGCTATCTCCGTGTCATGCTATTCTAGACTGTCATGCTAAGATAGTTACTTTGGCTATTCCGGGTGTTCCAAGGATCGAGTGGCATGGTATGACTGATTATGTTCCTAGCAGAGTAATTTCCCTCTTGAAAGCCCGGCGTATGGTTGGGAAGGGTTGTCTATCGTATCTAGCTTTTGTGCGAGATGTTGGAGCTGAGACTCCTAGTATTGATTCTATCCCAGTTGTGAGGGATTTTCCTGATGTATTTCCTGCAGACCTACCGAGCATGCCGCCGGATAGGGATATCGATTTTGGCATTGACTGGGTGCCGGGCACCCAGCCCATTTCTATTCCACCATATCGTATAGCACCAGCAGAGTTGAAAGAATTGAAGGAGCAACTTCAGGAGCTCCTAGACAAGGGGTTCATTCGGCCTAGTGTGTCACCGGGGTGCGCTAGTTCTGTTTGTGAAGAAGAAAGATGGCACAATGAGAATGTGCATTGACTACAGGAAGTTAAATAAGGTAATAGTGAAGAACAAGTATCCTTACCTCGCATTGATGACTTATTTGACCAGCTTCAAGTAGCAAGGGTGTTTTCAAAAATTGATCTCCGTTCGGGATATCACCAGTTAAAAATTAGGGACTCGGATATTCTTAAGATAGCTTTCAGGACTAGATATGGTCACTATGAGTTTCTAGTCATGTCTTTCAGTCTGACCAATGCCCCAGCAGCGTTCATGCATTTGATGAACAGTGTATTTCAGCCTTATCTGGATTCTTTTGTTATTGTATTTATTGATGACATTCTGGTGTACTCGCGTAGCCAGGAGGAGCACGCCAATCATTTGCATGTAGTTTTGCAGAGATTGAGGGAGGAGAAGCTTTATGCTAAATTCTCCAAGTGTGAATTTTGGCTAAGTTCTGTGTCATTCTTGGGACACATAGTGTCCAGTGAGGGTATTCAGGTTGATCCAAAGAAGATAGAAGCAATGCAGAGTTGGTCTAGACCATCCTTAACCACAGAGATCCGTAATTTTCTCGGATTAGCAGGCTATTATCGCCGGTTTGTTCAGGGGTTTTCATCTATTGCATCGCCCTTAACCAAGTTGACTCAGAAAGGTGCTCCATTTGTATGGTCAGATGAGTGTGAGGAGAGCTTTAAGAAGCTCAAGACAGTTTTGACCACAGCTCCAGTATTGGTTTTACCATCAGCTACAGGTTCATATACTGTATATTGTGATGCTTCGAGAGTTGGGATTGGCTGTGTGTTGATGCAGGAGGGTAGAGTTATTGCTTATGCTTCTCGTCAGCTAAAGCCCCATGAGAAGAACTACCCTGTTCATGACTTAGAGTTGGCTGCTATAGTTCATGCCTTGATAATTTGGAGACACTATTTATATGGCGTATCTTGCGAGGTATTCACTGATCATCACAGTCTTCAGCATTTGTTTAAGCAGAAAGACCTTAATTTGAGGCAGCGGAGGTGGCTAGAGTTGCTAAAAAATTATGACATCACTATTTTGTATCATTCGGGAAAGGCCAATATAGTGGCAGATGCCTTGAGCCGAAAGGCAGTCAGTATGGGGGTTTGGTGTACATTCCAGTTGGGGAGAGGCCCTTTGCAGTTGATGTTCAAACCTTGGCTAATCGGTTTGTGAGACTGGACATTTCTAAGCCCAGTCGGGTGTTGGCTTGAGTGGTTTCTCGGTCTTCCTTATATGATCGCATCAGAGAACGCCAGTATAATGATCCGCATTTGCTTGTCCTTAAGGACAGAGTTCAGCATGATGATGCCAGGGATGTGACTATAGATGATGATGGCGTATTGAGGATGCAGGTCCGTATCTGTGTGCCCAATGTAGATGGGCTTAGAGAGTTAATTCTGGAGGAGGCCCACAGCTCGCGGTATTCTATTCATCCGGGTGCCGCGAAGATGTATCAGGACTTGAGACACCACTATTGGTGGAGAAGAATGAAGAAAGATGTTGTAGGTTATGTAGCTCGGTGTCTCAACTGTCAGCAGGTGAAATATGAGCATCAGAGACCGGGTGGTTTGCTTCAGCGGATGATTATCCCAGAATGGAAGTGGGAGAGAGTTACCATGGATTTTGTGAGTGGACTTCCTCGGACTTTGAAGAAATTTGATTCTATTTGGGTGATTGTGGATCGGCTGACCAAGACCATGCACTTCATTCCTGTGTGTACTACTTATTCTTCGGAGCGGTTGGCAGGGATATTTACCCGAGAGATTGTGTGATTGCACGGTGTTCCAGTTTCCATTATCTGAGATAGAGGTACTCAGTTTACTTCCCAGTTTTGGAGGACTTTTCAGCGAGAGTTGGGTACCGAGGTGTAGTTGAGCACAGCATTTCATCCTCAGATGGACGGACAGTCTGAGCGTACTATTCAGAAATTGGAGGATATGTTGCGTGCTTGTGTGATTGATTTCAGAGGTTCTTGGGATGAGTTTCTGCCACTTGTAGAGTTTGCCTACAATAACAGCTATCATTCCAGCATTCAGATGACACCGTATGAGGCTTTGTATGGGAGGCGGTGTAGATCTCCAGTTGGTTGGTTCGGGCCCGGCGAGGCTAGGCTATTGGGGACAGATTTGGTTCATGATGCCTTAGAGAAGGTAAAGGTGATTCAGGAAAGGCTTCGTATAGCACAGTCGCGTCAGAAGAGTTATGTGGACCGGAAAGTTCGAGATGTGTCCTACATGGTTGGTGAGAAGGTCTTGCTGAAGGTTTCGCCCATGAAGGGTGTTATGAGATTTGGAAAGAAAGGAAAGTTGAGTCCATGATTCATTGGACCTTTTGAGGTACTTAGGAGGATTGGGGAGGTGGCCTATATGCTTGCTTTGCCACCCAGCTTGTCGAGTGTGCATCCGGTATTTCATGTTTCTATGCTCCAGAAGTATGTTGGGGACCCGTCCCATGTTTTGGATTTCAGCACGGTTCAGTTGGATGGTGATTTGACCTTTGATGTGGAGCCAGTGGCTATTTTGGGTCATCAAGTTCGAAATTGAGGCAAAGGAAATATCTTCTGTAAAAGTGAAGTGGAAAGGTCGTCTCGTGGAGGAAGCTACCTGGGAGATCGAGCGGGAGATGCGGAGAAGATATCCTCACCTGTTTGAGGCTCTAGGTATGTTTCTTGACCCGCTCGAGGACGAGCATTTGTTTAACTTGGGGAGGATGTGACGACCCGACCTGTCGTCTCGTGAGTTACCGCCCCGTTTTCCCCATTTCCTATTTCTTTATGCTTCATTATCAGTGTTGGGTGTGAACGAGTTGATTCGGAAAGGTTTTGAAAGGAATTGAGACACTTAGTCTCTTTTAAGAAGGCTTAAGTTGAAAAATTCAACCGGACGTTGACTTATGAGTTAGAGGGCTCGGATGTAAATTCCGACGGTTCGGTTAGCTCCGGAAGATGATTTGTGACTTAGGAGTATGATCGGAAGTAATTTTTGAGGTCCGATGTTGAATTAGGCTTGAATTGACGAAGTTAGTATTTTGGCGAATTCCGGTTGATAGGTGAGATTTTGATCCGGATGTCGGAATGTAATTTCGAGAGTTGTTGTAGCTTCATTGTATCATTTGGGATATGTGTTCAAAATATCAGGTCATTCGGACATCGTTTGGTCGGGTTTTTGATCGAATGTGTGTTTTAGAAGTTTTAAAAGAACTTAGGCTTGAATTCGATATAATTTGATGATTTTGGCGTTAGTTGAGGTGTTTTGACGATTGAAGCAAGTTTGGATAATGTTTTAAGATATGTTGGTGCTTTTAGTTGAGGTCTCGGGGGCCTCGGGTGTATTTCGGAAGGTTAACGGATCGATTTAGGCACGAAAAAAATAAAGCTGTTGCATTTTTTTTACAGCACTGTGAACAGTAGTTATGAACATTGCCCATGAACAGTGCCCCGTAACAGTATCCGTGAATAGTGCCGTGAACAGTACCCCGTAACAGTATCTGTGAATAGTACCTATAACAGTATCCATGAACAGTACCCCGCGAAGAATAACACGGGTGAACAGTAACACGGGGTGAACAGTAATTCCGAAAAATTCTGGGCAGAATGTTTACATTTCATTTGCGAAAAACACCCCATTTCTCCACCATTTTTAGTCATTTTGAGAGCTCTTGGATGGGGATTGAAGGGAGTTTCAACTAAGATCGATTGTAGGTAAGTTTTATGAGTTAAATACATGATTTTATTGAAGAATCATCCTAGAAATTCATGAAAACATAGCCAAATTATAAGAAATTAGGGCTTGAGATTGAAATTCTAAATTTGGGATTTGAGGGGTCAAATGGACTCCGATTCTTGTGAATTTGGTATGTATAGACTCGTAGCGAGATAAAGAACATTTTGATGTAAAAAAAAATTTGGATTCCAAGACGTGGGCCCGGGGCTCGGGTTTTGCAAATTTCGTGATTTTTGATATTTTTCGAGTCTTTTCGATTGGGTTATCTTCCCTTAGCCTATTGTGATGTATTTGTTGTGGTTTTGGCCAGATTCGATGTGCGAGGTGGTCAATACAAAAGGAAAGGGCATCGCGGAGTAGTATTTGGCCGGCTAGAGGTGAGTAATTAATGTAAATGATGTCCTTAGGGTTTGAAACCCCGGAATTTCACCTCGTAACGCTATATTGAGGTGACTTACACGCCGGATAACGGGCGTGGGGTAGAGCACCGTTGGGGATTGCGACTTGGTCCGTCCCGAGAGATGTTTTTACCGTATTTTCTACTTGAACTAAATTGAGAATCATCCTTACTTGGATTTAATTGTTACATTTGGGCTTCTTGCCAATTATTTAAGTCCTTCAGGGATTGACATCACTGTTTTCGCATACATGCATATCATTTGATCTCAGTCCAAGGTTTTAAATACTGTTTTGCAAACTCAACCATCTTTCTAAGATTTGAAAACTTAAATGATATTTTTAAATGATATTTCGGGCTGAGAACTACTATTTTACAAATGCCCAAGGGGCTTATGATGATTTTTGGACTGAGCGTGGATCAGGCTGCGCGCCGCAACAGTGTTATATTGATATTGAGGCCGAGATCCTGGTTGATTACATTGATATTGAGGCCGAGGGCCTGGTTGATTACATTGATATTGAGGTCGAGAGCCTGGGTGATTATACTGATATTGATATGTGGCCGAGGGCCTAGATTTGATGCCACGAGATGACTTGATATTGTGCTTGGGCTGTAGGAGCCCCTCCGGAGTCTGTACACACCCCCAGTGAGCGCCGTCGACGATAAATAAAATGGATGGCTCGTGCTGCACGCCGCAGTGGATACTAGAGAGTACCATCATATGCATTGCATTGCACTCATGTATATAGTGTACCATCATATGCATTGCATTGCACTCATGCATTTGTTTTTATCTGTTATACCTGTCTCAGTATTTGGTACTCTGATTTAATTGACTTGTTGCTTCACTATTTGTTGTTCTAAACTGCCAGTTATAGTTTACTTTGTATTTTTCCACGATTTTTTATTCTCAGCCTTTATTTATGTTTATTACTCACTGGGTCGGAGTACTCACATTACTCCCTGCACCTTGCGTGCAGATCTAGGTACACCACAGGCTGAGTGAGGATTTGTTTAGCTGAGCAGCAGTATCCGGGAGTATTGAGGTAGTTGTATGGCATTCGCAGCCTTGATCTCTCCCCTCTATCTCTATCTTTTATTCCGCATTTTTCCTAGACAGACTTGTAATAGGTGGATATTCTGTATTAGAGGCTCATATTCGTGACACCAGATTCTATTGGGCTATGGTGTGGTATTTTAGTTGAATTTCCGCAGGTTTTATTATTAATTATACACTTGATAGTGATGACTTAGTAAATTCTCTGTGATATTTATCTATAATCTGAATAAGAATTTGGGATAATGTTGTTGAATGGTCGGGCTTGCCTAGCAGTGTGTTGGGCGCCATCATGGCCGGGGTTGGGGTCGTGACAGTCACGTCGATAACATTTTGAATGAGTTGCTGAAGCTTCCTTCTCAAGTTGCCTTTTTCTTAGTTTGCTGAGCTTATTTTTGCTGTGGCCTCGATGGAACCCAAAGTGGTCAGAAAGGTGATCGAGAAAACCCATCTCCATTTTGCACAAATGAGATAACTCTTTCGTTATTGCTAAACACAATACTAGTATGGATAGGAACTAAGATGGTAAAAGAATATAAAAGGGGCAACTGCTACAATGTGTTGATTTGTGCGTGCAGCTTGTACACATAAGCCACGGGTTATATATAAGCCATGGATAGTGATGTGTTGGAACCATATGGCAACTGTGGTGTCCCTGTCATGGTTTTCATCATCTAGTGGTAATTTGGAGTCTTATCCTCTTGTTGCAATCCCCCATTAACCAATAATTACCCAATTATTCACATAATTAGAAATTATCTCAAATTACTTAAAATACTATTCACTTTTAACACAAATTGTACACCTTACTATTATGGTCATGTGGTACCTTGTATGACACTAGTCCATAAATACCGGGTATTATAGCTCGGACTGTATTTTATCCCAAAATGTCAAACTTCGACGAAATTCATTTTCTTCGATTTGCTTGCCCTCTCACCTTCACGAATTTACTTATCACTTATTTGAAATAGCATAATACTTATAATCCCAAAATAATCTTACTCTCGAACTTACGTCTATTAACTTACGACAAAACTTTAACGTATGAAAATGCGGAATGCAACACCTCATTTCTGAGCCTATATAAATTTACTTATGGCGTACTTTCACATACGAAAACATGGGGTGTAACATCATTCCCCCCCCCCCTATGGAACAATCGTCCTCGAATGTTGACTCATGCACTAATCATTTTCATGACTTATAGCTCTTGTGAGTACTTTAATACTCTTCTTGCCATTTAGGCAACTGTTCTTTGAATAAATCCAAAGGCTAGGGCATTCCCCCCATTAGGCCTCTTTCTCGCACCACGGTCTGTGGTCGGAATTCTTCTAATCTTGTAACTCTGTCTACCTTCCGTCATGCAGCCTGTACGACTTTTTCCTTGTATATGCGCATATGCGACTCTTCTCTCCTCTTTCCTTCTCTTTTAGCCAATCTTTAGGCCTCACTTTACAAATATATATACAGAACTTGATAAAATATTCCTCTGGGCATCTGTAGGTATACTGAAGTTCTTCGCTCGGTACTTTGTCGAACATACGAATATTGTTATACCTTATTTCATAGATCCGCATATCCATTCATATGACTTTACTACATCTAGGTAGGTCATACTATACCATAACTCTTACTTCGATTTATCATTATTGAGGTCTACTACCGAACTCCAGGTTACTTTCGTTACTTATCTCATATGTATAAATCTAAGTCCTTTAATGCTTCCTCATTACTTGTTCATCTTAAGAATGACGACCTAATCTCACCTCATACTTTGTGAATTTTGTCTATCCACTGTTGATTCACCTTAATGTTGATCTATCATCTACCACTGATAACTTGATCTCTTATGTAACACTGCCGTTAGGGCTCACGTCTCATCAGGGACATCTGGAGTAATTAGATTGATGCACCTAGAGGCGATACTATACTTTCATAACCGTATTTTATAGCATCCCAATATGACTCACCTTACATGGATATTTTAATCCTTTACAACTCATGAAATCCTCTTCAAGTCATTACTCAATCGAAGGCCCAAACGTCGTCCTTTATCTATCACAATCACACCCCCATTCCACTCTAGATGCTATTAGTCTTAGATTCCTTTGAATTGATTCTGGCTATAGTGAACTTTCTATAACTTAGAGAAACCATTAGCTCTGTTGTTTTCATGGGCTTAATCTCGAGGACTTATCCATTATTGTCACCTTCTTACTCGCCCTTTCTCATCCTTACTCCTATCATGAAACCTTGTCGCTTTACTATACTTTAGCTTGTGACTTCTACGTATCTATTTATCCTATTCGCAACCTTCCTTCAACTTGCTTGCACCATAAATTCCCTTATGTTATTCCGGAACATCAAGCGAGACATCACATCATCTCTAACTCTTCTTTACTCTCTTTGTTAGATCTCTAGGTACTTAGAAACCATAGGCTAGATGATATGCCACTGACGACGCCACTATCATACCTAGATATTGAATCCTTGCGCTTCTAGCCTTCTATCCAAAGTATGGACTATTCTCAGCCTTATGCTTTTGATTATCTTGTACGTTATTCACCTTTACCTTACTTACCTTAAAGTCTCACATCAAATCTTCTATCTCTTCCATGACATCCCCTCCACATAGGTATAATTCACATCCACGTCTTGAACTTCTATTATAATATATGTACCTCTTTACAGAATCTCGTGAGAGTTTCATACTAACTTCTTATGAAGTTGGGACACTTCTAACTGGCTTTATTGTAGAGCCATTATAGGATATGGCTACTGTACTATGTCTCTTGTATCTCTGATATTAATAGTGATTCTGCAATATTCTCAATCATGATGTCTATAACTTTCTGGGTCCAATAAGCAGACTCATAATTTACTTAGTCAATGTAATTCTTTAGTTTCCTCTTTCTTCTTATTAGCCTTTATGTAGGCTTAAGCTATCTTCTGATCTGTGGCTCATGGCATTTAGTTATTACTTTAGCCTTTTATGGACGCTACGAAAAACCATGATACAATCTTCTAATGATTCAATCCTTTGTCTATGACCTGGACCCAATTCCTCCTTTTAACTTATACTGGAGTCTTCTACGGCTGATCATTAATCGAATAATTCCTTTCGTTTCATTTCAGCTTTCTTCAAATGTAAGGAATTGTTTTTCCTGGACTTTTTTCCCCCTTTGCGTTCATACTTAGCTTATCTGAGTTCTCACGCATGCCGAAGTTTTTGTGCAACTCATATGGTCTCGAATATTACTTTTTGTTTTACTCCCCGCTCATTAGCCATGGTAGGTGCCACTTTTTTTGGAGTGCATACGATTTTGTAGTAAGACTGTTGTTACACAACCATTTCCTCTTTAGGTCATTGTACTTTGGTTGAAGCCTTCTTCCTTATTTCCTCAGTTAGTCTTTCATTGTAGTACTTGGGGGGCGGGATCCTTTGACTCTTGTAAGTCTGCAAGCTTATCACATCGTATGCCTAATAGAATTTTTGTTGTTCTTCCTCGCCTATAATTACTCGTAGTTACTTATCTCCACACCCTCGTGCTTGTAGGGTTACTTTTGAACTAATATTTCGACTGACTTTCCAGTGGTACTCTCTTTTATTTCCGTAACACTCATACAGTATCTTTAACTACCCCAACCCTTATCCGAATATTTCACAAGGATCACGATGTCATAGCTGCGAGGCTGAATTCCCCATATTGGTGTTTGCTATGTTTATTTTTCACGATCTGTTGATTTGTATGTATTCTCTTGTTTATCCATATCTAGGCTCTTCCTGAATTAACTACTAACTACTTTTTGGCCCATTCTAGTATCAATATTCTGCGTAATCTTTCTTGGGTTATTTCCTTTATCTTAACTTACCTCCCACACTGGCTCCTTATTTATCAATAACATCTTGGGCAGGAACCCTTACTTCCTCTCCTTGACGTTGTGTTTGCATAATGCTCTGGTATCGTAGCATATCTATTGCCATTGAATAAGTGCAATCTCATCCTTTTCACTTTATCGCATTCTTCCTTTACCATTTCATAATTACTAGAACCACTTATTTCTGACTTAATGCCACATTACTTCTTCCCCTCTTTAGGGAACTACTAATATTTAGTGCTACGACTATCTACCTACAGATGTTTTACCTCTTAATCATTGACGTATTCTCACAGTATCGATGACCCTTACTCGCCTTTTGGTAATCCTTCTGTACCAAGGATAACGAAATTCCTTACTCGCGAGGGTATCACCTAGTGTAACTGCCACACATAGTCCCTTAATCTTAACTTTGCTCACATTACTTGCTTTAGGGAAGCATCTTCCTAAATGACCATTTTCTGAATTTCTCATGAATCTTCTTCTGTTGTCCATTCTATCATCGCCAGAACGAAATCTGAAACTCTCATGATGTCGACTATTATCCAATAACTCAGTCCCTAATTCACGTTTAGTTATCTTGTTCACCAGCCCATACTGATTTCTATTATTTTGGGGTCTAACTTTTCCTTTCGGTAGTTGCGTTAGTGTCACAAACTTATTTCTCGAAGTGAGGATATGACTTTATGGCCTGTACTCTTTTGTTGTCTCAAGACCTGTCACCTCTCATCATTTCCTTCACTTGACTATATACTCTGTAATACTATCATCTTTTTGATTTACCGTTGTCATCCATATATCACATTTTACTCTTAATGCTTCATTAGCTCTCATGTTATTTCCCGCTAACATTTCTGTCTATCACTTTATTCTGAATACTTCAACAAGATATTATTTTTCTTTTAGCTCCCCTTTGCTCCATCCACTGGCTCTTCGGGTTGCCTAGCATTATCTCTCTACTAGGGACGAGAGTCATACTAAGATAATATTTATCATTTCCAGGCTTCCAGTGCCTATCTTTGTAGCACTCATATCTAGCTGTACTATTTTAGAGTGCACCATCTAGGTGTCTTACAAGGAGATCCATTACCACGTTTGTACTATCCTTCACAAATGTCAACTAATTCTACCAATCCATCCACTATTTTGGGTTACTCTAACCCCAGCCGGATCCTGATAACCCGTCCTTTTTTTAAACTATATATGTTAGCTCCCATAAGGCATAACTGAGATCAGTGTGGCCGATTGTACGTACATCTGTCACTATTGAAAGTAACTCAAAATGCTTATATCTCCATTCCTGAATGGTAAATAATGATAATATTTATTAAATGGGTACCTCGTACCCTTCTTCACTTTGCTTCTTTTACTTGCTGAAACTTGTGTCTACCTTCCGATTCTATTATTCATTTTTTGCCGTAAGAGTGGATAAGTATTCTTGCCTTAAAACTCCTTATCAAAAACCTTACACCTTTTAGTACACGCATGGTCTTCTGAAGACCTCACATTTACTCATCATAAGCATGATACAAAATCAAGTTCTTCTTCTTCAACACTTCAACAGTTATATCTCGTACCAACCGTCTTTCTGAATGTAGGCATCGTTATATTACGAATAAGATAGAATTTAGAAAATTGAGTTCTTACAACTGAGCTCTACCATAAGATCTAGAGTAAGAAGAAAGAGTGACAGTCCTAAATACCCTTTAGCATCCTGTTTATCAGTGTGGTGCACCACACACCCTTAAACAAGACTCTACTAGATACGGCTTGTAGACTCCCTATGATAGACTGCTCTGATACCACTTTTGTCACGACCCAAATCGATGGGCTATGACGGGCACCCGATGCCCTTTACTTAACCGAGTACCAACATAACATATCATTCTTATTGTACTTTCATTGGAAAAATGGGCCAAACGAGTCGTCATGGGCTAACCAGAGTAAACATAGGGGAATACTCAATATAGGATGACCCAACCTGAATTAAAAACTTATACATGTGATATACTAGCCTATAAGACCAACATGATCATTTTTAAACTCAAAACATAGGCCGGCAAGGCCATACAAGCATTCGTATACATGACATCTGTCTACAAGCCTCTAAGAGTACACGCTTATCATAAAGGTCAGGATAGGGTTCCGCCATACCAAACAATACACGTCTAAATCATACTGACCAAACAAACAACTCCGGAGCAAATGGAGCGCACCAACATCTTCTACTGAGCCGATAGCCTACTTGGAGGACTCTCGACTTGTCTATCGGGACCTGCGGGCATGAAACACAGCGTCCCCGGGCAAAAGGAACGTCAGTACAAATACTGTACCGAGTATGTAAGGCACATAAATAAGTACATAAAAGACATGGAGGAAATATAGAGTAAATGACTCAACCTGTAAGCCTAGATAACTCTATAAATCATGAAATACTTATAATGTCATGCATATGCATATGAATGTCATATCATGCATAGTACATATGTTCATAACATCATCAAGCCTTCGAGGACATCCCTTCATATCATCTCGACCACTTTGGGCAAAATCATCAACGTATACCAGCTGATCAGGTGGTGGTGCATATATAACGCTGTAACCTTTTCCCATATCCCATATACAAATATATATATATATGTATATATATAACATCGTCGGGTCATGGGTCAATTTACATGTCTAAGTGAATGCAATGCATGAGAAGCACATTAATAAAATCTCTCGGAACGTCATAAGACTATTATACCTCTGATTAATATCATGAAACAAACTTTATCAACTTACATATTTTTTGAGACCCATGAACAGACCATAGAATAATAAGATATATGGGAATTTATGAACATAAGCATCTCTAATATTTCTATGAATAGAGCCATTTATAGAAGTTGGGCATTTTCTTGTGTCGTTCATGTCGTATAGATCATGCCAAAAGAAAGAAGGGATAATCTTAATATGCCTGAGCCGATTCTTTTGACAATCCCTCTAACACACGTCAATTGCGACAAATCACATAACGGCGGATTGAAGTAGGGAAGAATCCGTATTATATTCTTTGAAAAAGATTACACCGCATTCCCCTAAAATCACAAAATTCCGTTGCTATAATATCACGTAATCTCGTATGATATTTGGTAGCAAAGTCACGTTGATAACATTTTGAATGAGTTGGTGAAGCTTCCTTCTCCAGTTGCCTTTTTCTTAGTTTGCTGAGCTTCTTTTTGCTGTGGCCTCGATGGTACTCAAAGAGGTCAGAAAAGTGATCGAGAAAACCCATATCCATTTTGCTCAAATGAGCTAACTCTTTCGTTATTGCTAAACACAATACTAGTAATTATAGGAACTAAGATGTTAGAAGAATATAAAGGGGGCAGCAGCTACAATGTGTTGATTTGTACGTGCAGCTTGTACAAATAAGCCACGGGTTATATATAAGCCATGTATAGTGATGTGTTGGAACCATGTGGCAACTGTGGTATCCCTACATCATCATTTTCTTCATCTAGTAGGAATTTGGAGCCTTATCCTCTTCTTGCAATTCCCCATTAATCAATAATTATCCAATTATCCACATAATTAGAAATTATTTCAAATTACTTAAAATATTACTCACTTTTAATACACTTTGTACACCTTATTATTATGGTCATGTGGTACCTTGTATGACACTAGTCCATAAATATCGGGCATTATAGCTCGGACCATATTTTATCCCAAAATTTCAAATTTCGACAAAATTCATTTTCTTCGATTTGCTTACCCTCTCACCTTCACGAATTTACTTATCACTTGTTTGAAATAGCATAATACTTATAATCCCAAAATAATCTTACTCCCGAACTTACATCGATTAACTTACGACGAAACTTTAACGTACGAAAATGCGAAATGCAACATCTGATTTCTGAGCCTATATCAATTTTCTTATGGCGTACTTCCACGTACGAAAACATGCGGTGTAACAATTTTCTTCCCAAATTCATTGGTATCAAGAAGTTCAAACAACTAATAAGTTTGTTGTATTTGAGATGGAAGATGGAGAGATCCATGAGAACAACCAATTGGCTATAGTGGAAGATAACTCTGTTCAGACTTCACCTGCGGAATCTGGGAGACTGAATCCAGCTGCTGCTGTTTTCATGCCTAAATCACATAAGATTACACCTTTGAAACAAGGGGACAATCCTAATAGGAAGGGGACTATGTGCAATGATGGAGTACAAAAGGAGTCAACAGCTGAATGGGTTAGCAAAATATTCGTTGGTAATGTTGCAACCAACAACTCATGCCAGGAAATCCCCTCTCAATAAATTGACACAAGTACAGAAGCTGGTGCTCACAAGGATAAGGATCGACTGCAACTAGGTAAATTGTGGAATGATCATATTGAAGAAGCTTAAGATGAAGGTGAAATGCCTGAAGGTGTGAATGATGAGGAGGAACCAACATATGATGAAGAAGATGATGAGGAAAAAAGTATAAATGGGAGCAGAACAAGGAGGACCTGAAATATGTGGACACACTTTTTGAACAAGGGGAGAATAATAATTTCAGGTCATCAGAGAAAGAGCAATCAAGGCAAGCAGTGGAGATTACTGACACTCGTAAGTGTTTGAATACAACCTTAATAAATCATGACGGGCATACCACGTAAATGGAGTACACCAATGTATGTGGAAGATCTGGAATGCATGGTACAGAGGAGAGTGATGCAGGTCTTGTTACAAATAAGAACAATCAGCTGTGGGTGCAATAACCACAACTAGGTAGTTCATTGACTAAAACTGATAGAAACATAATGGGGAACAGTAACAAGAATTTGATCCATAAACCTATAAGAAATCAAATGACTCAACAACAAGAAGAAAAGGGTGATGGATACAAGTTAACAAACAAAGGAAGGGACCTTGATGAAGAATTGACTACACAAAACTTTATTAATGGGGCAAGATAAGGTGATCTTTCACCTAGGCATATTAATAAGGTAAAATCAGTTTGCAGAGGTAGGAAGAAACAGGTAACAGAGATCCCTAGTGCACTTCAGGCAGGGGTTCAAACGAGAAGGACTGTATCTAAATCCCATATTTAAAGATGAATGCTTTAATATGGAATATCAGGTCCATGAACACAAAAAAAGCCTTTGAAAGGCTTCAACATGTATAGGCAACACCATTTCCAATTTATAGGTTTGATGGAACCAATGCAAAAGATGAGAATATTGGAAAGATATAGGAGGAAACTGGGAATACTTCAAGCTTTTGCTAATGTTTCAAACAAGATATGGGCCTTTGTTGATGAAGATCATGAAGTTGAAATCATTATTGATATGGATCAACAATTAACATTGAAACTGACAAATATTGATTCATACAGATCGTTCATGGTCACGTTTGTCTATGCAAAATGTGATTCCATCGAAAGAATCGAACTATGCAATTCTATGTATGCATTAGCTAGGGATATGACTATTCCTTGGCTTATAGGGGAAGATTTCAATGTTTTTTGGGATCAAGAAGAAATGTTTGGTGGACTCCCTGTGTCAATAAATGAAGTTGCTGATTTTAGACATTGTATGAACACTTGCAATGTCTCTAACCTTGGTTTCAAGGGGTGTATTTTCACATGATGGAATGGGAGAGCTGAGGATGATTGTATATTCAAAAGATTGGACAGATGTTTCGCGAATATAGAATTCCAACAATAGTGGCCAGCTCTTGAGATAACACACCTGGCTAAGATAGGATCTGACACCGGTCCAATGTTGATCTCTTGTAACCCAACTACTCCAATCAAGAGGGCTTTCAGATTCTTGCACTTCTGGATCAAACACCCAACTTTTAAAGAAGTGGTAAAAGCGAACTGGCATGCAGTATCCATTCAATTTGTTTAATTATAAATTGAAGAAGTTAAAGAAAGTTCTTTCAAGATGGAGCAAAGCTACATATGGGAATATATATCAAAAAATAGCTAGCTTGGAAGAGGTGGTTCTAGTACATGAAGCACAGTTCGAGCAGAATCCAACCCAGCAGAATAGAGAGAGGCTATAAAAAGTCCAGGCTGAACTGATCAAATATCTAGCTCTGGAGGAACAATTTTGGCAACAAAAAACTGGAATGAATTGGTTCCAGGATGGTGATCGTAATACAAAGTTTTTTCTTGCATAGATGACTGGAATAAGGAGAAGTCTAAAGCTGAGCAGAATCCAGAATAATGATGGTCAATGGGTAGAAGGCAATGAGGAAATGGCTGTTGAGGAAGTCAAATTCTTCGAGGTATAGTTCAAAGATGAAAGGCTCCAAACAGACTTTTGGATCATGATCATATCCCTACTATGATAAATCATGAGCAGAACCAAGCCCTAGTGAAGCAACCTACAAGAGAGGAGGTTAAGCAAGCTGTTTTTGGGCTAAATGGAGAAAGTGCAGGAGGTCCTGATAGTTTCTCCGGCAATTTCCTTCAATCATGCTGGGACATTGTTGGAGATGATATTGTTAACATGGCGAAGGCATGCTTTAATGGCCATGAACTACCCAAATTTGTAACTCATACAAACTTGGTACTACTAAAAAAGAAGGAAATCACTACCTTTTCAGACATGAGACCAATAAGCCTCAGCAACTTCATCAACAAAGTATTCTCTAGAGTTATTGAGGAAAGGTTAGTAGGATACCTACCTAACCTAATCTCAGATGAGCAAACTGGCTTTGTAAAAGGCAGGAGCATTGTCAAGAATGTATTATTGACCTAGGAGATAGTTATAGATATTAGAAAGCGAGCTAAGGCAGGGCCAAATGTGTTGATCAAGCTAGATATGACAAAGGCTTATGACAGGTTATCTTGGTTATTTATAACCAAGATACTGAGGAAAATGGGCTTTGGTAAGATATTTATTGGCATTGTGTATGAGATCATATCAAACAATTGGTATTCTGTGTTGATAAATGGACAACCTTATGGTTTTTTCAAATCAACAAGAGGGGTGAAGCAAGGCGATCTTATATCTCCCACATTATTCATTGTAGCAGCTGAAGCATTGTGAAGAGGCTTAAATGCGTTGCACATGAATTTATATTTCTGTGGATTTGGGTTACCAAAGTGGAGTCCTAAGATTAACCATTTAGCGTATGCAGACGATACTATAATAATTTCATCCTCATATGCATCTTCACTACAATTGGTAATGGAAGTTTTGAACGTATATAAGGTAGCATCAGGCATGTTGATTAACAAATCCAAGTCTGCCATCTATATGCACCATAATGCGAGCTCACAGGTGGTGAACAAAGTAGAAAGGATTACAGGTATTTCCAAACACGACTTCCCTTTTACATATCTTGCATATCCAATCTTGTATGCTAGGAAAAGAATTAACTATTACCAAGGCCTTATCAATAAGGTAATAGATAAACTACAAGCATGGAAAGACAAGCTTTTTATCTATTGGAGGTAGAATTATTCTGTTTTCACATGTCCTCCAGAGTATGCCAATCCGCCTCCTATAAGTTGTGAACCCTCCTCTTTATGTGATTAACAGATTACATAGGATATTTGCTCAATTTTTTTGGAGTAACACAGTGGGTAGTAAAAGTAGACATTGGACATCATGGGAGACTTTATGCATGCCTTGTAATGAAGGAGGTGTGGGATTTTGATCATTACATGACATGTCAAAAGCTTTGTTTTGTAAGTTGTGGTGGAACTTCAGAACCAAACCTAGCTTATGGAGCTCCTTTATCAGTCAGAAATATTGCAAGAAATTAATCCAATTGTAGTTCCCTGGAGCGCTGGGTCTCATGTTTGGAAGAAAATGATTGAATGTCGAGATCTCATAGAGCATCAAATCTTGTGGCATCCAAAAATGGGATCGTCATTGTTTTGGTTTGAGAATTGGACAGGATTGGGTGCTCTTTTCCAGATTTTCTTGTGGCATCCAAAAACAATCTTTGTTACCCCTCCAGATTTTAGTTGTGATGAATCGATTCATAACATATATGATGTCGTAATTGATGGGCAGCGGGATGAGGAGTTAGCTAGTCACATACTGGAAAATATCAAACCACCAGTGCTACAGGAGATGCATGACAAACCTTATTGGATGCTTGAGATAAGAGGTGAATTTAGTGTTAAATCAGCTTGGGAATACCTGAGAAGAAGGAAAGAACCTTGCAATGCATACAGAATTATTTGGGTAAAAGGACTACCTTTTAAAATATCCTTTTTCATGTGGAAGGTTTTGAAAAACAAGTTGCCTCTCGATGATTTCCTTAAAAGATTAGAATGCTTGATGGCATCTAGGTGTTGGTGTTGTGCTAACGCAAGAGAGGAAACAATGCACCATCTTTTCGTCACATCATATGCTGCTAAGAAAGTGTGGTCGTACTTCCTAAATAATGCAGGAATAGGAGTAGAAGGAATCACATTTCACCAGGCTGTGACCAAGTGTTGGTCTGCAAATGTAATTCCTCGATCGCAGCCTATAATGCAAGCTTTGCCATCCATAATTGTTTGGGAACTTTGGAAAACAAGAAATATCTACAAGCATGGGATACAGTCACTATAAATAGAGTCATTTTCCAGATTTTCTCCACTATTCAATCACTTACCAAATACAGGAAACCTGACCTTCAACACGTCCCTCATAAATGGCCAGAACAAATCGATTTGCTGGAGAAATACACATCAAGGATGCAAATTACTAAAGTTATTTGGGAGCACCCAAGCCCAGGATGTGTGAAGGTCAATACAGATTGGGCTTCTAGGGGCAATCCGGGGAGAAGTTCTATTGGTTTTGCACTGAGAAATGAGGAGGGAGATTTGATATATGCATTTGGTAGAGAAGTCAAGGAGGGGACTAATACAGAAGCAGAGGCAAAGACAATATTGGCAGCTATGAGATACTGTGTAGATCACGACTACAATCTTATTGATTTGTATACTGACTCAATGCTGATTGAGAGAGCTGTTACTAGAGAATGGAATGTCCCTTGGATTGTGGCAGAATATGTGGAGAGATCAAGGAGCTCATTCTAAGAATCAACGTCAAAGTTAACCATACACTTAGAGAAGGTAATAAGCTAGCTGATAACTTGGCTAACTATGCACTCGATGCAGGACCTATTGAAGCACACTGTTTTGAGGAATTGGATATTCAAAGTAATAGGATTGTGCAGAATGACAAGCTACAATGTCCATATCTAAGAATAAGAGTTGCAAGAAGACAGGAGATGAGGAGGAAACTGTTTAGCCAAAAAATGAAATTTTAGTCAAAGCTAGAATTTAGAAGAACACGGGTTACTGATAATCAAAAGAATGTATAAAAGAAAGTAATTTAGGTAGCAAGAGAGTAATCAAGAGAAAAACAAGTAAACCAAAGTTTATTCCAATAGTGTTTCGTGTCCTTACAATTGATCAGATATCTCCCTTTTATAGATATCTTGGAGATATACGTTTTGCCCAAATTATAATGAGGCTATTATGAGTAATTATAGACATTGAATGTTACGTTACATAATAATTACATTCAATACAAATTCTCTAATGTATTCCACATTTAATGCCTATTCAATGTTGTATCTGCATTCTTTTCTATTGTCAGATTCATTCCTTTTGATTCTCGGACATAAATGACTTAGATAGGTACGGGCGCTGAGTTATTTGAATAACTACCCGTGCCTCTTTCTCTGCCATTTGTTTGTATCTGTTGCAACTCGTGTCTCTTGGCTAGTTGTAATTCTTTGACCATTTGACCAGTCTACATGTCTCGACACGTCACCTTTATATTTAAATACAATTTTTTCCAATACAAATAGTCCCCCCACTTTTCATTTATTCATCAGTTGAATATTTGGGAAGTGGATTTCATTAAAAGATAATATTTTTCACCATTAATTCTATGACAAAATTGACGCTTCAATTGTCGCTTCCATTTAATGCTCCGTACACATGTCATTTTTCCATTGGTTCTGCAGTTTTGCAGCCCTTTTCATGGCTTTTTTATGGCTCCACTATTCACAAAGTGTCAGTTATCATTATTATGGTCCTTCCATTACTGCACTTTTACCTTTGGCGGTTGCTTATTAATATAAATATAACTTCTTTCCTTGTCTTTTACCACATAAAGCTTATTGAACACTTAATTCCTCAAATCTCAGTTCACTTCTTCCTCACATTATTCTTCTTCGCCATGTCTTCACCAAACCCTAACCCTAGGAGAGTTCTCATTGTTGATACCTTCCCCAATGCCCCATTAGGCATAGAAGGGGAGGTAAGCTTCGTAGCTTAGGGTCTACTCATAGTGGTGGTTCGTCTATACCTTCTCCTAGTTCTGGTCCTTCTTCTAGAACCAGAGGTTCCCTTTCTCACAAATCTTCTTTTAGGGGTAAAGAACCTTCTGAATCATTACGTGAGCCTTTAGTAGAGGAGATAATCCCTCCAGAACTATCTTTTTACCATGATAGGGAATCTCTTAGAAACCAGGTTTCCGCTTTAGATCGTGTTGATGCTTACCCCATTCAAATTACAGAAGTTTTGACTCATGTAGTTCGCAAAGACTGCCATTGGAGTAATGATTTTCCCATTATTATCCCTAATCTAAATCAGACAATTACTTCTTACTTGACTGGGTTCTCTTTTGTTTATACATACCCTGTCACTTAAGGGTTCAAACCAGCTATTGACTCAGTCGTTCTTGAATTTTACCATTTCTTTAATGCCTGTTTGGGTCAAATTGGCCCAATCATATGGAGGGTTGTTGCCTGTTTGAGGCATTTAACCAATATGGCTGATGTTTCCTTTACTTTCCCTCACCCGATTCATCTTTACTCCCCTAAGCATTTCCGTAATGGCATTTTTACCCTAATGGCCAGGAGTAAGAGGGTTTTGGTGAGCCCTAAAGATGACAAGGACCGTGGCCGGTATGCCCGGTTTGTTGTTGCCCCCACTGTTGGCTTAGTGGGTGAGGATAACGTTCCCTTCCCTGAGAAGTGGAATTTTGCACGTAAGTCTTTTATCCTTCTCGTGCCTTTTTTCTTCAAGTTTATCAACTTCTTTAATTTTGCCCTTTTTTTAGCAACCATGGGAGTTGTGGATGATATTTCCAATTTCTGTGGTTGGGTAGATAAATTGTTGAAGACCACACCAATAGATGGTAGGTCTTGGAGAACACTTTCTAACCGTTACGATTGGAAAGTAAAGACTCATGGTAAGAGTTTTTATTTCATCTTTCACGCATATATATATTTTTCTTTATTCCTCTAACTCCCATCCTTCTTTTTATCAAGATTTGCTATTTGACGAGTTACTGCTGAAGTAGTTGCGGCCTTTCGTGTCTCTTCGGGAACCCGTACTCCTTCGGGGACCCGTATCTCTTTAGAAAGAGCCCGATAAATAGTCTTGGGTTCTTCTTCTGCGAAAAGGAAAGTTGTTGAAGAGGAAGACTCTGAAGAAGAGGAAGATGGGGGCTCCCTGGTGACGAGTCCACGAGCTAGGAGACGCATCGTCTTTGATGACGAAGCTGAAGTTTCCCCTCGTCTTTCTATTTCTCTTACTCAACTTGTTGAAACCCCAGTAATAATTTCTGAGGATGACGTCACTCCTCATGATACCCGTGAGTCTATTGATCAACTTTTCATTAGTGGTTTTGGTAGTGGAAGTTTAGGGCCTGTTTTAGATGAAATACCCTTATCTTCTTTTTCAACTCCCGTGCCTGTGATTCCTTCCTTACTAGCCCCAGATGTTTTTGTTCCTTCTTCTACTGTTTTCACTTCTTCTACCGCTCCTCCTTTGACAATTATCCCTCATATCGTTCATCATACGGAAGTGGGCTCTTCAAGTAGAAGTGCCGCTATGAGGAGAGTAACTATTGAAGTTCCTGCTGATAGCAGCCTTTTGAGGAAGTCAGGTCAGGCAGATGTATGGCTGGAGCCTTTAATTGGCCGAATTGAAAAAGCAAAGCTGGAGAGCCATAGTTCCTTGACTCTAATGAATGATATCGTGCATGCCACTTTGAAAGTATTTTCCTTCTCTCCCTTCTTTACTTTGTAATTTTTTTTATATTTGGGATTGTTATTTCCCTTCCTTTTTAGGCCAATCTTATTGGCACAGAAATGATGAACAAAATCCTCCTCTTGGAGAAGGTAGCACGTGATTCAGAGAAGATAACACGCGATTCTCAGTTGGAGGCGATCAATTGGAAGGAACAATTTGAGAGTGCATAAATTGATATGGAAGATTTACAAGAGAGCAAGAGTACCTTAGAGCAACAGGTGCGAGCTTTAACTTCAGAATTAGCGGTTGTAAAAGCTTCCTCAAGCCAAGTAGAAAAAGAAAAAGAACATCTTGAATTCTCCTTCTCAGAACAACTATCTAAGTCCACTGAAGAGAACAGAGAGTTGAAGGCTCTTTTGAGTCAAAAAGAAGTTTACGCTGGGGAGATCGTGCAAAGCTTAACCCAAGAACAAGAAGACATTCGAGTCTCTGCTGATAAGGTGCGTGCTTTAGAGAGCTCACATGCCTCTCTTCAAGCTTCTTATAACTCCGCCTTGGCTGAAAATGAAGAGCTAAAGAATGAGATTGTTGATTGGAAAAAGGATTATGAGATCCTTGAAGAAAAATCTACTGTTGAGGTAAGTTGGGCATTTTTGAATTCACGTCGTGATACCCTAATTGAAGCTGGCCAAGAAAACTTCAACCTGGAGTCGGAGTTAGCTAAGATCAATGAAACCATTGAAAAAGCTCAGCAAACTCCGGACTTCCCTTCTCCCATGGTTGAATCTCCCGTGAATGTTGAAGCTGATACAGGTATCCCAACTCTTTCAAGCCCAATCGAGCATGTTGCTGCAAGCCAAGTTGAAACCGCATCTGTTGATGCACCTGCCCAAATTGAGCCCGTTGCTATTGATGCCCCTGCTTCAGTTCCACAAACTTCTCAATGACCAGTTTTAATCATTTGAATGATTTTGTTTTTGTTTTTGTTTTGGAAAATTGTAATCAAACCATTAGCTTCATTTGAGAGTTGGTTTTGGAAACGCAAGTCTCCAAGTCTTTTATGGGGAAATTTGTATAAATAATTTCATAGTTGTATGACTAAGTTCATACTTAGTCTTCAGTTTTTAAGTATTAAGAAGTTTTTCATGTTATTATCTTAAAATTCTGTCTGCTTTATTCTTGCCTTTATTTTTAAGGACTTATAAAATAATTTGAATTTTTGTTCTTTGAAAATGCTTCTATTAATCTCATGACTAACTAATTTAAACATGAGTTTTATAAAAGAGGGCCCTTTTATATTTCAACACTTAATGAAGAAGACGTCTCAACTTCATAATGGTGTTATCATACGATAAAAGAAATAGGAACACACATGTTTCTTTGAAATAACTTTGACAAGTTTTGAATAATACTTTACATGTATTTGAATTACATCTGTAACTTTCTCGTAACTTTTTTTCTTGTAACAGATTTTTACAAAAGAAGAATAATAGACACGAGGTTTTTCCTTATAACCCGTTTTAGTACATAGCCTTTAACCTAACTATAGTGAGGTTTTTCTTTGGCCTTAGCTCGTGGCTCCATCTCGTGACTTTGTGACTTTTACTCGGCACTTGAATCTTTTAGGCTTGATTTTTCCTCAATCTTATTTGCCTTTTTTATACACATGTTTGTGTATATTATGTAGTCCCCCAAGTGTTTGAGTGTTGAAGTATGAAGCCTCGAACACTTGGTAGTTTCTCTCATTTGGTCCTTTTCCTGAAAAGGAAAAACATACGGGACTCGGAGGTGCGATTATAGATGAAGACTGCTTAGCCCATTTGAATTTCTATCAGAATAATTGTAACCCTAGGCTAGGAATTTTAGGTTATTCCATGTGCCTTACAGGTCGTGACTCATCATTTAGTACATGTTAGCTTTTTGCCTATCATCTAAAATCGTTAGTAAGATTTTAACAATTCAAAAATTAAATTTAAAATGGTGATACCCGGCCGTGGGTATTCCTTAAAAATAGTATCTCTTCAAATGAACAACATTCCAATGTGAAGGTAGTATCTTGTCATCCATTGTCTCCAGTTCATATGCTCCCTTTCCTGCAATATCAGGAACTCTATAGGGTCCTTCCCATGTTGGACTTAATTTACCCGCGTTAGCTGCCTTTGTAGATTGAAAAACCTTTTTAAGCACGAAGTCCCCCACTTTGAAGAATCTGAGGCGTGCTTTTCAATTGTAATATCGTTCTATGACTTGCTTTTGTGCTTCCATTCTTATTAATGCAGCTTCTTTCCTCCCCTCAAGTAAATCCAGATTGAACCGCATCTCCTTGTCATTTGATTCTTGTGTCGCCTGTGTGAACCGTGTACTTGGTTCCCCTATCTCAACTGGAATTAAAGCCTCAGCTCCATAAACCAATGAAAATAGTGTTTCTCCTGTACTTGTTTTTGCAGTTGTGCGATATGCCCATTAAACTCCAGGTAACACTTCAGACCAGTTACCTTTTGATTCCTCTAATCGTTTCTTTAAATTATTGATAATAACCTTGTTCGTTGATTCTGCTTGCCCATTACCCACCGGATGATAATGTGTAGACGTGATCCTTTTAATTTGCCAACTTTTAAAGAATTCCGTGATTTGAGCTCCAATAAATTGAGGGCCATTATCACACATGATCTCCATTGGTACACCGAATCGGCATATGATAGTCCGCCAAAGAAAATCTTTGACTTCCTTTTCTCGCACCTATTTAAATGCTCCTGCCTCCACCCATTTAGTAAAATAATCAGTGAGTACGAGCAGAAACTTTACCTATCCTTTTGCTTGTGGTAATGGACCCACGATATCCATTCCCCATTTCATAAATGACCATGGCGCAATGACCGGATGTAATAACTCCGCAGGTCTATGCATATTGTTACCGTACCTTTGACATTTATCACATTTTGCCATGAAACTTTCTGCTTCTTCTTCCATTTTAGGCCACTAATAACCTGCCCCAATTAAGGTTCTTACCAATGACCTTCCTCCTGCGTGATTCCCGCAATTGTTCCTCGTGTATTTCTTTCATTACATACTCCGTTTGTGAAGGTCCGAGGCATTTTGATAAGGGACCACCGAACATTTTACGATATAAATTGCCTTGCTTTAAGCAGTACCGAGCAGCCTTCTTTCGAAGCGCATGAGCTTTTTTCTTATCATCAGGGATGGTACCATACTGCAAAAAAGCAACAATCTTGTTCCTCCAATCCCAAGTTAAATTATTAAAATTTACCTCATTCTTATCAGGATCGAGAGCTGAATGAAATAAATGTAAAACTGAGGCATTTGCATCGCTTGCCACATCAGCTACAGATGCGAGATTAGCTAGGGCATCCGCTTCAACATTTTTATCCCTTGGTATTTGTATAACTTTCTAGGTTTGAAATTGCTTTATAAATTCCCGTACCTTTTCTAAGTATTGTTGCATCCTTGCTTTCCTAGCTGTATAAGTCCCCAGCATTTGATTAACCACGAGTTGTGAATCACTCTTGATTATAATCTAATTTATGCCAAGCTCTCGTGCCAATTCTAGATCTGCAATCACAGCCTCATACTCCGCTTCGTTGTTAGTTATGGAGTGACATTTAATAGCTTGTCGAATGGTTTCACCCGTAGGTGGTACCAAGACAATCCCTAAACATGCACCTTTTACATTAGACGAACCATCAGTGAATAAAGTCCAAGTTCCCGGGTTAGCTCTATTGAATACCTGTAATTCTTTCTGCTTCTAATTGCATCCCCTGGCTAAAATCAGCCACGAAATCAGCTAACACTTGTGATTTTGTAGCAGTTCTAGGTTGGTATGAGATTTCGTATTCATATAACTCTATTGCCCACTTAGCTAACCTACCTGATAACTCATGCTTATGTAATATATTACGTAAAGGGTAGGCACTTACTATAGCGATAGGATGGCACTGAAAGTAAGGTCTTAACTTTCTAGATGCCATGATTAATGCAAGTGCAAGTTTTTCTAACAGAGGATACCGCGTCTCCGCATCTAACAAAGATTTACTAACATAATAGATAGGGGATTGTTTACCTTGTTCTTCTCGAACCAAAACAGCGCTTACCGCAACTTCCGAAATAGCAAGGTAAATGGGTAGTTTTTCCCCAGCCTTTGGTTTTGCCAGCAAAGGTGGATTTCATAAGTACGTTTTCAAATTCCTGAGTGCCTGTTGACATTTCTCATTGCATTCGAAATGATCTTGCTTGCTAAGGGCTGAGAAAAATTTAAAACACTTCTATGATGATTTAGAAATGAATCCTTCCAAGGCTGCAATTCTCCTTGTTAATCTTTGAACTTCATTCTTGTTTGAAAGTATATTAGGAATTTCTTCAATGGCCTTAATCTGTATAGGATTCACTTCAATACCACGGTTAGAAACAAGAAAACCCAAAAACTTACCTGATGCAACGCCAAATGCACATTTTTCGGGATTTAACTTCATATTAAATTTGCGCAAAATTGAAAATGTGTCAGATAAGTGTGATATGTGATCTTTTGAATACTGAGTTTTAACAAGCATATCATCTATATATACCTCCATAGTCTTTCCTAAATGCTCTTGAAACATTTTGGTAACTAACCTCTGATACGTTGCACCTGCATTCTTTAGACCAAAGGGCATTACTTTATAACAGTAAGTCCCCCTATTTGTTATGAATGAAGTTTTTTCTTCATCTCCCGGATCCATTTTAATCTGATTATAACCTGAATATGCATCTAAAAACTTAATAGTTTGTGACATGCAGTTGCATCAATCAATTGATTTATGTGTGGTAGTGAAAAAGAATCTTTAGGGAAGGCTTTATTAAGATCTGTGTAATCTACACAAACCCGCCATCTTTGGAACTACAACAGTGCTAGCTAACTAGTTAGGATACTTTACCTCACGAATGGAATCAATTTTTAGCAATTTTTGGACTTTTTCTTGAATCACCTGATTCTTGAAAGTTCCTTGCTTTCTTTTCTTTTGTTTGACAGGAGGGTATGATGGATCTTCATTTAGTTTATGAGTCATCACCTCCGGTGGTATTCCTATCATGTTAGAGTGGGACCAAGCAAAGCAGTCCACGTTAGTTTTCAAAAATTCAATTAACTTACCTCTCATACCTTGTCTAAGATTGGCGCCAACATAGACTTTTTTATCAGGCCATTGAACAAATAACACGACAGGCTCTAATTCCTCTATTGTTGTTTTGATATTTTCATTCTCTTCTGGTTCTTGAATGGTATCAGGCCTTGAATCTACATCTGTTTGCTCTTGTTTAGTTGAGGTTTGTGTTGTGGTGTCCTCAACTGCCTTCTATGATTGTTATTTACCTTCATTTCTCGTGCTTATATCTGCAACAGAGTTGATAGCCCTACCTGTATGTTGATCTCCACGAATTTGACAGATTCCCCATGACGATGGAAATTTAATAACTTGATGCAAGGTTGAAGGAACAACATCCATTTCGTGGATCCATGGTCTCCCAAGAATCATGTTGTAAGCCATCTCCATATCTACCACTTGGAACTTTGTATCTTTGACGACTCCTTCAACGAATATGGTGAGTGTTACCTCTCCTTTCGTGAGGACACTAGAAATATCAAATCTAGATAGAGTATGCGCCTTTGGTATCACTTTATCTTCAGTTTGCATCTCACGTAATACTCTTAGCAAAATAATGTTCACGGAACTACCTGGATCAATCAAAACTCGTTTCACATTAGTATCATTTACAATTAAGGATATTACCAGTGCGTCGTTATGAGGGGTTAGTACGCCATCTGCATCTGCGTCATTGAATGTAATGTTTGTCTTCCTCTAAAACATGCCGCACCCATTTCCCTTGGGTAATTGTTACTTTGGAAATTTTGTTAGCTGCAATATATGATATACCATTGACGTCTTCACCCCCACTTATAACGTTGACAGTTCTTTTGGGAGAAGGTGGTTTTGGAGGCTCCTTCTTGTTCTTCATGTAAGTTTGCTTGCCTTTCTCACTGGACAACTCAGTAAGATATCCTTATTTTAATAAATGATCAACTTCACTTTGTAAAAATCTGCAATCTGCTGTTTTATGTCCGTGGTCATTATGAAACTCGCACCAATGGTCAGGGTTGCACCTATTTGGATTCGATCTCATTTCCTTTGGCCATCGAACCTTATCTCCCATGCTTCTCAAAACAGCTACGAGCTCGGAGGTGCTGACGTTGAAGTTGTAACCACCGAATCTCGCTTTTAAATTTCTATCATCATTTCTAACCACCGAGCTCGGAGGTCCTCCATTCTTTTTTCTACTTTTTGAGCTCCTGAGTGTGCTTTGATGAAAGAATCTACAAGCTTAGCGAATGAATTTATAGAATTTTTGGGTAAAAGAATACCATGTTAGTGCTCCTTTGGTGAGCGTTTCACCAAATTTTTGACTAATACTGATTCAATCTCCTGCTTAGTCAAATCGTTGCCTTTTACGCCCGTTGTGAATGTAGTCACGTGATCTCGTAGGTCTGTTGTTCCATCATATTTTGGAATATCAGTCATTTTGAACTTTTTTGGAATTGGGAGTGGAGCAGCACTTGGCTTCCAGGGTTGTTGCGAATATCTATCAATATCTACCCCTTTGATTATGGGCGGCACCTCGGGTATCTGCTCTATGCGCTCACTTTTCTCCTTGAACTGTTTCTGTAAGGTTAGTACTAAATTTTGTAAATTAGAATTAATTACATTACCTAGTTCTCTCTCGTGTGATTCACTGGGAGTTCCACCGCTGCCTGAGTTAACTACCCCGGAATGAGGGTTTTCCAAAGTGTTATTATTTGGAGTAGGTGTGGGTGTTGCAACAGGTAACTGGTTAACAAGTGCCTCAACAGCTTTATTGACCTGAGCAACAATTAATTTCTGCAAAAGCTTCATCAATAGCTACAACATTTTCAAATTGAGCATGCTCGTTTATTTGAGACCCATCAGGAGTACTCTCACGAGATTACCGTGGAGAGTCTCGTGGAGTAGGAACTTGAGTGTTAATATTCTGTGGATCTCCCTGATTTTGTTGGTTCTCTTGGTTTCCTTGAGTGTTGTCATTGTTGTTCGATATAACTGATGCAACAAGGAAAGTTAAGTGAAAAGAAAATAGATTATCAGTTTCCCGGCAACGAAACCAATTTGTTTAACCAAAAAATGAAATTTTAGTCAAAGCTAGAATTTAGAAGAACACGGGTTACTCATAATGAAAAGAATGTATAAAAGGAAGTAATTTAGGTAGCAAGAGAGTAATTAAGAGAAAAACAAGTAAACCAAAGTTTATTCCAATAGTGTTTCGTGTCCTTACAATTGATCAGATATCTCTCTTTTATAGATATCTTGGAGATATACGTTTTGCCCAAATCATAATGAGGCTATTATGAGTAATTAAAGACATTGAATGCTACGTTACATAATCATTACATTCAATACAAATTCTCTAACGTATTCCACATTTAATGCCTATTAAATGCCGTATCTGCACTCTTTTCTATTGTCAGATTCATTCCTTTTGATTCTCGGACATAAATGACTTAGATAGGTACGGGCGCTGAGTTATTTGAATAACTGCCTGTGCCTCTTCCTCTGCCATTTTCTCGTATCTGTTGCAACTCGTGCCTCTTGGCTAGTTGTAATTCTTTGACCATTTGACCAGTCTACGTGTCTCAACACGTCACCTTTATATTTAAATACAATTTTTCCCAATACAGAAACAAAGAAAAATAGACAAGTAGGAGAGATTGGATACAAGTCTACTGATCACCATTTCCAAATACTGGCGCAGGACATCGGAGTGGCATTTTTTTATAATAACATAGCTTGTTGTTTTGCAGGTGAAGTTGGTGTAACTATGACCTATCCTTCAACATACTCTCAATTGATGACCTATTGAACTGGAAGGGAATTGCTGCTTTGAAAATCAACCAATACAATTGCGATGTTGTTACACTGCAACGACTGCTACTGGATGCAAGAGCAGATAATTGGTTATGGAAAAACAAAATCACTGGGAGCTGGGTTGAGAAGTTTACTAAAGAAGTGAGGGACAACAAGAAGAATTACGGCTGGGAATGGACAACACTGGATTCTTAAAGATTCAACGCAGAATGTTCATATAACTTTGTACAAAAGGAAAAGAACCAGATGTACCCGGCACCAAGATCACGAGTAGGATGCATTTACATTAACTACTGTGGCTTACGCTGGGCAGTGGTTGTGCATCAAGGGGAAAGCTTCTGGCCCAAAACACAATGCCAACACACACATGATACAAAGGAAGTTTTGAAATGCAAGTCACCACAACCACAAGGAAAGCAAGGGACTGAAACTCATACTAGGCTAGCGAGTCACCTTATACAAAGAACTGGAGTTTGTAGCTTGCCATTTACCTATATAAGGTACCTATGTACTACTACTGGATGTTGGTGGCTTATCGAGTGCAATATGATAGATGAGGAACGACCAGGCTAGCCCAATAGAATATTGGACCTTTATTTAAATCAATTTAATTAGATTTAAATAATTGACCAGATCATACTAGCCCATAATATTTATTTTGACTAGTATATATTTAATTTATGGTAAAACTTAAATTTTTTATAGATTTAAATTTAGTAAAATTTTAATTGTCTACAAATGCCCCCTGCTTCAAGGCTTGTAACCTGAAGACGAGGCTTGAGGTATCGTGGGAAGAAAGTAATTATTTTTTCCATGAGTGAACATTCAAGTACTCTTGAGAGTTAATCCTTCACAATAGGCTCGTTGTCATATATACATGTGTCTTAGATTCTGCTATAGAAAAATCCATTGCCACGTGATTTTGAGATTTGCTTGTAATCAACTTGCCTTCTTTACTATACTCTCACAACATGGTATTGATCCCAATTGAAGAAAGTCAATAGGTAGCCTTCAATGAACTTCATATTCCTTTCTTTCCGAAAATTTCAAATCAACCACGAAATTCCCTTTTATTCATGGAATCCTTCACCTTCTCGGAAAAGAAAATACGATTCCTTGTTCTTTCCTTTTTTTTTTCCTTTTGAATTAACTCATTCTTCTTTGACAAGCAACCCAATTCTATGAGCAACAAAATAAGGAAAAATTCAGCAACTTTTTCTCTATAAATTCTGCAATGGGTGTTGTTTTTACTTTGCATCAACAGTCTTCTAAATTCAGAAAGAAAGGACTTGTTTTGAGTTTCTTTATTCCTTTGTCGACACCATTGCCATCGTTTCGGCTAATATGTAGCCTGATGTTCATGGCTGATTTATGTTCCTTCTTTCTTCTTTTTCTTTTCACAATTTTGGCTTAATTTCTTTCTCTTTAATTTCCAGCTTTGCGTGTTTGTGTAAAAGAATCCACATATTGGTGTAGGAGTGTTAGAAATGCAAGAGGATTGATTTTCCTAAAACAATACACAAAGCGCTGTAACATATCCAAGAATTGGAGCAAAAATTCTTCTGTACCATCTCAAGTAATGTTTTGAGTTTTCCTTTCATGTGATGTCGCGTTTGACCTTTCAGATTGGCGTGCCTTCACAAAAAGTTCATAACCTGATGTACGAGTGTCCAAATTTCAATAAACTTGATTCTATTGATGAAAGATTCATAGGACTACAACATACCAAAATTTCACAATCGAACTTCTTCTGGATCGTTTGGAATAAATATTTGAAGGTTATGTACGCATCTGCCTGCTGATCTCGCAGCTTTGCGCACCATCGGAGATAAAGTCACATCATGGTCTAGGAACATCAAAATCACGGGCCACATGATTTCCTCAACACTAGACCCGGAGTGCTTAAACATATCAAATATTTGAAGTCAAATTCGCTCTGTATTGTCTCGGGAGTATATCTGAAACTTTGCTTCAAATACTGCCACGCTCGATTTTTCAGTTGTGCGTGCCCTCACCAAAAGATTCATATCTTGGTGCAGGAATATAAGAATCATGAGCGGTTTGCAGATATTAAAACTAAACTCCCCGAACTACGACTTTTGTAAATATCACAATCTGATTGCTCCTAGATCATCCAGATACTATTCAAAAATCATGCGACGAGTTCTGACGTGCTACTCTTTTAGCTTTGCACACTCTCACCGAATATGTAAAGATCGAGATAGGAGGGTACAAACAACGAGTCATTTGCACTGTTGAAAGAAGAATACGAGAGTTAAAACACATATAAAATCGAAGCCCTACCCATTTTGATCCAGTCACAATAGGTTTTTGAATCAAGCTCTGAAATCAGGAGGATTACTTTTATTTTCAGAAGCATACGTTTTTTGCAGGTTTGGAGAGGGAAAGCTTGGTGCATCCTCATCTTTGTGGCATTGGAGGAAACAAACTTGGCGCATCCACTTTTTTGGTTGAGCTTTGGAAAACACACAATCACCCGAGTGTGTCCATCTTCCACCTCCATGATTACGGCTCGCATTTTGTCTATGCCTTACAAGGAGATTCATGGCATCCTCTTCTTGTAATTTGGCAAAGAAATCCATGGCGAGTTCTCCGTCCATGATCAGGCGAAGAAGTAAATAATCAACACTCTTCTTTTTGCAAGTGAGGAGGTGTGTGGAACTTCTCATCCATCAAGCCTTGGCAAGTATGATATTTCTTGCAACTTAGTAAATAATTTCATGGAGCATCCTTCTCATGGCTTTGACGGAATAATATGTGGAGTATTCCATCCTTCAATGTTTGGCAGACAAGTGCATTTCACAATATTCACCATCATCATTGAAGTGTTGTGTCATTGACACCGGTACTTGTTGTTAAGCTAAATCTCACCGTTGTTGGCACCAATCAACTAAATAGAACTAAAAGCTTCATGTCATTATTACTGAGGTGCTCCAAAATCTTTTTTCTTTTGCAAATTTCAAGAGCAGTCTTGATATCCCTAAGAAGATTCACCAGAGGTCCACATGATCGGGAATGAACCATTTCTCTATTCATTGCGGCAGGGCGAGATAATTTCGTGGTGTATCCCTAATTTTGTGGCTTGTAGAAGGGGATATTTGGAGTGACTCCTTTCACCTTTAGCGAGAAAGTCGGTGGCACATCCCATCCTTTGCGGCTTAGAGAGATTCACACTTAGAGTATCCTTTTCCAACCTTGGCGAGTAAGTATGTGGTGTATCTCCCCTTTTTGTAGCTTGGCGAGACACTTGGAGTACTACTCTTCCATCCATTGCGAGCAAGTATGTGACGCATCCATCCTCCAATCTTTGGCGTAGAACCAAATTTTCTTGCAATTTGTTGAAGATATGCATGGAGTATCTTAACCTTCAAACTTTTGCGTGGAACCACATCATTTGCAATTTGGTGGGGAAGTTTATGGAGTGCCCTAAACTTCAATATTTGGTATGGAACGACCCCTTATTGCACCTTTGTGAAGAAGTTTATATAATGTCCTAACCTCCAAGCTTCAGCATAAAACCACGTCTTCTTGCAATTTGGAGAAGAATTTCATGGAGCGTCTCATCATTCAAGCATCGGAGTAGAACAACCTCTTCTTGCAATTTGGTGAAGAAGTGCCTTGAACGTTCTTCTCACAACTTGATGAAATGATACATGTAGTGTTCCATATTTATAGATATGGAGCATCCCATCCCATCCTTTAACCTTTATCAAAAGAAGCATGTTAAGCATTTTTTTAGGTGGCTAGATGAAAGAAAACATGTCACATCATCCTTTAAGATTTATTGTGGAGTAACTTCTTCTTTTAACTTGCCAAAGAAGTGCATGGTGAATATATGGAGATAGCTTAGTATTTGACTATCGTGAAAAGGAATTGACTTTTTTTATTACTTAAGTGACTGAACTTAGAATGAACTCTATGTTTTCTACGTACTCCAGCAAACAAGATCTAGTCATTACGTAGTTCAAAAGAAGTATAAGTTCTTCTCTTTGGTATGCAGTTTATACTCATGCAGACAAAGAGTATAGGAACTTGAAGACTTTGCTTAAATTTGAAGAGCTTGCAACTTGAAGTCTTTGCCCGATTTGAAGAGTTGTGTAACTTGAAGACTTTGCTCGAAATTAAAGAGCTTTGCGACTTGAAATCCTAGCACTTATCTAAAGTTCTTTGCAATGAAGTCTTTTCTCAGATTTGAAGAGTATTACATCTTTAAGACTTTGCTCGAATTTGAAGAGCTTTGCAAGTTGAAAATTTAGCTCGAATTTGTGGAGCTTTACAATTTTAAGATTTTTCTCGAATTTGAGGAGTTTCATGACAAACAGTTTAAGCTCATGTATCAAGGAGCACCATAACTTGCAGTTCAAGCTCATACATTGGGGAGCATTTCAACATGCAGTTTAGGCTCGTGCATAGAGGAGCATTATAACTTGTAGTTAAGGCTCATGCGGGGAGCATTTCAACATGCAGTTTAGGCTCGTGCATAGAGGAGCATTATAACTTGTAGTTAAGGCTCATACGTCAAGGAGCGTCATGGCTTGCAGTTTGGGCTCATGCGTCAAGGAGCGTTGTAACATGCATGGACTCTTCGGTTTCATCTTCGCATGAATACTTGCCCCCATTCTCAGCATCGTCTGCTTTCATTTCATCATGAGGCTCAAAGCCAAGAAACCTTTTGTCTCCACTTATAGCCATACTCAATTCCGTATCATGATTATGGTTGGTAAACTCTTCAAACGTTTTAGGCTTTATTCCTTGCAAGATGTAGAGAAGGCCCTAATGCATACCTTGGATGCACATTTTGATGCCAAATTTTTTGATAAGACGGTCTTTGTAGTTGAGGCTTAAGCTCCTCCAGTGATTGATAAATTCAATAACTGGCTCCTCCTTCTTATGGCGAGCATTTGCAAGTTCAATCATGCTCACAATGCACCTTGTGTTATAGAAGCTAATCAGAAATTCTTGCTCCAGTTACTCCCAACTATCAATTGAACAAGGTTCAAGATCTATGTGCCAATTAAAAGCGATTTCTTTGAGAGATCGAACAAACTGCTTGACAAGGTGGTGTCGCGCCCCCTTTTTCTAAAAAAAGCGAAATTGGGTTCATGACATTTGGGAGGACAACTCGTTCCCTCTTGGGAATTGGATTTTTTGAAAAGTCGCCACCTAATGATTAAAGTGCATTAGGACACAAAAGAATAGTTCAAGTTGGAAAACCAGAGTTCGGGTAAGGGCTAGAAATTATCTCGAGGGGAAGGTGTTAGGCACCCCCCAAGATCCACTAGTGTGGTTCCCGACCATGCTACAATTGTGACTTTGAATAACAAGTAAGCAAATAGAAGTCTCAAATAGAAGGGGGTTTCACATAATATTGCAAGCAAGTTGAGAGTTTGACGAAAGTAAAGAAAGCAGAAATTTTAAAGAAATAGTTTGAGAATAAAATAAACAAATATAGGAAAGGGGGTCCTAGGTTTACAAATAATATGGATCACATCAATGCAATACCCGGTAATCACTCCTCAGAAGAGGGGTTACACGTGGTATTGGCGCACCGGTCATCATATCCATATCTACCCTTTCCTACCCCATTAAGGTATTAAGCGCGGAATAGTATCGTTACTTATTACATGCTAGTACCCGCCCCAATCCTATCAGTCCCGGAGGCATTTGGGACTACTAGTCCTAAAAGAAAGGGAGATTTGGCTTTTTAGAGTTTTAAAAGGATAAAATTCTAGGGCGACAATCAAAACATATAAGGCAGGTATGAGAGAACATATAAAAGTTTAAAGGGCTCAAACAGGCCTCCTCATTTAAAGAAACAAATTGTTTAGCATGACTTACAAATACTGGTTATGGTCTGAATTAAATTTAAAGCGTTAGGGAAGGCTGATTTATCAAATATTTCTTAGATAAGAAGTCTGAATTAGGCCTCCACTGGTTGTAATTATCAAAGACTGATGCAGTTAATTAATTACCTAATGGCTTGCCTAGGTAAAAGTATAGGCATGATATCTAACGATGCTTACTCTGATTCTAAAGAAGGCTTACTGATTATATATATAAAAAAAGATCTGCAAATATTAAAACGACATTACTACTGATTTTAGACTTGCAAACGATTCAGATTCGGTTAATTACTCCTATAGGCATGTTTTCTAAGCATCGTTGGTTTAAAATAATTATAAAAGTGCAGGAGTCCTCTAGACATGGTATCTAGGATGCATTTTGTTATTTTTAACCTATAACTGTTTGCCTAATGATGGAGGTATATGCGGAAGTGCAGAAAACCTATAATCATGATTTCTATATGCAGAAGTGCAGAAAAAACCTACAGACATGATTATTATATGATATGCAGAAGTGCAGAAACTTATAGGGAGGATTTCTATATAATATGCAGAAGTGCAGAAACTTATAGGCAGGATTTCTATATGATATGCAGAAGTGCAGAAACTATAGGCAGGATTTCTATATGAAATGCATAAGTACAGAACTTGTAAATAGTAATACCTATGAGCATGCTGTCTACCCTTTGCATACATAAATGACCCTTCTCTTCTTACTTAAAACCTCATAAAATATTACAGACCAGAATGAATAAAGAAAAGTAAAATTACATTAGAAATTTAAGCTATAACCAAGGAGCCTAATTCAGACTCAAGGTCTAACAATATGAGATGAACCAACTTTCAGGATCATATTTCCAAAGCCTTTCCCTCATTTGGGATGTGTAAAAGTTCCCTAAGAGCCTCAAGTGGACTCCGGGTAGTTCTTACACCCCAAATATATTGCAGACTTAAGAAAGTGCAGTGCGAAAGAGTTAACCCTCAAATGTCCAAGTTCAGAGGAAACTCAAGGTCCCAAAGCAAGGCTCATAGGAGGGGGGCAAAACTTAGAATCTAAGAGAGAGTGAAAGTGCATAGAGGGGATTTAGGGGAAGGCCATGACAGTCTGGTGGTCATGCCCAGTAATTAGGAGTGCTGGCATACCCCTGACCAGCCTGTTAGCCAAAGTTGGGAGTTGGGATCCATTGAGGATCAGGTTCAGACCTAAGCAGCAACTTGGATACTATCAAGCCATGAACCTTAACTCAAACAAGTAGAAAGGAGTGGGGGTATAGGGAGTTCATAACAAATAGCAGATGCAAAGAAAAAAAAGAGTTTACATAGTTAACATTAATCACTGAACATGAACAACAAAGTAAACAAGCTTGCAGAAACTATAAATAAACACATAGGGGAGTGAGGCAGAAAATTTAAATTAGAACATACCAGTTTCAGGGAAAACAAACAAGTAAAAGTAGTCTTGAGAAAGCCAAGTTGCAAGCAAACAGTTCCAAAAGATCTCAGAAAAAGTAGAATGCTGTAAGAGTATTGAACTCAAAGCAGTATTGTAAGTATGTAAGTAAGTCGAAAGTATTGAACTAAAGGCTCGAGGTATTCAACTCGAAGTAGTGGTGTAAAAGTATTGAATTGGAAGTGTGTTAAAAGTGCATAAGGGTAGTCCCTTTTATAGTGCAGAGAAGCAAGTAAGAAAGGTAAGAAAATGGCTTGCAATCAATCACATAGAATTTCCCTTCAGTTAAGGGATTTGATTTCAAATGGGTAGAAGACATTTAAGAAAAGAAAGTTTGATTAAAACCTTTTCAAAGTAGCACAAAAGGGGTAAATACATAGAAGTTTATTTAAGGAAAAGCTCAGTGGTACACGGCTTGGGAAAAATAAGAAAAGGGAATCGATCAAATAGCCAAGGAAATCAAAGTTACAGGTTTAATCTCGAATGACCAAGTCAGGAAAGGTAAAGAAGGTTCAATTAGAGAGAATCAGTAACAATCAGTCAGGACTCATTAAAAGGAATTCGAAATCAATCAATTAGTCGGTAAAGACCTTTTGAAAGATGAGTTCCCATATATAAAGCACACAAACATGTGAATCAACAAGTTATATAGAAGAGAGTTTACTCAAAGAGAGGTTCAGAATCATGAGCAAGAAAGGGTACAAGTCCAGTTTGCAGACTCACAATGAGTCTGAGAGTTCAGGGGCCCAAAGCAGAACCCTAACTCGCACAAATTCAAAATAGCCAAGAAACCCCCAAATCCTAGGGTTTCATAGAGATGAGAAAGCAAGTCATTGAAACAGGCTCAGAAGCCTCTTTCAACAAACAGACATGATACAAAGAAAGAAAGCTAATTTGAGGTCATAGAGAACATATTTGAGAAACACGAAACTTAAACAAGTTCAGAAAAGAAGAGGTGATATAGACTTAAATTAAAACAGAGGAAACATGTTCAGCAAGAATGCAAACAGAGTCTAATAGAGCAAACAAAAAAAATCAACAGTAAGCACATATAGTAGAGGAGTAAGGGAAACATAACAAGGATTAACAGGAGTAACAGGTATAGTAGAAAACGAAGAGTAGGAGAACAGTACATGTGTAGTAAAAGAAGCCATACGAGCATAGCACAGACAAACACACATAAAGAAAGAATCAGAAAGATCTTTTTTGAAAACTTTTTCAGAAACGATTTTTGAAAAGAAAATTTGGGGTAAACACTTTAGAAGCCCAGTAGGACACGAACGTACCATAGATCTAAGAAAATAAACAGAGAAGAGCCTCAAACAAATTAGAGTTTCGGAGAAACCCTAGAAATGAGAAAGGCTTGGAAGAAAAATCAGATCCTGAGTCGAAGAGGTGAGGAATCAGGCTCCTAAGGCCTGAATGTGCCGGAGCATGGCCGGAGAAGCTATAGAAATGAAGATCTGAGAAGATCTGGAAGAACCATCGAAGTCAGCCTTCAAAACCTCGAACACCCAAGGTATAATGATGGAGAGGGGTGAGTACAGACCGTCCATGGCCTGAGAAGCCATGGATTCCGATGAAAACATGATGAAATAAGGTAGGAGGAGGCTAGGGTTTCGAAGAGCTGATGAGAGGATTTGGGATTCAAAGGCGGCGGGTTATGTGAGAATGAGGGAGATTAGGGTAGGTCGTTTGGTTTAATTATGGAAGGGTGAGTTACGACCGTTGATCTTGTGTGATCAACGACCCAGATTTAGGAGGGTAGGTGGGAACCGGGTAAGGGTCATTTGGATCAGGTTGCGGGTTTGGTCAAATTAAAAATTGAGCTAGTCCAAATGGGTTACGATTGGGTCAAATAATGGTTAAAATTGAAAGGTAAAAAGGCTGTATTTGAAATGGAATGAGGCTAGATGTTAAATAGCTAGTTTTTCCTTTTATTTTATAAAAATAGTAAAAAATAATTTTAAAAGCAAACTAAAAATACTGAGACAATTAATAATATATAAATATTAATTTAAAAATACTTGAACTAATTTTACAATTATAAAATGCTATTAATCTTAAAGTAGGCTAGAATTGCAATTATATGCAATTTACATTTAAAAATACCAAATAAAATTTGTAAAAATATAAAAAAATCACCTTATCTATATTTTGGTATAAATATAAGAATAAGATAAGTTATTCACAAAAATGATAATCTTGGGAATAATTATTGATTTTTGTACTGCTAAAGTGGACAATAAATTGATTTTAAAATCTTTTTAAAAAAATTAGAAAAAATACCAAAATACTTGGGCATGCTTATATATGCATATATATGCTATTTTGAAAGTATTTTGTATATAAAGATACATAGAGAAAAATTGGATGTCAACAGGTGGTCACCAAAAGTTCTAGCATTATTCTATGTCTCGACGAACTGTGGAACATGTTGCTTGGGATTTCCTTTACCATAAAATTGTTGAAGCTTAGGAGGTTGATATCCACAAGGCATTTTCATGTTATCAATCCTTTTGGGTGTATGGTTTTGCATATGTATGGGAAGATTTGGTGTAAGGCTCAAATTTATATTTGATGGCCCCTATAATGAAGTTCTTCAATTGTCCGACATGAATCTGTCCATCAGAAAATTTGGAGCTCTTTGGTCATTGTTGCTAGCTTTGCAGAGGACTATCCTTTTTCTTGAATTCCTGGAAGCTTCATAGATGCTTGGCTTGATTCTTCCTCTATCATACTTTCTACCTTGTTCATCAACTTGAAAAGTTTATCATCTTGATCTTTCATGTACTTTTTAAGGCCTTCAACTGCTTTTGTCAAATTTGTAAGTTGTTCTTATATGATAGAAGCTTCAATCATTATCGTTTGCATGACCACCGTAGAGGACGAAGAATGATATGGATCATCACTTGGATAGAGAGCAAATTATGGAGTGACACGAGGAGAGATTGTAACGACCCGAATGGTCGTTTTAAGAATTAATGCCCCGATCCCCTATTAACTGTATTCCCCGTATTTGTTTCTGATATTGTGAGTTGCCGGGAGGATTTATTTGGAGTTTCAGAGAGTTTTGGGACACTTAGTCCCTAAACGAGAGTTCAACGTGAAGAATTTGGGCCGCCATCAGAGCAGTGTGAAGATGGACTCATAATCAAATTCCGACAGTTCTGTTAGCTTCATTGGGTGATTTAGGGCTTAGGGGAGTGTTCAGATTGTGTTTTGGAGGTCCGTAGCTTATTTAAGGTTGAAAAGCCGAAATTTGAATTTTAAAGTTTCCGGTTCGATAGTGAGATTTTTACATGGGGGTCGAAATGGAATTTCAGAAGTTGGAGTAGCTCCATAGTGTTGAATGTGACGTTCTTGCAAAATTTTAGGTCATTCGGACAAGGTTTGATAGACTTTTTGATCGAAAACGTAAATTGAGAGTTTTTGGAGTTCTTAGGCTTGAATTCATGGTTAATTCGATGTTTCGATGTTGTTTTAGGTGTTTTAAGGATTGATATAAGTTTGGATAGTGGTATATGACCTTTTTGTGCTTTTGGTTGAGGTTCCGGGAGCCTCGGAATGATTTCGGATGGTTAACGAGAATTTTGGAGTTGAGAGTTTGCAGCTGAAGCAGCTGCAGGTGCGAGCCCGCATAAGCGGTTGATGTACCGCATATGCGGTATGAGGCAAAATGGGGTTTGACCGCAGATGCGGTCAAGGCACCGCAGAAGCGGCACCGCATATGCGGAAAGGAAGTCGCAGGTGCGGAAAGTCCCCGTTTAATGAAATCTCGCAGATGCGACATGGTTTTCACAGAAGCGGGACCGCAGGTGCGGTCCCAGAGCTGCATATGCGGTTTTACTGGTCAGACAAGGGGTAGAAACGAGGGTTTAGTTTCAAAACTTGGAAAATTGATTTGGGATCTCAGGATTGGCGATTTTGAGAGAGATTTTCAACTGGTTATTTTGGTTAAGTAATTCTTACTCGATTTTGATTAATTTCCACGAATCTATGCTTAAATTCATCCTTTAAATTTGAATTTAGGGTGGAAAATTTGGAGAAAAGTTGGAAAAGTTCCTAGACCTAATTTTTGAGTTTGGATCAAGATTTTGATGTCGGATTGAAGTATTTCTATATATATGAACTTGTGAGAGTGTGAGGATTTTGAATTTTTAAATTTTACCCGATTCCGAGACGTGGGCCTGAGGGGTGTTTTGGTCTTTTTTTCTTAATTTTGTGTATTAGCTTAGAATTAATTAGTGGAATCAGTTACTTGAAGTTATATTTATGCTATGCAATTTAGTTGAATAGATTTGGGCCATTTGGAGTCGAGTACTCGTGGCAAGAGCGTGGTTTTAGGTTGATTTTGAGCCGGTTCGAGGTAAGTGGCTTGCCTAACCTTCTATGGGGGAAACTGCCCTTAGGATTTGGTATTGTTGATATTTGAAATGCCTTGTATGTGAGGTGACGAGTGCATACTTGTGCTAATTGTTGAAAATATCGTTTTCATTAAGTAACTTTAATTGTCTTTCCCCTTCCTATTTATTCTACTTGCAATTTAAGCCTGCTATTAGCTTAGGGAACCATGTCTAATTGACTTTATTACTTTAATTGCTCAAACTACCTTATTTTGACTATGTGAAGCATGTTAGGTTAGAAATACCTGTTTTACCTTGGTGTGAAATTGAATTTAATTGAGTATTCTTCGTGTTGTCGCTACGTGTTTACATTTGGGACTACAGGACGGTATCCCAGGAGGTCCCCTGCACATATATATTGATTTGGACTGTAGTGCGAGATACCAAGAGATCCCCAGTACATATTGAGGATACTAAGAGATCCTTGGGATACCGAGATATCCCCGGCATATATATTGAGGATACTAAGAGATACTCGGGATACTAAGAGATCCCCGACATACATATTGAGGATACTAAGAGATCCTTAGGATACTGAGAGATCCCTGTGTTGAGCTGTATTCCTTTCTGTGATTATTTTGTCTCCATTATAGTCGTTGTTGTTCTTTATATCATGTATTACTTCTTGCTGTTGCACTTAATTATACTGTCTTATTATATATTGTTATACCTTGTATTTCATTTAACCTCAGTAGGAGCCTGAATTTCCTCGTCACTACCCGACAGATGTTAGGCTTGGCACTTACTGAGTACCGTTGTGGTGTACTCATGCCCTTTCTGTGCATGTTTTTCATGTGCATATCCAGGTACTTCGACTTAGTCCTACCACTCTTGAGGCGAGGCGATTTTTTCCAAAGACTTCGAGGTATATCTACCGCGTATGCAGACCGAGGAGTCCCTTTTTATTCTCTCTTTAAGTATTAGCCCTTCTGTATTATTCTTTTGTTAGACATTCTGGAGTTAGATACTTGTAGACATTCAAAAGCTAGTGATTTTACGAGATTTCAGGTTTTGGGAAATGTAGTTCCAATTTGAGAGTTGTATTGTATATGCCGAGCGACATCCTAAACGTTTCATTTTGATATTTTTCTACTATTTTGGCTAGTTTTATTCTGTTGATTTCTTTTTCGCAATTTGTTAGACTTACCTAGTCGTTGAGACTAGGTGCCGTCACGACAGTTCACCGAGAGCAAACTTGGGTCATGACAAGTTGGTATCAGAGCTCTAGGTTCATAGGAGTCATGAATCACAAGCTAGTTTATTAGAGTCTCGCGGATCGGTAAGGAGACATCTGTACTTATCTATGAGAGGCTATGTAACTGTTAGGAAAATTCCACTTCATTTGATTTCCTTGTCATGCGAGATTTTGATATCACAATTCTAAACTTCTGTTTTTCATTCTGTCATAGATGGTAAGGACACATGCTACCGGAGATGATCAGGCACCCACGCCCCCTACTAGAGCCGTCAGAGGTCGGGGTCGGGGTAGAGGCTGAGGACGCGCACGCGGTGCAGCCAGAGCACCCACGCGAGCTACCGCCGAGGAGCCACCAGTAGTTCCAGCTAGAGCCTAGGCACCTAATATGCCTACTGCTACTACTACTCCAACACTTCAGGAGAATTTTGCGTAGTTCATGAGCACGTACACCACTCTAGCTCAGGTAGGGTTGCTTCCCCTTGCTGCAGCTATATCTCAGGCTAAGGGAGGAGCACAGACTCCTGCCACCCGCACTCCTAAGCAACAAGTGCATATGGTTCCAGAGATTATTCCTGTACAGCCTACAATCCTAGATCAGCCCGAGGGTAGGGTAGCCGTTTCCAAGGATGAGCAGTTGAGGCTTGAGAGGTTCAAGAAGTACAAGCCTCCTATATTCAGTGGTCTAGCATCAGATGATGCTCTGGGATTTCTAGATCAGTGCTATTGTATTTTCCGTACCATGGGTATATCAAGATCGAGCGGGGTTTCCTTCACTACCTTCCAGCTTCGAGGAGCCGCCTATGAGTGGTGGTGTACCTATGAGTTAGACAGTCCGGATGAGGCAGCGTCCCTGACTTGGACTCAGTTTTTAGATATGTTCCTAAGAGAGTATGTTCCACAAAGCCTCAGGGACGCATGGCGCGCAGAGTTTGAGCATTTGCGCTAGGGTTCTATGACTGTCTCGAAGGATGCTATCTGTTACACTATCTTGGCTAGGCATGCCCCAGCGTTGGTTTCAACTGTTCGTGAGAGAGTTCGCCGGTTTATTGAGGGGCTTATTCCCGGCATCAGGTCTAGCATGTCTCGTGAGTTGGAGATGGATATTTCTTATCAGCAGGTGGTGAGCATTGCTAGAAGGATAGAGGGCATGCATGGTAGGGATAGATAGGAGAGGCCAAGAGGTCTCGAAAGTCGGGCAATTTTTTTGGTGCTCGCACTCCAGCTGCATTTTGTCATGGTAGGGTTTATATGAGTTGCCCCGTTTATTCAGCTCTTCCAGCAGCCAGTGGTATTCTAGCTCCTCCTAGGCCTCAGGAGGCACCACTAGTATCTAGTGCACCTCCTGCGCGAGGTGATTTCAGAGGTCAGTCTAGCAGACCTGGCCCAAGCCAGTCATAGCCGCCGCGTCCTCCTAGGGCTTGTTTTGAGTATGGTGACACACGACATGTGGTGAGGGATTGCCCTAGACTTGGGAGAAGTGCACCTCTACAGACTTCTCAGCCACAGCGTGCCGCACAGAGTTCTCAGGCTATGATTACAGCTCCAGTTCCTACCCCACTTGCTCAGCTAGCTAGAGGTGGAGGTTGGGGAGGTAGAGGTCACCCTAGAAGGGGAGGCCATGCTAGATACTATGCCCATCCTACCCGTACCGAGGATGTCGCCTCTGATTCTGTCATCACATGTATTGTCCTGCTTTGTCATATAGATTCATCGGTTTTATTCAATCCAGGCTCCACCTATTCTTATGTGTCTTTTTATTTTGCCCCGCATTTGGGTGTATCTCGGGATTCTTTGAGTTCCCCTATTTATGTTTCTACTCCTATGGGAGATTCTCTTGTTGTGGACCATGTTTATCGGTCGTGTGTGGTTGCTCTGAGTGGTTTTGAGACCAAAGCCGGTTTACTAAAGCTCATCATGGTAGATTTTGATTTTATCTTAGGCATGGACTAGTTTTCGCCCCCATTATGCTATTCTTGATTGTCACGCCAAAACCGTGACACTGGCTATGTGAGATGTACCACGACTTAAGTGGAGGGGTACCTTAGATCATACTCCCAGTAGAGTTATTTCTTTTCTTAAAGCTCAACGAATGGTTAAGAAGGGGTGCGACGCGTATCAAGCTTATGTGAGAGATGTCATTATTGATACCCGTACAGTTGAGTCAGTTCCAGTAGTGAGGGACTTTCCAGATATGTTCCCAGCTAATCTTCCGGGCATGCCGCCTGATAGAGATATTAATTTTGGCATAGATCTGTTGCCGGGCACTCATCCTATTTCTATTCCTCCATATCGTATGGCCTCTCCAAGTTGAAGGAGTTGAAGGATCAGTTATAGTAATTGCTTGATAAGGGTTTTATTCGGCCTAGTGTATCACCTTGGGGTGCTTCTGTCTTGTTTGTGAAGAAAAATTATGGTTCTATGCATATGTGCAATGATTATCGCCAGTTGAAAAAAGTTATAGTGAAGAACCGGTATCCTTTGACTCATATTGATGATTTGTTTGACAAGCTTCAAGGTGCACGAGTGTTTTCTAAGATTGACTTGCGTTCAGGTTACGATCAGTTGAAGATTCGAGAGCCAGATATCCTGAAGACTGCTTTCAGGACTCTGTATGGTCATTACAATTTCCTTGTTATATCATTTGGGTTGACCAATGACCCCAGCAGCCTTTATGCATTTGATGCATAGTGTGTTTCGACCATATCTTGACTCGTTCGTCGTTGTCTTTATTGATGATATTCTGGTGTATTCCCGAAGTTGGGAAGATCATGAGCAGCACCTGAGGATTGTGCTTCAGACCTTGATAGAAAAGAAGTTATATGCTAAGTTCTCGAAATGTGAGTTTTGGTTGGATTTCGTGACATTCTTTGGCCACGTGGTATCGAGTGAGGGTATTCAGGTGGATTTGAAGAAAGTGGAAGCAGTGCAGAGTTGGCCCAGACCATCCTCAACTATAGAGATTCGCAGTTTTCTTGGCTTGGTGGGTTATTACCATCGATTTGTTGAGAGGTTTTCATCTATTGCAGCCCCTATGACTAGGCTGACATAGAAGGGTGCTCCGTTCCAATAGAAGGAAGAGTGTGAGGCGAGCTTTGAGAAGCTCAAGACAACTTTGACTACAGCCCCAATTTTGATATTGCCTACAAGTTCGGGGCCTTATACTATCTATTGTGATGCCTTGAAGATTTGCCTTGGAGCGGTGTTGATGCAGGACGGTAGGGTGATTGCCTACTCGTCCAGATAATTGAAGGTACATGAGAAAAGTTATCCTGTCCATGATCTCGAGTTAGCTGCTATTGTTGATGCCCTGAAGATCTGGTGTCTTTATTTGTACGGTGTGCCTTATGAGATTTATACTAATCACTGAAGTTGCAGCATCTGTTCAAGCAGAAGGATCTTAATTTGTGCCAGAGGAGGTGGTTAGAGCTATTGAAGGACTTATGATATCACTATTTTGTATCACCCGGGCAAGTCCAATGTGGTAGCCGATGCTTTGAGTCGCCGGGCAGAGAGTTTGGGGAGTTTGGCTTATTTACCAGCAGTGGAGAAGCCCATGGCGATGGATGTTGAGGCCTTAGCCAGCCAATTTATGAGATTGGATCTTTCGGAGCCTAGTCGGGTTCTAGCTTGCGTTGTTTCTTGGTCTTCCTTATTTGATCGTATCAGGGAGCGTCAGTTTGATGACCCTTATTTGCTTGTCCTTAAGGACAAGGTTCAGCACGGTGATGCCAGAGACGTGACTATTAGTTATGACGGGGTATTGAGGATGCAGGGTTGGATATGTGTACCAATATTGATAGGATTCGGGAGTTGATTTTAGAAGAGGCCCATAGTTTGCAGTATTCCATTCATCTGGGTGCCGCAAAGATGTACCAGGATTTGAGGCAGCACTACTGGTGGAGGCGGATGAAGAAAGATATAGTTGGGTTTGTAGCTATGTGTCTCAATTGTCATCAGGTGAAGTATGAGCACCATAGATCGGGTGGGTTGCTTCAGCAGATAGAGATTCCGGAGTGCAATTGGGAGAGGATCACCATAGACTTCGTAGTTGGACTTCCACGGACTTTGAGAAAGTTCGATACTTTTGGGTTATTGTGGATCGGCTGATCAAGTCCGCACATTTCATTCATGTGTGTACCTATTCTTTGGAGCGATTGGCGGAGATTTATATCTAGGAGATTGTTCATCTGCATGGTATTCCAGTTTCCAGCATTTCAGATATAGGTACTCAGTTCACATCACGGTTTTGGAGGGCCGTACAACATGAGTTGGGTACTCGAGTGGAGTTGAGTACGACAATTCACCCTTAGACGGATGGGCAGTCTGAGCGCACTATTCAGATTCTTGAGGATATGCTTCGTGCGTGTGTGATCGAGTTTGGAGGGTCTTGGGATCAGTTCTTGCCATTGACGGAGTTTGCCTACAACAATAGCTAACAGTCCAACATACAGATGGCACCGTATGAGGCTTTATATGGTAGACAATGTAGATTCCTGATGGGTTCGTTTGAGTCAGGTGAGGCTAAATTAATGGGCACAGACTTGGTTCAGGATGCTTTGGAGAAGGTTAAGGTGATTCAGGATAGACTCCGTACAGCCCAATCCAGATAGAAGAGTTACACGGACCGGAAGGTTCGTGATGTTTCCTATATGGTTGGAGAGAGGCATCTGCTTCAGGTTTCGCCTATGAAGGGCGTTATGAAAGTTGGGAAGAAAGGGAAGTTGATTCCGAGGTTTATTGGTCCTTTTGAGATATCGCGGCGTGTTGGGGAGGTTGCATATGAGCTTGCCTTACCTACCAGCTTGGCAGAGTTCAACCGGTATTTCATGTTTTGATTCTCCGGAGGTATCACGGTGATCCGTCGCACGTGTTGGATTTTAGTTCAATTTAGTTGGATAAGGATCTATCTTATATTGAGGAGCCATTGGCGATATTGGACAAGCAGGTTCGAAAGCTGCGGTCAAAGAACATTGCATTAGTAAAGGTTTAGTGGTGGGGTCAGCCGGACGAGGAGGCGACCTGGGAGACCGAGTAGGATATGTGCAGCCGTTACCCGCATCTTTTCATTACTTCAGGTATGTCTCTATGCTCATTCAAGAATGAACGAATGTTTAAGTGTAGGAGGATAACGACCTAGCCGATCATTTTAAGAATTAATGCCCTGATCCCCTATTAACTGCTTTCCCCGTATTTGTTTCTGCTATTGTGAGTTGCCGGAAGGATTTATTTGGAGTTTCAAAGAGTTTTGGGACACTTAGTCCCTAAACGAGAGTTCAAGTTGTAGAATTTGGGCCGTAGTCGGAGCAGTGTGAAGACGACCTCGGAATGGAATTTTGACGGTTCTGTTAGCTCTGTTGGGTTATTTCGGGCTTAGGGGCGTGTTCGAATTGTGTTTTGGAGGTCCGAGCTTATTTAGGCTTGAAATGCCGAAAGTTGAATTTTTGAAGTTTCCAGTTCGATAGTGAGGTTTTTGATATCGAGGTCGGAATGGAATTCCAGAAGTTGAAGTAGCTCTGTAGTGTTGAATGTGACGTGCTTGCAAAATTTCAGGTCATTCAGATGAGGTTTGATAGACTTTTTGATCGAAAGCCTAAATTGAGAGTTTTTGGAGTTCTAGGCTTGAATCCATGGTTAATTCAATGTTTCGATGTTGTTTTTGGTATTTTAAAGATTGGTATAAGTTTGGATAGTGGTATATGACTTGTTCGTGCTTTTGGTCGAGGTCCGGGGGCCTCAGGATGATTTCGGATGGTTAACGGGAAGTTTAGAGTTGAGAGTTTGCAGTTGAAGCTACTGAGTATGTTGTCATAACCGCACCTGCAGCTTGGGGACCACAGTTGCGAGCCCGCAGAAGCGGTTGATGTACCACATATACGGTTTGAGGCGAAATGGGGTTTGACCGCAGATGCGGTCAAGGCACCGCAGAAACGGCACCACATCTGCAAAAAGGAAGTCACAGGTGCGGAAAGTCCCCGTTTAATGAAATGCCGCAGATGCGACTTGGTCTTCGTAGAAGCGGGACCGCAGGTGCGGTCCTAGAGCCGCAGATGCGGTTTCACTGGTCAGACAAGGGACAGAAACGAGGGTTTAGTCTCAAAACTTGGAAAATTGATTTGGGAGCTCAAGATTGGTTATTTTGAGAGAGATTTTCACCTAGGTATTTTGGGTAAGTAATTCTTACTCAGTTTTGATTAATTTCCACTAATCTATGCTTAAATTCATCCTTTAAATTCGAATTTGGGGTGGAAATTATGGAGAAAAGTTGGAAAAGTTCCTAGTCCTAATTTTTGAGTTTGGATCAAGATTTTGATGTCGGATTGGAGTAATTTCCATATATATGAACTCATGAGAGTGTGAGGATTTCAAATTTTTAAATTTTTTCAAATTCCGAGACGTGTGCCCGAGGGGCATTTTGGTCGTTTTTTCTTAATTTCGCGTATTAGCTTAGAATTAATTAGTGTAATCAGTTATTTGAAGTTATATTTACATTATGCAATTTAATTGAATAGATTTGGGCCATTTGAAGTCGAGTACTCGTGGCAAGAGCGTGGTTTCGGGTTGATTTTGAGCCGGTTCGAGGTAAGTGGCTTGCCTAACCTTCTGGGGGGGAAACTCCCCTTAGGATTTGGTATTTTTGATATTTGAAATGCCTTATACGTGAGGTGAAAGTGCGTACTTGTGCTAATTGTTGAAAATCTCATTTTCATTAAGTAACTTTAATTGTGTTTTCCCTTCCTGTTTATTCTACTTGCTATTTAAGCCTGCTGTTAGCTTAGGAAATCATGACTAATTGATTTAATTGCTCAAACTACCTTTTTTGGACTATATGAAGCATGTTAGGTTAGAAATACCTGTTTTACCTTGCTGTGAAATTGAATTTAATTGAGTATTCTTCGTGTTGTTGCTGCGTGTTTATTTTGGGACTACGGGACGGTATGCCGGGAGGTCCCCTGCACATATATATTGATTTGGACTGTAGTGCGAGATACCAAGAGATCCCCAGCACATATTAAGGATACTAAGAGATCCTTGGCACACATATTGAGGATACTAAGAGATCCTCGGGATACTGAGAGATCCTCGGGATACTGAGAGATCCCCGGTATATATATTGAAGATACTGAGAGATCCCCGGCATACATATTGAGGATACTAAGAGATCCTCGGGATACTGAGATATCTCTGTGTTGAATTGTATTCCTTTCCGTAATTATTTTGTCTCTGTTATAATCGTTGTTGTTCTTTCTATCCGGTGTTACTTTTTACTGTGCACTTAGTTATACTGTCTTACTATATACTGTTATACCTTGTATTTCATTTAACCTTAGTAGGGCCCTGACTTTCCTCATCACTACCCGACCGAGGTTAGGCTTGGAACTTACTGAGTACCGCTGTGGTGTACTTATGCCCTTTCTTTGCATGTTTTTCATGTGCAGATCCAGGCACTTCGACTTAGTCCTACCACCCTTGAGGCAAGGCGATTTTCCCCAGAGACTTTGAGGCATATCTGCCACGTCCGCAGATCGAGGAGTCCCTTTCTATTCTCTCTTTAAGTACTAGCCCTCCTATATTTTTCTTTTGTTAGACATTCTGGAGTTAGATACTTGTAGACATTAAAATCTTTTGATTTCATGAGATTCCGAGTTTTGGGAAATGTGGTTCCATTTTGAGAGTTGTATTGTATATGCCGAGCGGCATCCTAAACGTTTCATTTTGATATTTTTCTACTGTTTTGGCTAGTTTCGTTCTGTTGATTTCTTTTCCATAATTTGTTAGGCTTGCCTAGTCGTAGTGACTAGGTGTCGTCACAATAGTTCACGGAGGGCAAACTTGGGTCGTGACAGAGATTGAAGAAAATTCACTGCTCAAGATGTCACCATCTTTCTACATGAAGGGATTGTGGTACTGGCGATGGCATTCTTTTGAAAAGCTAAATCATGCCAAAGTTTGTTCGACCACCTCAGTGATGTTGTTCCCTTCTTATAGCATGTACGAAGAGGATTTCACTTCTTTTGGATAAGATGAACCAAAAATATGAGTTATGGACGTAACTTCAAGCACTTGTTGTCATGGTATTTCGTCTTTGATTCTTTTGATTTGGCCAACAATCTCCATGGAAACTTCCAATCTGCATTTGGAGCCAGCATCCTCAGTAACGTTGAATTTGGGATTGACCTTCATTTTGTTCGTCTTGGTGTTCTTTTAATTTGAAGATATGAGATGAGAGGTAAAGATGATCCCATTGAGCGTGCCAAAATTTGTAACGACTAAATTTTGTTCCTGAAAAATAGTAGTCAGACAAGAAATATAATGCAAATATTATATTCGATTTCAAGTGATGGGGTTACAATCTATAGAATATCTCAAATCTTAAGAGATGTAGTCCTCTAATATTTCTCCTCACGAATAATGGTTCAAGAGCTTGAGAGCTTGATCTTGAACATGACAAATTTTAGAATTGTGGTGCGTCATGAACAATTTGAAGATCATCACGAACTAGGATTTGGTGTTGGTTATCACAAATGGAAGATTTGAAACTATCCGCCCATGATTTGAGTTCACCTTTGGGAATTGAACATAGATGAAGATTGCAGATGTGAAGGGAGACCTTGGTGCTATTCTTCAGAGCTTCTTTAGCCTTTCCTTCTACTTACTTGATTTCTCCTCCTAGCCTTCTCTTTTTACCCATTTATATAGGTGTGGGGTGGAGTAGCCTCCAAGAAAACCCTAATGGGTTATTGGGCTTAAGGCTCATGGGTTGACCCTTTTGATGGACCTCCATTTATTTGACTACGTGAGTTATTATTCATGCTAGAAATCATGCCTAGGCTACTTGTTCAATTGTTTGAGACATGATCGGGCTATTTTCGCCATGCTAAGCTATTTGCCTTAGCCGTAGTCATACTGTACAGTCGTGATGGTTACATCCGCATGTTATATCTCAGTCTCTGTGCACTTTTGATATGTTGTCTCACATGTTATTGATGTACTTGTACGTGACACGAGTTTGAGTTGTATCTGTGGCACATTGTGTTATTTCGTGTTGTATAATTAAATGATGTGTGATATTGGAGACTTGAGCGAATTAATAATTGATGTGGGCCATAGAGCCGTATTGTGATTGATACTTAAATCGGGGCGCACGCCCCAACAGATTGTTATTATGGATCAGGTTGCACGCCGTAACAGGCCATAATAGCTATATTGTTATTTGGATCAGGTTGCAAGCCGCAACCAAGCATATTGTCTATATTGTTATTTGGATCATGTTACACACAAAATAGGCTATATTGGCTTTTAATTAGTGCTTAGGCCAGGATCCGTCCCTCCCATATCTGATATTATAATGAGTGCAGGCATAGTGATATATATATACATGTGCATTGATGAGGAGCTTTTAGTCAGGCACTCGTACAGTGCTGACTGATTGTATGTGTAATGGAAAGGGGTATTTGAGCTAGGCACCTTTTGTGTATGCTAAGAGTCAGTGTACTTGATTATTTTACTGTGATATTATTGTTTTGACATGTATATTGGACATGTAGGCATAGAGATGTATTTTTCACATGTTAGATGGCAACATGGTGTTATTTACTTGACATGTAGGCATAGAGATGTATTTTCTTCATGCTAATTGGTAAGTGAAAAGGCTTTTATGTTGTTGAAAGTTTGGAAAAATCGTAGTTCTTTGATAAACTCATATTTTGGTGATTCCGTGAAAGTTTTGGGCTTTAACTATTATACTTGTAAAGAATGTCCAATTTTCCGTATTTGTGAATGAGTTGATCAAGATATCTTTTGAGATATTTACTGTTGCAGCATTTATGAAAGTTGTCATTAATTGTTGTTGTTGGACACTGACCTTCGTCTGAACTCGTACTACACTTCTGTAACTTGCGTGTAGATCTTGGACCTGATGTTGCTGTGTTCGATGGGAGCTGGATCTGAAGATGTACCTACGTCCCGGTTGTAGCTGCCTCTTGTTCATGGTAGCCTTACATCTATAAAACTCTGTTAATATATTTTTCAAACAGACGATGTATTTATTTCATTTCAGCTTTGTGAATTCTATTCTTAGAAGCTTATGATTTTTACTACCAGTCCTTGGGGAATGTATAAGATTCAGATATGTCCTTACTTAATCGATTTATTAATTGTTATTGAAATTGGTTAGTGGTTAATTGGCTTACCTAGCAGGTTGGGTTAAGTGTCATCACGACTAGTCGGATTTTGGGTCATGACATATTTAGAATTTTATTTATTTAATGTGGAACTACTTTTGCTTTTATGGATTTTAAGTAGTAATGTTTAGGAGCTACTTTAGTTTATATTGCAGAGCTGGAAAAAGCAATTTAAGTGGGGGAGAATGTAACGACCCCAACGGTTGTTCTGAGCTTTAGCATTCCGTTTGGCCGTTTAATACCTTGAATAGCTTCATATGATGCATTATGAATTTGGTGTATGGTTGGTTTCAATGTTCAAGACATTAGAAATTAATTTGGAAAAGTGATTCTCAATTTGGAAATGTTAAGTTGGAAAAGTTTACCAAAGTTTGACTTTAGAGTAAACGGCCTTAGAATTGGAATTTGAAGGTTCCTATAGGTTAGTAAGGTGATTTCAGACTTGGGTGTATGTTTGGGTTGAGTTTTGGGTGGCTTGAGAGCGATTCGGCACTTGTTGTCAGAAATTGGCAGTCGAAGGTTTTAGAATTTGCTAAGTTTGACTTGAAGTTGACTTTGGTGTTATCAAAATCCCATTGGGGTTTTGAGACGTTGGATAGGTTCATTTAGCTGATTATAACTTTTGTGTGAACTTTGGTCATAATTCGGAATGGCTAAGTGTGATTCAAATGTTTGCGGCGAAGTATAAAGGTTTGAAAGTTAAAAGAAGGACTTTTATCATCAATTCTTGGTTTCAATGTTATTCGTGGCGTTTGGGGCGCTTGTATAAGTTTTGATAAGGTATTGGGACTGGTTTATATAATTGTATGGGGTCTCGGGGGCCTAGGTTATTTTTCGGGGTGGTTTCGAACCATGTTGGTATGTTTTGTTGTTGCTAGTTACTAGTGCTGGTTTTGTTCTTTGTGAACACAGTAGAAAGCATGCATTTGCAATGAAAGATTTGGACTGGAGGTCATTTGTGCTTTGTATTTGCTGGGTGAGACGTGTTCGCAAAGTTTTGGGGCAGTGGTGCTATGCGTTCGTCACAAGGAGGTCGCGTTCACGAAGAAGAAGCTGGGATTGGAGGTTTGGCCTTCGCGTTCGCGTAAGGCTGGTCTGGTAAGGTGTCATATTCGCGGGCCTCTTATCGTGATTGCAAGATAATTTTTTGATTGTTTTACATGTTCTTTGGCTAGTTTCAGATCATTCGACATTGATTTGAGGTGTTAGAGAGGTGTTGAGTCCGACTATCGGACTTCAGAGTAAGGTAAGTCTTTTGTCTAACCTTGTAAGAGGGAACTTATCACCGTAGGTGCTATATTAGTTATATGTTATGTGTTAAGGAGGTACGTACGTATAAGGTGATGAGCGTCCGTGCTTTTGATAGATTTTGACACCTCCAGTAAAACTTAGATTAACACGAGTAGACTAAGATTTACACCATGCTTTAATAGCGGTACTTGAATTAATGTTGCTTGTTTAAATGCTATAACTCATTACTAGACTTGCATAGAGTACCGAGCTTTGCTATTCTAGAGGCATAACATGCTACTTGATTAGCCACAGATATATTATACTTTCTCTTACGGATTTACTCTCATGTTGTACCTATTTGTCTGGAAGTTTCATGATTTCTTAACTTGTATATATATTCTCGAGTTAGTTAATGACCCATTGGAAGTTTCACTACTCTTATGGAATCGGGCTGATCATCTCAGCATTACACTTATGGGAGCAAGTCGTTCGCCTCGGTAGGATTATGAGATACACATATGGATCGAGACATTCGTCCCTATGTAATACTATGATATATACTTGTGGATCCGGATATACAACCTCAGTAGTATCATGTAACACTACTCTTTTGGGATGGGGTCGTTCATCTCGGGAGTATTATGAAATATTCTTATGGGATCGAGTCATTCTCCTCGGCATAATCGTGCATAATATTTTGATACGTAGTCAGTGCATATATGAGTTCCGTGACTCGGATTTGGCATTTCCACCTGATATTGATCATATATATTCCATTCGAGGTAGTATTCGGTATTTGAGGATTTTGCATTTATTCTTCTGTTGAGTATCATGTATATCGACCCCTTGCCATTACTTCTTCGAGGTTAGAGTAGATACTTACTGACAATGCATTGATTTAAGTAATCATACTACACTTCTGCACTAATTGTGCAAGTATTGAGATAAGTACATTTGGTGGTCATACAGGCACAGTTGTTGGGTAGACTTAGTGGTGAGCTACTTACTATGTTACGATCCGTAGAACATGGAGTCCCCTTCCTATTCATTTATTATATTTCATCTATTTCCTATTCTAGACAGTTGTTGTAGTAGTATTGTATATTCCAGTATATGCTCATGTACTTGTGATACCAGATTTTGGGGATTTAGACCATTGTTCATGGTTGTATTTCTTTTATGACATTTAGTTTTATGTTTTGATCATGTTCAAACCTTGTAGATGATGCCAATATTTTACTATGAAAATGAAATAGTTCCGCTTAATTATTTCATCACTTGTTTTAAAACATATTATGAACTATTGATCGGCGTGTTGATTTATTATTGGCTTGCCTAACGGTAGCGTTGGGTGTTATCACGACATATTATGGGAATTGAGTCACGACAACATGGCTATTAAACACAATTAAGGTAGAACCAGATGGTGAACCATGGTATCATAACATCAAGCAGTTCTTGAAAAAAGAAGTATCCGGAACAGGCAAATGGAGATAAAAAAGAACTATCAGGTGACTGGCAAATAGTTTCTTCCTTAGCGGGAAGCTCCTGTACCAAAGAACTTTGTATTTGAATCAGTTGAATGAAATACACTTTGGAGTATGTGGACCATATATGAATAGGTATGTTCTTGCAAAAAAAATAATACTCCAAACAGGTTAGTACAGGTTGACCATGGGATGTGATTGTTTTACCTTTGTTCGTAAGTGTCACCAATGTGAAATTCATAGTGATCTGATTTATTCACCAACCTTAGAGTTGCATCTTGTGTCTGCACCTTGGCCTTTTGTTGTTTGGTGCATAAATGTCATTGGACCATTTGAAGAAAAAGCCTCAAACGGTTACAGATTTATCTTGGTTGCCATAGATTACTTCACAAAATGGGTAGAAACAGTGACTTTAGCATTTACCAAGAAAGCAGTGATTTTTGTGCACTCCAACATTATTTGTCATTTTGGTATTCTAAAAACTATCATTATGGACAATGCTACAAATTTGAATAGTCATCTAATTAGGCAGGTATGTAATCAATCGAAAATCACGCATTACAATTGTAACCCTTATCATCCCAAAGCCAATGGCGCTTAAAGCTGCAAATAAGAACACAATGAAGATTGTTAGGAAAATGGTCCAAGGTTAAAGGAAATGGAATGAAAAACTGAAATTTGCACTCTTGTATACCGCATAACTGTTTGTACTTCGATTGGAGCTACCCCATACCTACTACTTTATGGAACCGAGGAGATAATACTAGCAGAATGCAACCCCTCTCTTAGAATCATTGTCAAAGCAGAGATTGAGGATGATGAATGGTTCAAAACCCGACTGAAACAACTGGCATTGATTGATGAAAGGAAATTGACAACAATCTTCCATGGACAATTGTCTCAACAAAGGATGTCACGTATACAACTAGAAAGTACGCACTAGACAATTTGAGGTGGGTCTAACTTATTTTGAAATCCGTCCTCCCCCATTAGGAAGAAGCTAAAGGAAACTTTTCTCCAAACAGGCAATGTCCTTACATCATCAATAAACTATTACCGAAATGAGCTTTGTACTTGGAAGATATCGGGGGAAATACTCCAGTCATAACCATTAATGTAGTCGTAGTCAAAAGGTACTATGCTTGACATGCTTTCTCACAAAGGCGTTCTCAGGTTGGGATGACGAAAGACTTTCATTCTTGCTACCCAAATACTTTCTACTCATATTTAAGCTATTTGAGCCTTGTTCACCTTTCTTTATTTACCCTCTTTGGAACCAACATATCTGGAGAGAGAGAGAGAAGAGAGAGGGAGGAAGAGACAACAAAAACCAAAAACAAACAAAATCAAATCCTTGTATTTGATTGAACTACATTTGACCTGATTCCGAAAGGATACATAGGCATCCCTACCTGGGGTTCGGTCCCATCAAACAAAAAATACATATCCCTCCCCCAAGTTAAAAATGGGGTAGAAGTTATGTTATTTCGGCAATTGTTTCGTCTGAATGGTTCCAAAGCTGTAATTTAGTACATGGTTTTTTCCCAACCCTTTTTAAGATTTTGTGACCAACCTTTTGAGAACATTAAAGCCAAGAAGACCACGGGTATGGACCTTGCAATTTAAAAAATTAGAGAGCCTTATTGGTAAAAATTCGTGTGGAAATTATAAGGCCATGGCGAATCAAAAAGTGAAAATAAGAGAGTCTTGTCGGTTAAAACCCTCATGGGAATTGTAGGCGATGGTAATAGAGAAATGAGAAAGATCAGTTAGTGAAACCCCCAAAGGGCACTCCTAGTCGAAAGAGAGATTGCACTACCGTGGAACTAACATAGTCAGGGCAAAGGGGCTCGATTTCAAAATAAAGGTTATAGCATATTTTTGAGAATTAGACAGTTTAAATGAATCAGACGTCCAGTCCAAGAGGTATGTCATGTTCATTGAAGTATCCATGTACCTCCAAATAAGCCATTTTATCTACTTCCTGATAAGGGATACCTCTTGTCTAGATAAATTCTTTCTTTTGTCTCAATGATCTGCCCGTCTTTGCAATCAAAACTTTCCTTAAAATTCCTTTTCGTTTAACCATGTGTCAAAAGAAACACAAAGAAAGGATGACAAAACTAGATACAAGATTTTCAGCTTGATCAAGCCAATTCTTTAAATGTCACCCATTGATGAAAAAGGCGCTGAACTGCCTATGATTTGTCTTGATTGGCAAATACCGCAAAACGAGCAAAACCTCATGGAAAGAGGTGGAAAAAAATGTCATAAAAGAAAATATAGTGTTAAAGGCTAAATTCACCATGGATAACTTGTATTGGCCATGAACAGTCAAGTTGGATATTTGGAAGGTGAAAGGTTCCTACAAATCGAAAAACAAAGTCGCCGTTCAACATGACCGACTGCCGACGCAATTAGCATTCCGATGGATGGGCAAAAGCAAGATTGTTAGAGCACTCAAGGTCACAGACCGACCACCATTTTTTAAACTGAAATATTTTTTTTTTGAAGAAAAATAGGAAAATTGCAAAATGCAAGAAGCAACTTCGCGAGAAGTAAGGTCGTCAAAAGGGCAGTTTTCTCAAAATACCCTTTCTTTTTACTCATTTCTCCAACATGCATGAAATCATGTTTTTTTCCCGACATAGGGTACACCACTCTCTAATCACATTTACCAACATAGGGTACACCAATCCATAATCACATTTACCAACATAGGGTGCACCAGTATATTTTTTTCTATATAGGGTAAACTACTACCTAGTCGCATTTTAGTATAGGGTACACGACTTCCTAAGTATATTTACCAACATAGGATACACCATTTTCTAGTTGTATTTTATTGACATAGGGTACACTACTCCCTAGTTGTATTTTATACAGGGTACGCTACTCTCTAATTGTATTTACCAACATAGGATACACCACTCCCTAATTCTATTTTTTTTCTTTTCAACATAAGGTACACGACTCTCTGTCATATTTTCATACAGGGCACACTACTCCTTGATTGCATTCCTCAACGTAGGGTACATCATTCCTTAGTTATATTTTTTTTGACATAGGGTACACCACTTTTTGGTCACATTTTCATACATGATACACCACTATCTGTTTGCATTTTCCAACATAAGGTACATCACTCACCACTTGTGGTTTTTTTTATATAAGATACACCACTATCTGATTGACTTCCTATACATAGCGTACACCATTGCTTAGTCCTATCTTTATATAGAATACACCATTCACTTATTTCATTGCCCAACATAGGTTACACCATTCCCTTGTTTTGTTTTCTTTTTGACATAAGATATAACATATTCTAGTCGCATTATCATTCAGGGTACACCACTCCATGATTTCATTCCTCGACATAGGATACGCTATTTCCTAGTCATATTTTTGCATAGGGTACACTACTCCCTAACTATATTTTCTTAACACAGGATACACTACTCATTAGTTGAATCTCGGGGAAAAGTCTTTTTCTCCTCTCCTAACATTTTCTTTACTCCTAATAAGAAGATAGTTTATGATTTTGGCCGATAACTCACAAATATTTTCTAATAAAAACTATGGTAGAAGAAATTTGTTCGTTTGCTCGTCTTTGATGTCCTTAGAGGTTTTACTCCTGAGCGGAAAGATACAATGATCAAAGAGAAGGGAATTCCGGATCCTAATCAAGAGAAGCATGTTGTAAGGCCCCGTAAAATTTTATCAAGAACTCGGGGTTTCGTAGTGCTGAGGTAGGCTAAGATGTTTGGATTGTGCAATGCGTTGGGGAGTTGGAAGTAAAATTGTTGCAGAACATGGCATTTCTCCGGTTCATTATATGATCACAGAACTATTCTGTGGGCAGCAGATCCATCGCGGGGTGGAGTAGAAGAAAAAGCCAATTTTTGGAGGTTGTTTTGCGGTCAAATACGCGAACACATAGTCATTGTTTGGGAAGTCTTTGCATTTGAAATCAATTCATCGCATTTGCAGAGGTCGCATTTGCGAATGCCTTGTCGAAAATGCGACATCTGCAACTCATTTATAGTTGGTTATTTTGGAACTTAGTCTCAATTTATCACATTTTGTGCCTTAGACTTGATGAGAGGCGATTTTTTAGAGGGGATATTCACAATAGCTATTAGATAAGTGGTTTTCACTCAATTTTTGATATTAAAACTTGATTTTTTTGTTTACTTTTAACGTCAAAATTATGAAATTTGAAAAACAACTTGGGAATTTTTTACTTAATTTTAAAAAATGGAAATTTTAGATTCGAAAGTCGATTTGGACTCGATTTCTAAAACTAATCATATATTTTGAATCGTGGGGTTATGAACGGGTGAGGCCGGGGTTGACTTTTTGGGATTGGATGAAGGTTGGGTCTTTAGTGTTTGTGGTTGGTTCCTTACCATTGTTTGATATTATCGAGTCGTTTTTGGCTAGATTTGAGCTGAGAATAGGTGAATTTTAAAGGAAAAGCATTTTTATAGTATTGAATTGACTAGTGTGAGGTAAATATCTATCACGACCCAAAACTTCACCTAGTCATGATGGCACCTAACCCTAGTGCTAGGTAATCCAAACATAGAACAAGGTAACTCAAATAATAGATTATTAACAACAAGAAGTAAATAACTAAAATCTATACAACCTCCCAAGGGCTGGTAGTACAATTCATGGGCCACTATGATCTTGATTTACAGAGCCGATATAAAGAATAAATACAATATTTGTTTGAAGTTTACATAAATAGAGAGGAATCCCTAACTACCATGATCAAGAAATAGCTTGTATCTGGAACGCATGTACGTCTTCAATGCAAGGCTCTGTCATCCATAGTTATGCAGCTCCAAGATCTGCATGTATGGTGCAGAAGTTTAGTATGAGTCCAACTTACCTCATGTATTCAGTAAGTATCGTGACTAACATCGCTGAAGTAGTGACGAGGTTTAAGTTAAAAGATACTCACTCAATATTTTACATGTATAGATACTAAGCAGAAAGAGCACTACGAGAAAGAGACATGAATAATCACGTCATAAATGAACCACACATACAAATGATAGAGGGCCCCAGAATATCATCACTTCTCAATTTCACAACACAATACGATAACAGAAATTAATAGACAAGAATAACTATAATAAATCTTCTTCGTTATGCCGTGCAACCCGATCTTAAGTATAACAACTTCTCCATTGCAGCGTGCAACCCGATCCCAAATATAATATCAATACCGTTGCAGCGTGCAACTCGATCCCATATATAACCTGATCCATCTCATAACAATGTCGTTGTGGCATGCAACCCCATCCCATATATAATATCAATATATCTTCTTCGTTGCAGTGTGCAACTCGATGCCATTATATCATCTTCGTTAAGACATGGCTTCCACAAAGCAAAAATACACAACCAATCTAAAAGACATCAATTTGGCTAAGCAAATAAGTGTAGATATGAAACGAGGATAGATGTACGTCAGGTAGAAATGAGTATCACGTAGAGGTGTGTAATAAGTGAAATCATGTAACAAGTGGAAACATGAAACAAGTAAAGGTATATAGAAAGTGAAGGAAGTTAGTAAGTGAAGGCATGTAACGGGTCAAGACATCTAATAGACAAATCATGTAACAAATAGATGGATGTAATACGTATAGGCTAATAACAAGTAAATGCATCAATTAAAAAAGGACATGTAGCATAAGTAATCAAGTAAAAGAGTAGGAGTAACAATAACATACAAGGTAAAAGCATCGCTATAATTGTAACATGCCAAATGAAAAACACAAAGGTGACAACATAAGGAACTCAAACGGAAGGTATCATACAAAATAACAAACATTAATAGAAAACTAAATTAAAGGGCATGTAACTTTTTAACGAACGAGAAAGCATAACAAAAATCCAACTTCCTTTCTTTTCGCACACTAACAACCAACAAATATATCTTATTTTAAACCGCACGGGAATACCTATCGTGCCATAATTATATCAACCGAAGTAAATACCCATCGTGTCAAACATAGTCCAAAGGCCCCAATCACCATCTCTTATTATCAAGAAAGAATATCAAGAAACATGACAACAATAATTTTAAATATAGGTTCGTGATACTACGATCAAGTTAAGTATGTAAACGAATCTCGAAAAAATAGTGCATTAAATCCTTTTTAAGATGTCATATATTCTTGCATGATTTCTAACATAGTTAATTAAGTTTATTAGCCATTAAATTAAACGAAGCATAATTTAAGGGGTCACCAAGTTGCACAAGGCACAAAGAAGCATGTAGTTTACTCCTCCAGAGCATTAAAACCCTGACACACGCATATAGCTTGTCACCTCATATATGCATCATTCCCGCATGTAGCAAACAATGTCATGTAGTAGAAAAAATTTCCTCAACAAAGGTAGGCAAGACACTTACCTCAAACAAGCCAAATCAATACACTAGAAGCGTCATTCCACATGAATCGACCTCAAACAGTTCGAAACTAACCAAAAGCAACTCAAAAACATCAAATAATGCCATACGAATCGAACCCAAACAATAGTGGTCGAATTTTTAATCAAATACTTGAAGTCAACCAAAATGTCAATCCGGGCCCGCACCACAAAACTAGAAAAAAATAACAAATTTCAAATACGCATTTCGATACAAGTCCAACCATTCTAATTTAACTCAAATCCGACTCTGCATCAATGTTCAAATCTCAAATATTAACTTTGAAAAAGTTTTGATAAAAACCCCTAATTTCTCTTTTAAATTCATCAACCCAATCCAAAAATCAATGATAGAATCATGTAAGATAATTAAATCCGAGTCAAAAACACTTTCTTCGATCCATGCAGAAAAAATCCCCTACAAAATCGCTCAAATCTGAGCTCCAAAACTCAAAATGTAATAAAACAACCAAAACCTTCGAAAAAGAGTACTTTATAACACTGTTTCATGGATACCCATTACGATTATGGGAAGAGATTCGTGATTGCGAAGCACAAAAGTCACTTCCACAGAGATACACTTCGCGTTCGTGAGTTCACGTCCAACACCTCGCGAACGTGATGCATAGATCAGTAGACTGTCTGCAAACTGAAAGTGAAAGCACCCAACCCATCAAACAACCTTCACGAATGTGATCCCCGACCGCGAATGCGTAGAACAAATGTACTTCAGCTCACCTATATCTTCACGAGCACGATCGCCTACTCGCGATCGCGATGCCTTGCCTGACACCAACAAACCAGCAATATAAAACCATCCAAAATGATCTGAAACCACCCCGTAACTTACCTGAGCCCCTTGGGGCCCTGTCTGAACATACCAACAAGTCCCAAAATATTAAATAGACCTACTCGAGGCCTCAAATCATACGTAACAACATCAAAACTATGAATCAAACCTCAATTCAATCTTAATGAACAATTTCAAAAAATCCAATCTTACACGAAAAATGTCTAAACAACTCGGAATCAAATTTTGCACATAAGTTCCAAATAACCTAACGAACCTATTCCAACTTTCCAAACAACAATCTGAATCCAACAACATCGAAGTCAACTCCCGATCAAACCTATGAACTTTCCAAAGCTTAAATTTTCCAACTTTCATCAATAAAAACCAAATCAAACCATGAACCACCAAATCTGAATTGGGACATACGCCTAAGTCCAAAAAGCACTATAAGAACCCATTGGAATGATGAAAATTTCGATCTGAGATCTAATACACAAAAGTCAAACTTGGTCAACTCTTCTAACTTAAATCTTAATAGTTGAGAATCATACTTTCAAATCAATCCCGAACCCCTCGAAAACCAACATCGATGGTGTACACAAGTCATAATACACCATATGAAGCTACTTATGACCTCAAACCGGCAAACTGAGTGCAAATGCTCGGGTCATTACATTGTCCCCCACTGAAATATTCATTCGTCCTCGAACATGCCAAGAGTAGTTCCAAAGCCATCAATCACTGCATAAAATCACCATGCACGTACCCACGGGTGATCCCACGTTACTCCAATCCATATGATCCTGACAATACAACTTAATTGAAGATCCTTACTTCAATCTTAGTCCATAAGTATTATAACCTACTCTATAACATCCGGAGTCCATTATAAAATTTGATCCTTGTACATATACATTTTATCCACCCCAACAAGCTGCATCAAGACATTAATAAACTGCCCAGAACAAACCACACGATGTTCCACAAAACTCATGTACTCACAGTATTAACTTCCGACAATAATAGTTGCTCATTACTAAACTCGGTACCGGTAATATACTTCATATCAAATGAAAACTCGTTTCGGACCTTCGTAACACTGCCAATGATAAAAGAAATGTAGAAACTCATAACTATCCATGATATCAACCAGTCGAGGAGCTCGCTCGTTAAACAAGGACCTTTGCCAAATTTTGAGCAGAAATATGGTAGTATTCTTTCAAATATTCCTTATCTCTAATATGACCGTAAAATCTCAGGTCCAAAATCCCCATCTTACCCATACTAGCAGCCCAACCGATATGCCACACCTAAGGTACATGGAACCTTACACAACGCTGTTCGTACACCAAACAAGCAATAACTCAGATATGTTCAAAAATAGAAATAAAATAAAGTACGAGGACTATCCAACAAGTACAACTGATATAATAACAAAGTATAATTTCATGAACTCATCCCATAAAGGAAAAATAAAATATGAAATAAGCACAAGGAAGGGTATCCCACATACCTTTGTTGCAGTGTCAACCCAATCCCAAACATATCAATTGACATGGGGATACCCCTTGAACCATAGCTCACTAATCACATGTGTGTAAACATCAAGCATGATAGAGTTCACATATAGAACTGTGGGGGAATGAATATGCATAATATCATACAAAAAAAAGGGAAGCACATGTAAGGTTCAATAAGTAAATAAACATCATGAGAGCCATCTCGCCCATATATTGACACAAGGCCTAAACAGGATTACGACATGTGTGTGAGTAATCAAGTAGCCTCACAAACCGTCATAACATAAGAGAGAGAAATACATAACATAGACCATGGCACGAATAATGTCTACTCTATCTGATGAACTATGGTAGCAATTGCATAAGAATAAGCAAACCCGGTCTAATATGGAATACACATTCATATGAGGCTTACAAATAGCCCCTAAACCAATTCTGATCATCATGAATCATATAAATAACCTTCCAAAATACCATTACAACATATCCATAACACATACCTGCACCACAATCAATACTAACTGCAAACTTGTACTCGCAACTTCCAACCCCATACGCACACCACAATCATCATGCTAATTTGGAAAAATACAAAAACCTCATAATCAATTCTGGACCACAAGAAGGATGAACACCTCGTCGACCAAGAACCTTCCATTTAACTCAATCTGGTAGGACATCACCAAACGCAACACACCTTTTATACCCTATAAGACATCAACCCCGAGCCATAGACATAACTATCGTGAATCCTTCAAAATCCATTAACACATAATCAAATCATCAAAACTGATTTCCCTCTAACCCAATCGGTCACGCAGATTGCCAAACCCAGAAGCAACTCAACCCGAAATGCTAGCTCTGAAGGGACCTTCTATGAACCTGAAGTCGTTTTTTGTATCTCTCTGATACTTCCATATTGAGTCAATAATGATATAGAAGTACCGCAAGTCTAGACACAATCTAATATAGATCTCAATTACTGGCCATACACAAATTGGAGAAATCCTTAAATACCACATATGAGTCTTGAACTCATCAGAACCTTCTCAATAGTCATTCACCTTTCTCTAAATCATCCTCGATGAAACCTTTCTCAAATCATGACAATCTGCAAGCACATCATAGTCTAAGAATTAATATAATGTGTGACCATGCAATCCAATCATCGATAGCAGACTCCCCCACTTGGATCGAAGCCATAAAATACACCGTTTGTAACCTATAGCAACCTTCCTTCATAGATGCCCTGGTTTGACACTGTTAATCAGTTGAATACTTCATAAACCCATGTGACTCTAGTCATAAAACACTCCAAAGACTATGTCAAGTACATACTCACCCTGGGACTGCCAAGCCAACTTCCTCAAGCCCTCTAAAGTGGTAGTTATGCATTCCACTAAATAGAAGCCTCATACAAATCACACAACCTCAAATCCCACCAGCTAGCCTCAAATTAATATATTCCTATAAACCTACCATGGTCAACACAACTAAGAAACCAATTAGTCTTCCCGAGCCCATACTTATCAACCAAATACATGAATCCACTTCATCCCACAAAAAACAATCGCAAGATCCACCCGCACATCCGCATCTATGTCTGGACAACAAATCGAGACAATAATCAAGTATTCATATCCCCCTATAGTCCATCTACAACACCATAAGTCATTGGTACATAGTTGATATCGAGTGAGCAACATCACATACGAGTGGATGTAAGGAAATCAAAGATATACGCTTCAAGCTGAATCAATGTCCACAATAAGGAAAGGAGGATGAGAAGTTTCCTAGATGCACTATAGCCTTTCGAAGATAAGTATGGACGTCATCATATCGATCCGCAAGATTCTACTAGAGACTTGGTCATAACTCTTAGAACCTATGAACCTAGAGCTCTGATACCAACTTGTCACAACTGAAAAATCCACCTAGTCATGATGGCACCTAACCCTAGTACTAGGTAATCCAAACGTAGAGCAAGGTAACTCAAATAATAGATTATTAACAACAAGATGTAAATAACTAAATTCTATACAATCTCTCAAGAACTGGTATTACAAGTCATGGGCCACTATGATCTAGATTTACAAAGACGATATGAAGAATAAATATAATATTTGTTTGAAGTTTACATAAACAGAGAGGAATCCTAAACTACCATCAACAAAAGATAGCTTGAATCTGGAATGCAGGTACGTCCTCAGTGCAAGGCTATGCCATCCATAGTTATGCCGCTCCAAGATCTGCATGTATGGTGCAGAAGTCTAGTATGAGTACAACCTACCTTATGTACTCAATATGTATCTTGACTAACATCAGTGAAGTAGTGATGAGGTTTAAGTTAAAAGATACTTACTCAATATTTTACCTGTACAGATGATAAATAGAAAGAGAAATATGAGAATGAGACACGAATAATCACGTAATAAATGAAACACAAATACAAATGACAAAGGGTCCTATATATCATCACTTCTCAGTTTCACGATACAATACGATAACAGAAATCAATATACAAGAATAACTATAATAAATCTTCTCTATTACAGCGTACAACCCGATCCCAAATATAATATCTTCTCTATTGTGGTGTTCAACCCGATCCCAAATATAATATTAATATCGTTGTGGCGTGCAACCCCTTCCCATATCTCATAAAAATACCGTTTCTCCATGCAACCCGATCCTATATATAATATCAATATGTCCTCTCTATTGCGGTGTGCAACCCGATCCCAATATAAATATATAGATTCATATGAAACAATTTGATAACAAACAAGAGCGGGAAATTTAATACGTAATACCAAGAAAACTAACACGCGAAATTCAACTCGGAATACAAACTCAATAAAATAAGATGAGCAATACACCACCCAATAGCTAGTCTCCCATATATTAAGACATGGCTTCAACAATGCACAAATACATAACCAATCTAAAAGTCACCCAATCCGAGTAAACAAAGAAGTGTAGAACATAAACAAGAAAGGATATACGTTAGGTAGAAATAGGTGTCACGTAGAGGTGTATAATAAGTGAAATTATGTAGCAAGTGGAGACATGAAACAAGAAAAGGCATATAGCGAGTGAAGACAGGTAGTAAGTGAAGGCATGCAATGGGTCAAGACATGTCACTACCACAATTTTCCACCTTCGGATGTCGTGATGGAACCTAGTCACTAAGACTGGAAAGCCTAACATTTAATTATAGCTTAACAGAAATAACCAGACTGAGATACTAAAATAAAATCGATAAGCTCATATTAATTCCCAAAATAGAACATCAACCACAAAATTCCCAAACTTATGGAACTGAGTCATAAGCTCTACAAGATATTCTAAAACTCTACTACAATAATGTTTGATAAAAGAAATAACCATAATGAGAAGATAATGGAAGGTGATCCGAGGGCCTGCGAACGTCGATTAGGTATACCTTGAAGTATCTGGAAAGCACCTAATCAATCAATCACTAGTGACCGGCATGGGTAGACATACCTGGATTTGTACAAAATGTGCAGAAGTATAGTATGAGTACACCACAACGGTACCTAGTAAGTATCAAGCCTAACTTCAGTAGAGTAGTAACAAGGCCAGGTCAAGACAACCTACTAGGATAAAAGAGAGCTAACAGAGTATAACACAGTCTAAATATGGAAGGCGAGGAAGTAAATAGCAAGTAAGCAGTTCAATAATGTAAGCTAGAAACAGAAGTTTACGCGGTAACGGCGACAAAGAGTAACACATGATGAAACAACAAGGAAACAAATACGGGTAATTTCAAGTAAGGTGATGAAGAAAGAGCAAGAACTATTCAACCAACAAGCCTTTTTAACATAGAGTGCACAACAAGAAATCACAACTGAGGTACCACCTCATTTCCACAATTCACAATTTCAATTACAATATTTCCTTATATCACCCGCGAGCCTTACATTTTGTTTAAAAATTATTTTTTTCGAAATAGATACACGCATTTTAGCTCACCTTATCTCACCGTGTGACTTCAAGTAGTTTCCTTACTAGTAACATGCGTATCAAGCCTACCTTATCTCACCATATGCGTATCAACCCCTGGCCTTATACCACCACCGTATTGTATCAATATCACCACACAATCACAACTTGCACAAGTGCTCACGTGCCACAACTTACCAAAAAGTCAACAATACCAATGTTTCGACAATAAATATCCCATGTCTCAATAACAATATTTACAAAAATATCAATGACAACAAGATGAATGAGGAATACTCAACAAGGAAAGATCCTCACTTCACCTAAAAATTATAACGGCTTTTACAACTTCAATACAAATAACTCAACAAGACGATATTCCATGATTAACAACTTCAAGTAAGAGTAATTCGACAATAAAGAGCTAACAAGATAACAAAGAAATTAACAACTTCAAACAAAACATATGAGAGCAAATATATCAAGTAAGAGGTAGAACAAGTGCTAACAACACTAATAAGGCATGTAAGAGTGGATAAACACGGGTAAGAGTAGACTATCAATGAAAGAGGTAACATGTTATAACAATTCAATTTAAGGCATGGAAAGATTCTAAATAACCTAAACCGGTCAAATACCACATATAGTTCGTGTACACACTCGTCACCTCATGTACACGTCTTCTTCATAATACAATTAGCACAAACAACTCAAATCTTAAGGGGTAGTTCCCCCACACAAAGTTAGGCAAGATACTTACCTCAACTAGGCCAACTCAACCCTCAAAAATAGCTTTCCCCAAAAATTTGCCTCCACATGGCTCAAATCTAACAAAATTTGACTTAATAATATCAGACAATACAAGATAAATCAATTACAATAGATAAAGCTATGATCTTTACCCATTTTTGAAAAAGTCAACAAAAGTCAACCCCGAGCTCGCCCGATCAAAACCTGGGTCCAAGGATAGATTCCGACTACCCATAACCCCACAATTCCATATATGTGTTTTGTTCTCAAATCCGAGTTCAAATCAACTCTCAAAACCCAATTCTTCATTTTTCAAAAACTTGACAAATTTTCCCAATTTTCCTCTTTGATTCACATCAATTTGATGTTAAATCTAAGATATTAATCATAAAATATAGTTGGAAATCGAATCACTTACCCAATATTTGTAGATGAAAATCCTCTTTCCAAATTACCTCATACCAAGTATAGGGTTATAGAATATGAGAAATGAGACCTAAATCCTGACTTTTCTAACTTTTTTTCAGTTTCAGATATCGCAATTGCGACACTTGCGAACCCTCGCAATTGCAAAGAATTTCTCACAACTGCAGCACTGACAGACCAAGGGAAATCATCGTAAATGCGACAGTCGCAAATGCCAACTCATTTATCCAGCCCAAACCTGGCAATTGCAAACTATGCATCGTAGTTGCAACACCTGAGACCCCCTGCTATGTTTGCAATTGTAAGGCTAGTGCTCGCAATTGCGACATCCGAGGACAATACGCTAGCAAGTTTAGTTTTCAGTCCAAACCATTCCGAATCACATACGAAATCCATCCGAGCCCTCAGGGCTCCAAACCAAACATTCAAACAAGTCTAAAAATATAATATGAACTCGCCTGTGCAATCCAAATACAAAAAAAACATCTAGAACTACGGATCGGACACCAAAACACATGAATTTCAAAGTAAAGTTCAAAAACTTCTAGAATCGAAACTAAGCGTTTGAATCCTATCCAATTAACTCCAAAATGATACCAAATTTTTCAGACATGTTCTAAATAACGTAACAAACCTATTTTAAGTCCCAAAATCAAATTTTGAACCAGATATCCAAAAGTCAACCGATGGTCAAACTTCTAAACCTCAAATTGTCAATTTTCGGTAAAACAACACAAATCAACATGCGGACCTCCAAATTTGATTCCGGACATACGCTTAAGTTCAAATTCACAATACGAAGCTACCGGAGGCATCAAAACACCGTTCCAGGATCATTTTCACAAAAGTCAACCACTGGTCAACATAATAAACTTAGGTTTCTAAGCCAAGAATCAAAGGGTCCAAATCAACCCAAACTATTCCCGGAACGAAACTAACTAACCCTACAAGTGATAAAACCACAAATGCACATGCGTGAAGCATCAAAAGGGGAAGTGGGGCGCAAAGATACAAAACGACCGGTCCGGTCGTTAAAATACATCTAATAGGCAAATCATGTAACAAATAGAGTTTTGTAACATATATGGGCTAATAACAAGTAAAGTAATGAATTCGAAGAGGACATGTAGCATAAGTAAATCAAGTAAGGGTAGGAGTAACATACAAGGTAAAAGCATAGCTATAAATGTAACATTCCAAATGGAAAACACAAGGGTGATAACATAAGGAACTCAAACTAAAGGTATCATACAAAATATCAAACATTAATAGAAACCAAAGTAAATGGTATGTAAGTGTTTAACAAATGATAAATCATAACAGAAATCCAACCTCTTTTCTTTTCGCATGCTAACAACTGACAAACCAATCTTATTTTCAATCGCACAGGAATACTCATTGTGCTAACATCATACAGTCGCACGGAAATAACCATCGTGCCAAACGTAACCCTAAGGCCCTAATCATCATCTCTTATTACGAATAAAGAAGCTCAAGAAACATGACAATAACATGTTTAGATACAGGTTTGTGATACCAAGATCAGTTTAATTATGCAAACGAATCTTAAAAAAATAGCACATTAAATCTTTTTTAAGATGTCAGATATTCATGCATGATTTCTAACACAGTTAATTGAGTTTATTAGTCATCGAATTTAATGAATCATACGTTAAGGGGTCACCAAGTTCAACAAGGAATAACGAAGCATATAGTTTCCTTCTCCCCGGCATGGAAACCCTAGTACATGCCTATACGCTTGTCACCTCGTACATGCATCACCCCCACACATAACAAATAATATTATTTAGAATAAAAAATTCCCTCAACAAAGCTAGGCAAGACAACTCAAACAAGCCAAATAGATATACTATAAGTGCCATCCCGCACGAATCGACCTTCGAATGCCTTGAAACTAAACAAAAGCAACTCAAAAAACATCAAATAATTCCATAGAAATCGAACCCAAATGATAACAGTCTAATCTTTAATCAAATAATCAAAGTAAACAAAAAGTCAACCCGTGCCCGCACCAAGAAACCCAACAAAACTAATCAATTTCGAACACCCATTCTCATATGAGTCCAATCATACTAATTTCACTCAAATATGACTCCGATTCGATGTTCAAATCTCAAATATTTACTTAAGTCAACCTGTGCCCGCACTATGAAATCCAACAAAACTCACAAAATCCGAAAACCCATATCGTTATAAGTCCAACCATACTAAAGTTTTGAGAACCCCCTCCCCCCTATTTCTCTTTGAAATTCATCAACCTAATGCAAAAATCAATGATAGAATCATGTTAAATAATCAAATCCGAGTAAAAAATACTTACCCCAATTCATGTAGTAAAAATCCGCTCCAAAATTGCCCAAATTCGAGCTCCCAAACTCAAAATATGATAAAATAACCAAAACCTACGAAATAGAGTAATTTATAACACTACGTTAGGGATACCCATCGTGATTACAAAGCAAAAAAGCCATTGCCACAGATATACCCTTTGAATTTGTGTTTGCGTCCAACTCCTCACGAATTCAATGCATGGATCAGTCCACCGTCCAGAATGCGAACACCTAACCGCGAACGCGAAGTGAAATGTCACACCCCAAAACCATGGAACGCGACCGACGCTCAACCGAGTAAATCCGACTGAGCAAGCCTGTTAGATTTCATTCTACCCAAGCTAGTTCATGAACAAAGAGGGAATGTTATCCCATCTTATCAAAACACTAAGAAATCTTCCATTAGCAACTTTCATTTCATTTCCGTTAATGACTTCATTCATAGTTTTCAAAATATTACAAGTTTACAAGTTTAATAAAAATGTGCTTATCAAATACCAACATTTCTAGTCTGGACTCCCAACATCCACCATAACCCACGAATAGTCTACAGAGCCTCTAAATACAATAGAAGAGTAATAGGGAAATGCCGTCTATAAGGATCCGGCTATACATCAAAACGTGATGTTAAAATGAACAAGAGATACATGACATGACCCCGGGATGGAGTGGGGCTCAGCAAGTCTACTGGGAAGAGAATACTACTATCACTGGCCGATGCCTCTTGCTGTAGAACCACCTGTATCATTAAACAATACAGCGCCCCCAGAAAAAGGGACGTTAGCGTCGTCGAATAGCACTAGTATGTAAGGCTAAAAGTCCTCTTTCAAAATAGAATAACCATACAAGAAAAGAAATATGAAACAGTAAGTCGAGTTAACAACATACAAGTTTCCAATTTTTAACATGTAAGTCTTTTAGTTTACGAAAATACTATATATAATTTTTGGTAGGGAGATCATTAGCACCGATAGGAGTTATACCACCGTCGTTTTTAGCACGGAGTCCGATCACGACCCGATCGGCAAGGTCATCCCTTTGGAGACATGTACCACGATCACAATTTCCAATTTTGAATTTCCAGTTTTTTATTCCCAGCACAATACCACCATGTGTGCGGCATGGCGTCCGATTATGGCCCGATCGGCTAGGCTTCCTTCCCACATATGCCATATGGGTTGGCATTACCAATTTACAAATGTTACCAGGTTCATCTCAATTAAGGGTAATAACCATGATCCACACCTACACCGGCACCTGTAGTTTCAGGTATGAGCCTTATGACCCACCCTTCCTCGGTTTTGCTAATGATACCCTAAAAAAACATTGTTGATTTGATTTAATATTGCACACAATTGTAGTATGAATACAAGTATACAAATATAGCATAAACACAACCATGCTTACCTAAATACCTTTCACATTTTATAGTTTTTATTAATGTCCTCCATCTCTCTCGATAACAGTATTTCTTTGGCCCTTTGGGCCTTTCACAAGATTCATCTTTTTCATGGCACGAAGGCCGCATTTGGTTTTCCATATTTTCCATCTCCTTTATTTCCAAGGGTCACCAACCAATATCAATGTATCCAATATTACAGGAATCATATATTTTGAGTTCATTAGTAATAAAATCATCAAACACAAAGGGTTCTTCCCAAAGGAGAATATGCCAACCAACAATTGAAATACACATTGAAGTCATAAGCAAGCAATCACCTCAATTATCCTTAAATTACCCCTTTTTCCATCATGAAAAATGCACAATTTCAACACCAGAATGTGTAAGGACTATCATTATATTGTACGTATTTATAAGGCAAAGCATTATCTAAAACAGCCACTTATGGGCATAGTTCAGGTATAGGGCCTTTAGGCCATTCTATTTTTGAAGTTAGTTCATAAGGGTTGAGTCGAGGATTATTTCATAATTGTTTCACATTTTCTCATTCGACTCATTTCCATACGTCTTTATAGTTTATCAATAAGTAGATATATTCAATCAAGGCTTTTAGTACACATAGGAGCAACTAGGAGCATTAAACAGATCGAATTCTTCTCACCCAATTAGTATACTAACCTTCATTTAAAATGTGACTCAAGGCTATACCATTTTGGTAGACAAACCACACTTAAACTTACAAAAAACAATATGGAATTCACTTCCGAGAGATAAAGTTTAGCCTACATACCTCGATTGAGCTTTCCTTAAGTCCTACTATACTCCGAGACTCTTAGCAACATCAATATCTTAGGAACATGACACATCGAACCACAAATTAGAGAGGTGATCATAGTTCTAGCTCATTTGAGCATATTTTCAAACACTAAGTGGGAGTTATGCTTTTAAAACTATTTGTGAAAGATCCTACCATCCCTCATCTCATCCTTAGCTCAAAACCTTACCAAATACTTTTAGAACTCATGCATGCAAGATATCCTCTCCCATCCTCATGGATTACCCTTCTAATGGTCTATCCTGGTTATATCTAGTAATTTAAGAGCTTGGGTGATAGAACCTTACCTCTTAGGAAGAACACCTAGGTGCTTTTCTTGACAAATCTTCAATGTTTAAGCAAGATCTTAGGAGAAATGTTGATGAAGAACCCCTTCTCCCTCTAGGACCCCCCTCTCTCTCTAAATGTATCAGAAAATAGGCCTAAAATAAAGTGTAGTGTAAAATATATCGACATGGGGTCAGGTAAGAAAATTAGAAATTTGGAGGCCCGGAACATATCTGCGATCACATAATTGACATGCAGCCCGCAAAAGGGACCGCGAAATGGCTCCCAAAACATAAACAAACTGCCCGGGTATGCACCAAGAATACGGTCCGCATATCTGGCTACAGTCGCATAATGCACCGCAGAACTGCCACTCGCAAAATTCCAAGGAGATTATGTGGCCCGCATATTGATTATGCGATCACATAATTGGCCGCATAGTTGACCTCAAAATTAACCATCAAACTACCTCACTTTGCAGCGACTATGCGGTCCGCATATCTATTATGCGACCGCATAATGGACTGCATAAACGTGCTCTTCTGGAAAACATTATTCCTAAACTTTTTAAATGCACCGACCAGTCCAAAGGGTCTGAACCGCGGCGAGCTTGTTTGTAACACATATTCCTAACTTGGCACTATGAGATCTCGGGTTTTGAGAAAAAAAAATTACGGGGCCTTGCATCCTCCCCCACTTAAGATCATTCGTCCTCGAATGAGGATCATGGCTCGCCCTAAACACCCTAACAGGACTTATTTCCTTCCTCACATACCTCAAGCTCCAAAATTTCACATGCCCCTCAATTATGCATAGCGATATACTTATCAAGTGATTCTCCTGCTCTTCCCTAATCAATACATTCAACTACTTATAGTATCCTACCAAGAACTGGGAACTAAGTTGTTCATATTAAACCCTCGAACTAGAATAAGCACTAGACATCATCAATGGCAACAACAGAATTCAATCTAGAAGCCAAAGGGTAGAAGCCATCTTCTGAGAAACGTCTAATACATTATCGCCCTCTTTCTCTTCCACACAAGATTTATAACCCATTACCACCAGCTCAGTTGGTGTACCAACATCACAATCCTTGCCATAGCCTCAACACTATTTCTTCCTTCTACTAACAACATCAACAAAAACAATTGGCTCCCCACCTTGGCGGGGTCCCTTAATATTGGATTCGACTCTTCATTCACACCCCAGAAATTCCACATTTGACTAAATCCCTAAATTTCTAAAAATTTTGCCAGAGCTTCCTTTGTAACTGGGCCTATCCACTTTTCAGAGAACCTCAGAAACACAATTTAACAATACATTTGTAACTCAGCAACTAGTACAATATAACAATAACACAGATTTTCCACACATCTAATATTTCATTATCAAAGACAATACCTACACATGAGTTGCACATGTATAAGTCGTAACACACAGAAAGCACCTCTCGAATTACGACCATATGATATACAATTAAGCAAATACATATTTTTCCTTCCATAAGTCTCAACCTTGTTTAATCCCGGATTGCGATTAGCTACTCTCTATAAGCCGACTATCCATTAATTCCACCTTCAACAATTCTCACCGGAATGATATACCAAAGATTCCCAATTACCTCCTTTGACATAGATACATGGAACGCCGGAACCATGGAGGGAAACAATACGATAGGGGGATATCATACTCATAACTTGATCCATCTCTTTCAAGGTTCCTTAAATTCTGAAGTGCACTACACCTACTTTACCCTTGGGAATAATTTGCATAGCATCTTCATAGAGGAAACCTTGAGAACAACGTGCTTACTTTCTTTAACTCTAAATCTTTATGTCGGACACCCGAGTTGAACACTTGGCGACTTTTAACCATTATTCTGAGAGGGGATAGAATGAATACGACCATAGAGTTCCTACCCAATATGATCGACAATGCTACCTTTTGACATGCTTGAACCCATACCCTTAATAGATTTACCGCAAATAGGAACGACGAGGTTCAAGATTGGACTGGAAGTATTTCAAGAATCCATCAATGTAGATGTATTGAGTAGGGTATTTCATAAGGTTGCATTTTGTTTTAGGAAACATAAAACTTACTACGGATTATGATGACACGATTAATCATTGCAAGGAAATCATTAGTTTGAAACAATGAGGCGTGGAGTTTAGATAGCATATTGGCAATAGAAATCATTCACGGAGGACTATTCAGGTATGTGCCACCAGTCGACTCCTAGAGTGTAGGGAAGATCGATTTATCAAGAATGGGAATACTCTGGCACCTTGAATGAGATAGGGGTTTCAAAGTATGAAGTTGAATTACACTCATATTATTAATTGACACAAGGAATCAGTGCCACAAGCCCATGAGAATGAAATAGAAGTTAAACACTCATGAGAGTACTACAATTCGAACCACTCAACCCTTCCCGATATTTGATCCTATACGAGAGTGCTAAAGATACGACAACTTGCCTTTCAAATTAATATGATATGCGCCAAATACGAAACATCCAATACGAACCTTTCACGATTGAATCCACATTGCTAGGACTTTGTTTTAAATATGGAGGGGGTATCATGTGTTGGTTGGAGAGGGAATTAAATCCTTTCTATGAGATTGACACGGTTCTGCTATCATAATTCTCCGGTTGCGATGTTGGGCCACTTCATGGGCAACTTAATACTAAGAATAAAATGAGCTATTTATTGCGGAACGATTTAAGTGAGCACGGAAGTCCTACTACAATGGGCAAGGAAAAGATCTTCTCGTGATAGATTAGTGAAAATCTCAAATTTCTCAAAAACTTATACAGACAAACAATCTAATTCCACTGATATGCACACATATGATAGGAGGTGAGATAGGCTCTCATGTTACTAGTTAGTGAAAATACCTTATGATAATATTAACGAAGGAGCAAGGTGATTATTTGAACCATCGAAGCTATCTACACCAGGAAAAAATGAGCGACTCAAGAAGGATCACAACACCGGGCTGCTTTACATTGAATTTGGCACCACATAAGCAAATTTTACGACGGTTCATGCATAAGCACAAGCGAGTAAATGTTATCCTTTTGAATAAAATGACCTGTAAAAAATTTATCAGATATAGTTCCTTGGTGAGGGTATAGTAAAGCAAGTGGAAATAGTTACCCTCAGATTCTGACTCAATTTAGGAAGTCATCATAGGACTCAATTCCTCAAGAGGTTACAAGTATGATAATTATAATAAAGAGGCTTCACGAATAATACATCTCGCTCAAAGAATAGATACATAGAATGGATCATAAGGTTGCCCTGAATCTATCCCAAATCCCATAGCAATATAAGGATTAACCTATGACAAAGCTGAGCCAGAGTCAGTAAGGGCATACTCATCACAAGATTGAAAAGTCAACATACCTGTAACCATCCCCGGAAAAGCTTCCGACCCTTGATGCCCCCTCATAGCATAGAACCTTTTGGGCCCTCCCGAGCTCTGAATACCACCCCGACTGCTCCACGTCCTGAAGGCGCTTTTGATGAAGTAGATGTAGAACTAGCTGGTTGCGCCACACCCCTGCCCATGATCTAGCGAGATGAATGACAATCTCTTTGAAGGTGACCTGACATACCACACCTGTAGCATATATTGGTACCATAGAGACATACTCCTGAATGATATTTCCCACATTTCACACAACGGGGATGAGGTCCACTAAACTGACTCGCCCCACCGACCTGATACTCACCATTTTTGCATACATTATAAACTTCCCCTTTATCCTTTCTCCAAGATTCCAATGCGGGAGTACCAATTCTAGTATTGGTTTGTTGTGTGGGCCCTTGGAATTGCCCTTATCTACCACCCCAAACACGTTGCTGGGCATATTCACAACACTTCGTTAAATTTTCCTTCCCACATACCGTGCAGACCGCAATAGGTGTACCCAACCTAGGGTATTTATTCTTCTTGTGCCCCCTCTTTCCACAACCATAACATATCTCAAGTGTCATCCAACATCTCCCCAAGTGACGTTTCTTGCAAACTGAACAATTCGACTCATTAGCACCAACAACCCTCTTTCGTTTCTTAGATGCTCTCACCACATGCTCTGGTGGTGTGGTGACATTGGCAGGGACAATGACACTTCCCTTAGCAGTAAGTTCTTCCAATCCTTCCACAGCTTAACACATCCTCCTTACGAACTCATGCGCAATCTCCACCAAATTCAATGGCGTGGTTATTCCTTCCTTGCTGCTTCGGACTCGTGGATTACTCATCTGGAAAATGGGACATAACAAGGAATTTAGATCTCTATCTCGAGCTCTATAGCACGATCCGGAATATCAAAGAAGGGTGGAATTTCATAAAAGTCCAAATAGCCTACAACTTATAGATGTGGTCGACAACACACCGATAAGAAGGACTCTACTAGACGCGGCTCTGAGACATCCTAGGACACTTTAAAACCTTAGGCTTTGATACCATGTTTGTCATTCCCCAAAACCGTAGAACGCGACCGGTGCTCAACCGAGTAAACCCAACTGAGCAAGCCTGTTAGATTTCATTCTACCCAAGCTAGTTCATTAAAAAAGAGGGAATGTTATCCCATCTTATCAAAACACTAAGCAATCTTCCATGAGCAACTTTCATTTCATTTCCGTTAATGACTTCATTCATAGTTTTTAAAATATTACAATTTTACAAGTTTAATAAAAAACGTGCTTAAAATACCAACATTTCTAGTCTGGACTCCCAACATCCATCATTACCCACAAACAGTGTACGGAGCATCTACATACAATAGAAGAGTAATAGGGAAATATCGGCAACAAGGCTCCGGCTATACCTCAAAACATGATGAGAAAATGAATAAGAGATACATGACATGACACCGGTATGGAGTGGGGCTCACCAAGTCTGCTGGGAAGAGAATACCGCTATCACTAGCCGATGCCGCCCGTTATAAAACCACCTGTATCATTAAACGATACAGTACCCCCGGCAAAAGGGACATTAGCGCCATCGAATAGCACTAGTATGTAAGGCTAAAAGTCCTCTTTTAGAATAGAATAACCATACAAGCAAAGAAACATGAAACATTAAGCCGAGTCAACAACATACAAGCTTCCAATTTGCAACATGTAAGTCTTTTAGTTTATGAAACTACTATATATAATTTTTGGTTGGGAGATTATTAGCACCAATATGAGTTATACCACCGTCTTTGTTAGCATGGAGTCCGATCACCACCTGATCGGCTAGGTCGTCCCTTTGGAGACATGTACCATGATCACAATTTCCAGTTTTGAATTTTCAGTTTTTGATTCCAAGCACAATACCACCATGTGTGCGGCATGGCGTCCGATCACGGCCCAATCGGCTGGGCTGCCTTCCTACATATGCCGTGTGGGTTGGCGTTACCAATTTACAAATGTTACCAAGTTCATCTCAATTAAGGGGAATAACCATTATCCACACCTACACCGGCAGCTGTAGTTTCAGGTATGAGCCTTATGACCCACCCTTCGTCGGTTTTGCTAATGATACCCCAAAAAAAACATTATTGATTTGGTTTAATATTACACACAATTGTAGTATGAATACAAGTATACAAATATAGCATAAAAACAACTATGATTACCTCAATACCTTTCACATTTTATAGTTTTTATTAATGTCCTCCATCTCTCTGGATAACAATGTTTCTTTGGCCCTTTGGGCCTTTCACAAGATTCATATTTTTCATGGCACGAAGGTCGCATTTGGTTTTCCACATTTTCCATCTCCTTTATTTCCAAGGATCTCCAACCAATATCAATGTACCGAATAATCCGGGAATCATATATTTTCGAGTTCATTAGTAATAAAATCATCAAACACAAAAGATTCTTCCGAAAGAGGAACATGCCAACCAACAATTGAAATACACATTGAAGTTATAAGCAAGCAATCACCTCAATTATTCTTGAATTACCCTTTTTTCCATCATGACAAATGCACAATTTCAACATCGGAATGTGTAAGGTCTAGCATTATATTGAATGTATTTATAAGGCAAAGCATTATCTAAAACAACCACTTATGGGCATAGTTCAGGTACAAGGCCTTTAAGCAATTCTATTTTTTAATTTAGTTCATAAGAGTTGAGTCGAGGCTTATTTCATAATTGTTTCACATTTTCTCATTCGACTCATTTCCATACATCTTTATAGTTTATCAACAAGTAGACATATTCAATCAAGGCATTTAGTACACATAGGAGCATCTAGAAGCATTAAACAGATCGCACTCTTCTCACCCAATTAGTATACTAACCTTCATTTAAAATGTGACTCAAGGATATACCATTTTGGTAGACAAACCACACTTAAACTTATAAAAAACAATATGGAATTCACTTTCGAGAGAGAAAGTTTAGTCTACATACCTCGATTGAGCTTTCCTTAAGTCCTACTATACTCTGAGACTCTTAGCAACGTCAATCTCTTAGGAACATGACACATCGAACCACAAATTAGAGAGGTGATCATAGTTCTAGCTCATTTGAGCATACTTTCAAACACAAAGTGGGTGTTATGCTTTTAAAACTATTTGTGAAAGATCCTACCATCCCTCATCTCATCCTTAGCTCAAAACCTTACCAAATACTTTAAGAACTCATGCATGCAAGATATCCTCTCCCATCCTCATGGATTACCCTTCTAATGGTATATCCTAGTTATATATAGTAATTTAAGAGCTTGGGTGATAAAAACTTACCGCTTAGGAGGAAGACCTAGGTGCCTTTCTTGACAAATCTTCAATGTTTAAGCAAGATCTTAGGAGAAATGTTGATGTAGAACCCCTTCTCCCTCTAGGACCCCCTCTCTCGCTCTAAATGTATCCGAAAATAGGCCTAAAATGAAGGGTAGTGTATAATATATCGACACGGGGTCGGGTAAGAAAATTAGAAATTTGGAGCCCCGGAACAGATCTGCGATCGCATATGCGATCGCATAATTGACATGGAGACTGCAAAAGGGATTGCGAAATGGCTCCCAACACATACACAAACTGCCCGGGTATGTGCCAATAATGCATAATCCCCGGGTATGCCCGCATACCTATTCTGCGGTCGTATAATGCACCACAGAACTGCCACTCGCAAAATTCCAAGGAGATTATGTGATGACTATGCGGCCCACATATTGATTATGCGATCGCATAATTGGCTGCATAGTTGACCTCAAAATTAACTATCAAACTGTCTCACTCTGTGGCGACTATGCGGTCTGCATAGCTATTATGCGACCGCATAGTGGATCGTAGAAATGCGATCTTTTGAAAAACATTATTCCTTAACTTTTTAATGCACCGACCAGTCCAAAGGGTCTTAAACACGGCAAGCAAGCTCGTCGCGAAGAAATTTTCATATTTATAACACATATTCCTAACTTGGCACTACGAGATCTCGGGTTTGAGCAAAAAATTTTACGGGGTCTTACATGAAAGCACCCAGCCAATTAAATAACCTTCGCGAATGTGATTCCCAACTGTGAACGCGTAGAACAAATCTCCTCCAGCTCACCTATCTCTTCATGAATGCGACCTGCTCGCGATCGTGATGCCTTACCTAACACCAGCAAAACAGCAACACAAAACCCATCCGAAATGATCTAAAACCACCCCGAAACTTATCTGAGCCCTGATGAGCTCTAAACACACACTTAAATATAATCGCTAGTCGAATATAGTATAATATAATATCATATCCACAGGGATTGGAGTTAAACAATATTATCATAGTTTGTAGCTAGATTGCTATCCAAGATGATCAACAATTAAGAGTTTTGTAATTAATACTAAAATTAACTAAGAATCTAAAATATTGGCTAATGACAATCAATGCAAGTAAAGAGCAAAGAAGGTTATTAATTGGGAGAAGATAGGGTTGATAGGATAGATGCAAGACAAGTGTTTGGGATATAACCCTAGTTAATTGACTTCTAATGTTCAATTGAGTCTCTTGAATTCATTTGGTTATCAATTCAATTGTTTAGTAGAAACTCCTCTCTCGATTAAGTTTCAAACTCACAAGATGAACCAATTTTAAGTATGTCAAGATATGCACGAATTCATAGTGGATTGGTCTTTAGGAGAACCTTTCTCTATTATCCTCCTAACCCAGTTTAATAAACAATTCAACTAGCCTCATTCGATTACTAAGAAGAATCAATTGTATTCGCTAACAAGATAGAATGCAAGAACATCACAAGTTATGAATCTCTCATTTACATGAACAAGTGAATATAGATGCAACGGTTAAAATATCCAAAATGATTCAATACATAAAACTAGAGTTAATTATCCACAAACAAATATCAATACACCAAATCCATCAAACCCTAAAGAGAATTACTCCGTAGACATGGAGTAATTCATCACAATTAAGTTTAAAGCAAAAAAAAATTATAAAACAATCCAAACCCTTGTCTTGAGTTGAGATTGAATGGTAGATTCCTTGTGCTCTTGTTTCTCCAACTTCTCCTTAGTATCCTTAGGTCTTCGATATGTCAAAAGTCCATAAAATCCATTTTTCCATGTATATATACCACGTAGGGTCAGTCCCAAACAAAAACACCTTATCCTAAGCAAAACAAGACACTTTTCCGGAGTTCGTCGTACGCGGTTCACCTGGAAGTGTGCCCACACACTTGGCCGCACACTTTTCACACTGTTCTGTCCCATACGCACACCCAATACGCGGCCGGTGCACGGCCACACACTTTTCACCCTGTTAAATTAGCAATTTGGAGAAATGTAAAATATGACAATTGTTGACCTTTTAGATAGATTTCCAACGATATATTATGGAGCCCAAACGGATATCTGAACGAAATGTTATGGGCATTTTACTGGACACTTCATAATATGCTTGCTCGATTCTTTGTTTCGTTCTTATCACGACCCCGATTTGCCTTTGTAAACCATCATGACAGCACCTAGTCTCTACGACAATGCAGAAAATAAACCAATTTGCAGAAGAAATAATTAAAAAAAATAGTGAAATAAAATAGTGTTGAAAAGTGTCGCTCGACATACACAATATCAACTCTCGAAAACTAAAGACATTTCCCAAAACCCGGAATCTCATGATCACAAGCCTTTGAATGTCTACAAGTATCTAACTCCAGAATATCTAACAAAGGAAAGAAAATATAGAACGGCTAATACTTAAATGGGAGAGTAGAAAGGGACTCTTCGGTCTACGGACGCGGCAAATATACCTCGGAGTCTCTACAAGCGCCTCGTCTCAGGAGTATAAGTCTGAATGGAGGTACTTGGATCTGCACATGAAAAACATGCACAGAAAGGATATGAGTACACCACAACGGTACTCAATAAGTGCCAAGACTAACCTCAATCGGGTAGTGACGAGGAAGGTCAGGGCCCTACTAAGATTAAATGAAAAATAAGGTATGACAGTATAAGATACAATAGTGCAGTTGAAAGATAACAATAAGAATTAATACAGGATAATAAGGATAGCAACAACTGAAATAGGGGCAAGAACAATCACAAGGAATACCACTCTTCACAAGATAATAATCAGGGATTTCTCAGTATCCCGAGGATCTCATATTACCCTCAATTTATGCCAGGGATCTCTTGGTATCCTCAATATACGTGCTGGGGATCTCTTGGTATCCTCAATATATGCTAGGGATCTCTTGGTATCCTCAATATACGTGCTAGGGATCTCTCGGTATCCCGCACCTCAGCCCAAATCATAAATACGTACAGGGGATCTCCCGGGATGCCGTCCTGTAATCCCAAAGTAAAATACACAGCAAAAACACAAAGAATACTCAATTAAGCTTAATTTCGTACCAAGTAAAACAGGTAATTCTTACCTAACATGCTTCACATAATACAATTAAGGCGGTTTAAGAAATAATGCAATTATGTCAATTAAACATGCTTTTCAAGGCTAACAACAGGCTTAAATTTCAAGTAGAGTAAGCAGGAAAGGAAAACGCAATTAAAGCTACTTTAGTAAAAACAGGTTTTTCAACAATTAGCATAGGTACGTATTCGTCACCTCACGTACAAGGCATTTCAATTACCACAATACCAAATCCTAAGGGAAATGTCCCCCATACAAGGTTAGGCAAGCCACTTACCTCGAACCAACTCAAAATCAACCTGAAACCACGTTTTTGCCATGAGTACTCGACTCCAAATGGCCCAAATCTATTTAATTCAACTGCATAATGTAAATAGCATTTCAAGTAACTGATTCTACAAACAAATTCTAAGCTAATACGCGAAATTAGGTAAAATGACCAAAACGCCCCTCGGACCCACGTCTCGGAATCAGATAAAATTTACATTTTCAGAATCTTCATACCCTCACGAGTCTATACATATCAAGAATACTAAAATCGGAGTTCAATTAGCCCTTCAAATACCCAGTTTAAGGTGTCTTAATCTCAAGCCCTAATTCCCCATTTTGCACTAGTTTTTCCCTAATTTTTCACCATTAATTAGACCTTTAATCACATATAAATGAGTTATGAAGTCAAAAATGTTACCTCCAAGTGATTCCCCTTTGGTTTCCTCAAAACTATCCCTCAAAAGCTTCAATTCCGTTCAAAAATGGTTGAAAAATGAAGAAGGGTCGCAGATGGGCTATTTAAATACTGCCCAGATTTAACCCTATGTGATCGCAGAAACACCTATGCGATCACATAAAGCAATTTCCTCACAACAATGCGATCGCGACCAGCTCTATGCGATCGCATAGTGCAATCGCATCACCATACTGCCACTCCAAGTCCTTCTACGCGAACGCAAAACTCTCCACGCGAATGGAGTGACCAAGACTGCTCACCCTACGCGATCGCACTTCTACCTTCACGATCGCAATTCACAAAAATCGCCTGGCCTCAACTTACTCTACGCGATCGCGGATGAACTCACGCGATCGCATTGAACAAATCATTGCTGCTAAAACACCAGAAAACTAGCAATCTCCCAAAGTCCAAAAGTGCCCGTTTGAGTATCCGAAATACAGCCGAGGCCCCCGGGACCTCAACCAAACCTACCAACATATCCCATAATATCATTCAAACTTGTTCCAACCTTCAGAACGCTCAAAACAAGATCAAAATAGCAATTTTTCATCGGATTCAAGCCTAAGAATCCCAAAAACTCTCAAATCATGCTTTCGATCAAAACGTCTATCAAACCTCGTCCGAATGACCTAAAATTTTGCACACACATCACATTCAACACTACGGAGCTACTCCAACTTCCAGAATTTCATTCCGACCATTGGATTAAAATCTCACTATCGAACCGGAAACTTCAAAAATTCAACTTTCGGCATTTCAAGCCTAAATTGGCTATGGACCCCTAAAACACAATCCGAACACGCTCTTAAACCCAAAATTACCCAACGGAGCTAACGAAACTGGCTGTCTTCACACTGTTCCGACTACGGTCAAATTTCCAAAATTTAAGCTCTCATTTAGGGACTAAGTGTCCCAAAACTCTCTAAAACTCCAAATTATTCCTCCCGGCAACTCACAATAGCAGAAACAAACAAGGGGAAAGCAGTTAATAGGGGACCGGGGCGTAAATTCTTTAAACGGCCGGCCGGGACATTAAATCCTCCCACATTTAAACATTCTCTTGTCCTTGAACAAGCATAGAGACATACCTAAAGTATTGAAAAGATGAGGGTAACGGCTGTGCATATCTTGCTCGGTCTCCTAGGTCGCCTCCTCGACCGGCTAACCCCGCCACTGAACCTTCACTGATGCAATGTTCTTTGACCTCAACCTTCTAACCTGCCTATCCAATATTGCCACTGGCTCCTTAACATAAGATAGATCCTTGTCCAACTGGACTGAACTAAAATCCAACACATGCGACGGATCCCAGTGGTACCTCCGGAGCATAGAAACATGAAATACCGGATGAACTCCTGCCAAGCTGGGAGGTAAGGCAAGATCATAAACAACCTCCCCAACACGCCTCAATATCTCAGAAGGGCCAATAAACCTCGGGCTCAACTTCCCCTTCTTCCCAAATCTCATAACGCCCTTCATAGGCAAAACCCGAAGCAGAATCCACTCTCCAACCATATAGGAAACATCACGAACCTTCCGGTCCGTGTAACTCTTCTGTTTGGACTGGGCTGTACGGAGTCTATCCTGAATCACCTTGACCTGTGCCAAAGCATCCTAAACCAAGTCTGTGCCCAATAATCTAGCCTCACCCGTCTCAAACCAACCCACCGGGGATCTACACAACCTACCATATAAAGCCTCATACAGTGCCATCTAAATGTTGGACTGATAGTTGTTGTTTTAGGCAAACATCGCCAATGGCAAGAACTGATCCCAAGACCCTCCAAACTCAATCACACATGTACGGAGCATATCCTCAAGAATCTGAATAGTGCTCTCGGACTGTCCGTCCATCTAAGGGTGAAATGATGTACTCAACTCCACCCGAGTACCCAACTCATGCTGAACGGCCCTCCAGAATCGTGATGTGAACTGAGTACCCTATCGGAAATGATGAAAACTGGAATACCATACAGACGAACAATCTCCCGAATATAAATCTCCGCCAACTGCTCCGAAGAATAAGTAGTACACACAGGAATGAAGTGTGCGAACTTGGTCAGCCGATCCACAATCACCCAAATAGCATCGAACTTTCTCAAAGTCTATGGGAGACCAACTACAACCCACCTGGTCTATGGTGCTCATACTTCACCTGTTGACAGTTGAGGCACCGAGCTACAAATCTAACTATATCTTTCTTCATCTGCCTCCATCAATAGTGCTATCTCAAATACTGATACAACTTCGCGGCACCCGGATAAACGGAATATCGCGAACTATGGGCCTCCTCTAGAATCAACTCCTGAAGCCCATCAACATTGGGTACACAGATCTAACCCTGCATCATGAAACCTCGTCATCATTAATAGTCACATCTCTGGCATCACCATGCTGAACCTTGTCCTTGAGGACAAGCAAATGAGGATCATCATACTGACGCTCCCTGATACGATCAAATAAGGAAGACCGAGAAACCACGCAAGCTAGAGCCCGACTAGGCTCCGAAAGATCAAATATTACAAACTGGCTAGCTAAGGCCTGAACATCCATTGCCATAGGCCTCTCCGATGCTGGTAAATAAGCTAAATTCCCCAAACTCTCTGCCCGATGACTCAAGGCATCGCCCACCACATTGGCCTTGCCCGAGTGATACAAAATAGTGATATCATAGTCCTTCAGCAGCTCTAACCACCTTCTTTGGTACAAATTAAGATCCTTCTAGCTGAACAGATGTTGCAAACTCGGTGGTCGGTATAAATCTCACAAGGAACACCGTACAAATAATAATGCCAGATCTTCAAAGCGTAAACAATGGCAGCTAACTCAAGGTCATGGACAGGATAATTCCTCTCGTGTACCTTCAATTGTCTGGATGCGTAGGCAATCACCCTACCGCCCTACATCAATACCACTCCAAGGCCAATCCTCGAGGCATCATAATAGACAGTATAAGACCCCGAACCTGTAGGCAATATCAAAACTGGGGCTGTAGTCAAAGCTTTCTTGAGCTTCTGAAAGCTCGCCTCACACTCTCTTGGCCACTGGAACGGAGCACACTTCTCGGTCAACTTGGTCATAGGGGCTGCAATCGATGAAAACCCCTCAACAAAATGACGGTAATAACCCGCCAAGCCAAGAAAACTTCAAATCTATGTAGCTGAGGATGTTATGGTCAAACTATGCACTGCCTCTACCTTCTTCGGATCCAATTGAATATCCTCACTCGACACCACGTGTCCTAATAATGCCACAGAATCCAACAAAACCTCACATTTCGAGAACTTAGCATATAACTTCTTTTCTCTCAAAGTCTGAAGCACTATCCTCAGGTGCTGCTCATGATCTTCCCAACTCCGGGAATACACCTGAATATCATCAATAAAGACAATGACGAATGAGTCAAGATATGGTCGGAACACACTATGCATGAAATGCATAAAGGCTGCTTGGGCATTGGTCAACCCAAATGACATAACAAGGAACTCGTAATGACCATACCAAGTCCTGAAGTAGTCTTCGGGATATCTGGCTCCATAATCTTCAACTGATGGTAACCTAAATGCAAGTCACTCTTAGAAAACACTCGTGCACCCTGTAACTGGTCAAACAGATCATCAATAAGAGGCAAAGAATAGCGGTTCTTCACTTTAACTTTATTCAACTGGCGATAATCAATGCACATACGTATAGAACCATCCTTTTTCTTCACAAACAAGATAGAATCTCCCCAAGGTGATACACTGGTCCTAATAAAACCCTTATCAAGCAATTCCTGTAATTGATCCTTCAACTCCTTCAACTCAGGAGAAGCCATATGATATGGAGCAATAGAAATAGGCTGAGTGCCCGGCAACAGATCAATGCCAAAATCAATATCTCTATCAGGCGACATGCCCGGAAGATCATCTAGAAACACATCAAGAAAAATCTTGTACTACTGGGACTGAATCAACTGAAGGGGTATCAATACTAGCATCTCTCACACAAGCTAGATGCGCATCACACTCCTTCTCAACCATATGCTAAGCCTTAAGGAAAGAAATAACTCTACTGGGAGTGTGATCTAAAGCACCACTCTACTCAACATGCGGTACACCTAGCATAGCCAGCGTCACGGTTTTTGCATGACAATCAAGAATAACATAATGGGGCGACAACCAGTCCATGCCCAAGATAATATCAAAATCAACCATGTTGAGCAACAATAAATCAGCTCTGGTCTCAAAACCACTAAGAGCAACCAAACACAACCAATAAACGTAGTCCACAATAAGAGAATCTCACACAGGAGTAGAAACATAAACAGGGGAACTCAAAGAATCCTGAGGTACACCCAAATGAGGAGCAAAATAAGAAGACACGTAAGAATAAGTGGTCCCTGGATCAAATAAAACCGATGCATCTCTGTGACTAACCAGGACAATAAATGTGATTACAGAATCGGAGGCAACAGCCTCGGTACGGGCAGGAATGGCATAATATCTAGCTTGGCCTCCGTCTCTAGGGCAATCTCTACCTCTCCAACCTCCACCTCTAGCTGGCTTAGCAGGTGGGGTAGCAACTGATGTTGTAACCATAGCCTGAGAACTCTGTGGGGCATGCTACGGCTGAAAAGTCTGTGGAGGTGCACTCCTACCAAGTCTAGGTCAATCCCTCACCACATGGTGTGTGTCACCACATTCAAAACAAGTTCTAGTATGACGTGGCAGTGGGAACTGTGCCGAACGGGTACTCCGAGACCATAAACACCTGAAACACTGCGTGAAATCTGAGATGCAAACTAAGGTAGCTGACCCACAAAACCTCTACCATGCCGTACTCTTCCTCCAAAATAAGGACCAGTTGGTCTCTCCAGTCTACGAGGTCTCCTTACTTACCTATACTCTCTCTCCCGAACTTGTCTGTCCTCTCTCTCCTGGACCCACCTGTCCTCTACTCGACAAGAGGTCCTCACCACCCACTGAACCGGGACCACAGGTTATGTCCCTATGACACCTGGAACCCGACCAATGAGAACTCATTGCTCTGGAGTGGCGGTTGCAGAAGTCTGGGTCCCTTCCCCGATCTGTGAAGTAGTCGGTACAACCTGAATCAATCCCGCCTGAACTAATGTACCAAACATGCGCAGGAACTGTGCTAATGTCTCCTGAAGTGCTGGAGTAGTAGTAACAGTAGGCGTATCTGGTGCCTGGGCTCTGGCTAGAACTGCTGGTGGCTCCTTGGTGGCAGCTCGCATGGGTGCTCTGGCTGCACCACGTGCACATCCTCGGCCTCTACCCCGGCCCCAACTTCTGATGGCTCTCGCAAGGGGCACGGGTGTATGATCATCTCAAATAGCACGTGTCCTCACCATATGTGAGAGAACAGAAGACACAAGTTTAGGATTGTGATGTCAAAAATCTCGCACAACAGGGAAATCAAATGAAGTGGAATTTTTCTAACTGTTACAGAGCCTATCGTAGATAAGTACAGACATCTCCATACCGATCAGCGAGACTCTAATAAACCAGCTTGTGATTCATGAGTCCTATGAACCTAGAGCTCTGATACCAACTTTGTTGGCCCAAGAAAAGGTGAAGTTTTGAAGGATGACAGATGAACTCGGTCATGGACCAGGTCCATATTGTGAAGTACAGTCATGATCAACCTATACATGTGAGATGCACGTAAAGGAGATAAGTTCTACTGATCAAACAGCAATATCTCCTGATCTGATCCAAGAGGTTGTATATTATATAAGGGGAGAAAGTCTCCTTATATGAAGAGAACAGAATCCAGATAAAAGATAGTGTTAGAGTTTGAGATCTTCATGAACTCTTCTACGATAGAAGATCGACAATTGAGTCCCAATCAAACTCTGATTACTAACCTATTAAATGACAGTGATTGTTCTCTTTTACAGGTAAGGCAAATACGCAGAAGTTGAACTAAATTGAGAGAAAAAGAGCAAGGCGCTTTTGCAAGCAATTTATGTGTGATTTTAGTGTGCACTCCCGAATCTACTTGAAGAAATTGTATTAGATACCTAGAGTGTTCAAGTTATAGCTAACTTTAAGTTATCGCAACAGTGGATGATGTGTGCCACAATGGGATTAGAGTTAATCCTTAGGTTTACAAAGAGTTTTTGTAAATGCTGTTTTGGCTCAGTGATTTTAGTGAAAGTTTGGGAAAATCCTACTAAGTAGTAGGTCGTGATTTTCACCTTATGAGCCAGGTGTTTTCCATGTAAAAATCTATGTGTTCTTTATTTTATGTACTTATTATTCCGCAAACAATAATAGTTAGAACACCTAGAAGAACCAAGTTCTTCTATAGCGAAAATTGGGTACCACACAAATCATCCCCGCCCCCCTCTTATGTTGTATTGACACTTAAAACTTCAATTGGTATCAGAGTATGTTATCCTTGAAGAGGCTAACACCTTAGGAAAAGGTCAAAATGAGTGCACCACCTAGGAACTAGGAAGGGCAATCCACTGCTAGGCCTCCACTTTTTAATGGTCAGTACTATTCTTGGTGGAAGAATAGGATGAGGGATCACATCATAGGAGAAAACTATGAACTCTGGGACATAGTCATGGATGGTCCTCTAGCAACCACAAAGAAGAATGCTGAAGGAGTGGATGTGCCAAAGACAAGAGCTGATTGCACTGCTGAAAATTTAAAGAATTGGGAGAAGAATGCCAAGGCCAAGAAATGGCTTATGTGTGGACTGGGTCCAGACGAGTACAGTAGAATTCAACGTTGTACCACTACCAAGGAAATCTAGGACACTTTGCAAGTGGCCATGAAGGAACACCTCAAGTGAAGAGGTCCAGAGGAACACTGTTGTATTCTCAGTATGAGAATTTCACCATGAAGGAAGGAGAAACCATCCAAGAGATGTATACAAGGTTCACCACACTAACAAATGAACTTAAGTCTCTTGGAAGGGTTATTCTTGAAGAAGACAAAGTTGACAAGATTTTGACAAGGGTTCTACCAGTTCTTGGGAAAGCAAAATCACTGCTATTCAGGAATCAAAGAATATTGCTACCCTCAAGCTGGATGAACTAATTGGAAACCTCACTGCCTATGAACTGAGAAGGCAAACCATGAAAATGGATGCACCCAAAAAGGAAAGAAGTCTGGCTCTCAGAATTGTTGAAGGTTCAGATATGGAGGATGATTAAATGGCTATGATCACAAGAGATTTCAAAAAGTACCTGATGCGAGGAAAGGGTTCTTCAAGAGGTACAACTTTCAATAAACCAAGGGCTCTCGAGAAACAGACCAATGAGGGTTGCTACAAATGTGGTAAGATTGATCGCATGATCAAGAACTATGCTGAATGGGAAATTGAGTGGAAGAAGGAAAGGGCTGAACAAAGGAACATGAAAAAGGAACAGGTTCAACCAAGAAGGAACAAATGATCAATAAAGGCTATGGTTGCTGCCTGGGGAGAAACATCAGATGATGACTCAGAAGATGAAGCTGGAGATGAACAAGCACTTATGGCCATTGGAGAATCAGATGATGAACAAGAGGTAAGTATCCTTCATCTCAAAGACAAGATTAAATTCCTATCTAAAGAAATGTTGTTTGAGCTATTGCTAGACTTCATTGATCAGTTTGAAATAAATAACAATGAGAAGGAAGATCTGTCTAAGGAATGTGTGATCCCAAAAGCCAAGTGCAAAAACCTAGAGTCTAGGGCTAATGAGAGTGAGAGTAAAAATGTTGAGTTGAAAAACCAGGTTCTTGAACTTGACACCAGTATCCTAGAACTTAGGTCTGAGAACTTAAAACTGAAACTAGGAATAGGTAAGAAGAAAGCTGACCACACACATCTCACTCTAGAAGAAAACTAGGGAAAAATGAAAGATGAGTTGTACAGGAAGGATGAGCAGATAAAAGTCTTAAAAGAAGATCTAGGGAAGGTAAAACATGAACTAAAAGAACTTACAAATGGAACAAGGCTTCTGATGCACTTTCCTAGCTACAAGAACATCACAGTAGCAACAAAAGAAAACTTGGCTATGGAACTCAAGCACCTAAGTGGGATACTAAAAGCAAGTATCTCACTCTTCCTGAGAACAAAATCTGCACACACTGTGGTAAGATTGGCCATTACAAAAGTGAATGTAATGCTAAAGAAAAGGCCAGTCAAAAGAACAAAACTTTTGTTCAAGAGAAAAATAGGCTGCCTGGGTAGGCTAAAAGGAATTTGATTTATCCCTTTGCCTATAGAAAGGGACCCAAACTAGTTTGGGTTCCAAAGATTAACCCTTGATTTCGTTTTGCAGGTCCAAGTGAATGTAAGTAGCCAAATATGGTACACGGATAGTGGTTGCTTAAAACATATGACTGGAAGCAAGAACTAGTTCCTTTCACTTGAGGACCTAAAGGGAGGCAATGTCTCCTTTGGAAATGGGAATAAAGGTGAGATTATTGGGGTTGGAAAGGCAGGTAAGACAGATTCTCACTCCATTGAGAATGTCTACTTGATAGATGGCTTGAAATGCAGTTTGATCAGTATGTCATAACTGTGTGACAGAGATAACCTTGTAGTATTTACCTCTACTAAATGCTTTGTGGTTAACCTTACCACTGACAAGATTGTTTTGCAGGGATAAAGAGTTAACAATATTTACATTGTAGATTTGTCTACTCTTTCATAAAATGAACTCACATGTCTAAGTGTGTTGGATAATGATCCCCTCCTGTGGCACAAAAGACTTGGTCATGCTAGTCTGAATCAGCTAAAAAAATTAGTCTCTAAGGACTTGGTGATAGGGTTACCTAACACCAAGTTCAAGGAAGATAAAGTTTGTGAGGCCTGTGCAAGGGAGAAGCAGGTAAGATCATCCTTCAAAAGCAAGAAAATGGTAAGCACAACCAAGTCGTTGGAACTGGTCCATATGGATCTTTGTGGTCCAATGAGAACCATGAGTAGAGGTGGAAAGAAATATGTAATGGTACTTGTTGATGATTATTCTAAATTTACCTGGGTACTATTTCTAACATCTAAAGATGAAGCATTTGACATGTTTACTGCTTTTGTTAGAAAAACTCTGAAACAATTAGTAAATGAACTCGCATCCATTAGGTCTGATCATGGAACTGAATTTGAAAATGCCAAGTTTGCTGAATTCTGTGATGAGAATGGTATAGATCATAACTTCTCTGCCCCTAGGACTCCTCAACAAAATGGAGTAGTTGAAATAAAGAACAGGACTCTTGAAGACATGGCTAGGACTATGCTTCTTTCTAGTAAACTACCCCACAACATCTGGGCAGAGGCTGTGTACTCTGCATGTTACATTATCAATAGATGCATGGCTAGACCTCTTGTAGAGAAGACTCCCTATGAGTTATTAAATGAAGAAAACCAAATATATCCCATCTTAGGACATTTGGATGAAAGTGTTTTGTGCTCAATAATGGAAAAAACTCCCTAGGTAAGTTTGATCCCAGAAGTGATGAGGGAGTATTCTTGGGATATTCTTCACATAGCAAAGCATATAAAGTGTTTAATAAAAGAACTTTGTGTGGAGAAGAAAGTGTGCATGTAGTGTTTGATGAAACTAACATACTCTCTGAGAGACAGGAACATGAAGATGAAGCCATTGGATTGGTAAAAGATTTGACTGAAGACTCGGCACAAGTTAAAGTGGCACCAAAAGAAGGAATAGGTGATTGAACAGGTTCTTCCATTCAAGGCAACCTGCCAGGGGGAATTGATCGAAAAGGAATTAAAACAAACCCTCTAAAAGAACATGCTCATGACTATGTTCCTCAGCAACAAAACATGGGAGAAACATCTAGTAGAAATCAGTTGGTTGTGAAACCTCACAAGTATCAAAGTTCTCATCCTATTGAGAATATTATCACTGATCCAACATCTGGAGTTAAAACTAGATCACAATTAAAGAATTTGTGTGCTTTTGATGCCTTTTTATCTCTTATTGAACCTAAAAATGTTGTTGAGGCTTTGTAGGATGCAGATTGGGTTAATACAATGCAAGATGAACTCAATCAGTTCGGGAGAAGTCAAGTTTGGCATCTAGTTCCAAGACCCAAGGACAGATCAGTTATTGGTACAAAATGGGTCTTCAGAAACAAACTTGACAAAGATGGAACAGTTACAAGAAATAAGGGAAGACTGGTGGACCAAGGTTACAACCAAGAGGAGGGCATAGATTATGATGAGACTTTTGCTCCAGTTGCAAGATTAGAGGCAATAAGACTTCTCATAGCCTTTGTAGCACACATGGAATTAACTCTTCATCAGATGGATGTCAAAAGTGCGTTCCTGAATGGTTACTTGAAAGAAGAAGTGTTCATGAAACAACCTCCAGGGTTTGAGAGCAAGGAATGTCCTGAGCATGTGTACAAATTAGACAAGGCTATCTATGGACTCAAGCAGGCTCCAACAGCATGGTATGAACGACTGTCCAAATTTATGCTTGAACATGGGTACAAAAGAGGTAAAATCGACAGTACCTTATTCTTAAGGGAAAAAGGTAAGGATCTCCTTGTGGTACAAATATATGTTGATGACATAATCTTTGGATCCACCATTGATAAGCTAAGTAAAGATTTTGCAAAATTAATGGGGAGTGAGATTGAAATGAGTATGATAGGTGATCTTAACTTCTTTTTAGGCTTACAGATCAAACAAAGCCCAAATGGAACCATGATCCATCAGCAGAAGTATGCAAAAGAGCTTATCAAAAAGTTTAAAATGGAGGAATCGAAGGAAATAGACACACCCATTACAACTGCCACAAAATTAGACATTGATGAACCTGGTTCATCAGTTGATCAAAAGTTGTGTAGGGGTATGATTGGTTCACTCTGTTATCTTACTGCTCGCAGACCTGACATAGTCTTCAGTGTAGGGCTTTGTGCTCGCTTCCAGGCCAATCCAAAAGAGACTCACTTGACTGCTGTCAAAAGGATACTAAGATACTTGAAAGGCACCACTGATCTGTGTTTTTGGTATCCCAAAGGTAGTAATTTCAATCTAGTAGGATATGTTGATGCTGATTATGCAGGTTTCCTTGTGGATAGGAAAAGAACCTCAGGTATGGCTTACTTTCTTGGTTCATGTATTGTATACTGGGCCACTAAAAAGCAAAATTCAGTGGCCTTATCCATTGCTGAGGCTGAATATGTTGCTGCTGCATCTTGTTGTGCTCAATTTTTATGGATCAAACAGCAGCTGGTAGATTTTGGCATTGAAGTTGGTTGTATTCCTATATTCTGCGATAACACTAGTGCTATAAGTATGACAAAGAACCTTGTTCATCATAAGAGGACTAAGCACATAGATGTTAAACACCACTTCTTAAGAGATAACTATGAGAAAGGATTAATCTCCATAGAATTCTATGTTACTGATAAGCAAATTGCTGACATCTTCACTAAAGCACTGAGTAGAGAAAACTTTGAGAGGAACAGGTTGGAATTATGGATGATTAATATCACCTAATAGGTCTAGCTCAGAATGCACAATGAAAAAAAAAATTCTTTTTGGCTAGGAACTTTGAACTTGTGTAAATATCTAGATTAATTCTTACTCAGCTTCATACTTTAATTAGTATACTCCTGTGTAATGTGTTTATATGACTCACTGATCTCTTACAAAATTTTCTATATTATGGCATTTAAGTCATGTTCAAGAGAGCTCTAAATGAAGAACCTGGTTCATCAGTATGGGTTCATATGAAAGCTCAGGTATGTTTTCTATACTCTGCACAATTAGAAAGATTAATAATTCAATCATGAGCAGAAGTCCTATACTTGTCAAATTCCTAGAAAATTCTATTCGTTAGCATTGAACTAGTTTCATCCACCTAGAACTCTAAACCGTAGTTTTTGCCTAAAATCTAGGGAAGTCAAATCGATCATTCAAAATCAGAATTTCAGGTTGATTAGACCTCTAATTGACCATTGCAAAAGGATGTCGTTACTTATTAAATGTGTATTTGTCTTTAAATACACATCAACTCTCCTGCATTCATCATAATTTTAAACTGTCAAAAACTTTTCTTCAATTACACTTGCCTTCTTCTCCAAAATTCCCAAATTCTCTCAAGAAACCTACAATCATGTCTAACCCACAAGACAATCCTGGAACTCCTCCACCACCATCTCCTTCCAATTCATCCTCAACTACTCCTCCCAGTGTGTAAGCACGTGATTTTTGCCCTATATGAGAATTACTCCCAAAAAATTCAAAAATAAAATATTTTCCTTGGTGTGCAATTTTGTAATATTTTGTGATATTTTGAATAATTATTTGTATTTGTTTGTGCATGTTTATTTGCTAAATTAATAAAAAAATACAAAAATATGTCGCATTTCGTATGTAGGATTTAATTATATAATTGTTAGTAACTAAGTTTGTTTTACAAAGAAAAAAATTACAAAAATAGGCATCGTTTGCATTTTTTGCATTTAATGTCCAAATATACAATTTTATGCTTAATTATTACTTAATTATGCGTTAATTATTATTTGGAGCTAATTTGCGCTTTTATAACTTAATTTAGTTCTTAATAATAGTTTAAGTATTTTTATAATTTAGTTTTAAAAAAATAAAAGAAGAAAAGAGAGCGAAAATATAAAGAAAGTCGGAATTGGGCCTCTTCTTCGATTTCAAGCCACAGGCCCAAAAAATGGCCCAATCTTCCCAAACGACCCAGTCCATTTCGAACTGGGTCAACCCAGTCCATTAACCCAATACCCTTTCTTCATTTTGTCAAAACACAAAACAAAAGACAAGAGGAAAAACCCTAAAAATGGTCCGCCCCCTTCCCTTTGCTTCTTCTTCCCCAAGCTCAAAAAACACACAACCATGGCAGCCTTTACCCCCAACACACACACACACACACACACGTCGTCGGACCACCTAAGTCCCCCCCGCCCCCGCTGTTGCGTCTTCAGTCGATGGACAGAACCAGGCAACCAAACGACCACAGTCCGTCGACTCCCTTTCACCATCGTCGCGTTCCAAACGTGCTGCTGCTTCCCGTTCCACCTTCTTCTTCAGTTGGTGCTGATGCTCCCTCTTCTTCCTCGACCACACCTTCGTCTTCTTCTCCGCCATTGTTGCGTCGACCGTTGTTGCTGCCTCGACGAACAGCTGCTTCTCTCTCTGAGCTACTGCTGTCCGCCATAGCCTTCCTCCTCGACGAACAGCTGCTCGACGTCCTTGAGCCAAACAGACCCATCAAGCTGCTTCACCATGAACGACGACAAGCAGTCCGCCGTGGCTGCTGTCACTACTTCGTCGTCACTGTAGCAGCTGCTACGTCCAACGCCTTCTTCATCTTCATCTTCCACGCTGCTTCTGTTTCCGACGTCGACCAGCTGTCCTTGTTCTGCCGCGTCAACTGCTGGCCGTGTCCAGCTGCGACGAGCATCCATGGCTGCTCAGAACGGATGTCGTTGCTCCAGCTTCGGCGTGGACATAGCTACCATTGCATCGCCTCAATGTCGAGCAGCTGTCCGTCGACCTCCCCGTCGGCTTTGTCGCCGCTGCTTCTCCTTAACCTCCATTGCTACTGCTTCGACGTTGTTTCAGCCCACTCCTTAAGTTCGAGTTCGTCGTTGGTTAGTCGTTCGTCGTTTCAATCCGGTTAGTAGTTTTTGAATTTTATTTTGTCCGTATTTCGTTTTGATATTTCTCGAATCTAAAATCGATAGATATTTGATTTTTTGTTTTGAAATGGTCATGTGTTTTGTTGAATTAATTTTCAGATTTCAAATGGAAATTAATTAATTTGTTTTTCAGTTTATTTCATGTTAATTTTATTTTGTAAAAAAAAATTGTTAGTTTAAGTTTAATATTGTTAGATTTAGTTTAAATCGCTTGAATCCGTTGTTTGTTTAAAATAGATTTAATTCATGTTCATTTTTTGGTTGAAGTTCGCTTTTCAGTGATTTAATGTGAAGTTATGTTTTGAATCATGTATCTTTGTTATAATTTTTGTTGGATTTAATTAAGAAAGATTAGTTGATTATTTGAATATTAGTGATTTGAATATGTTTATTTGTTTTGTTTAAGTTTAATTCGAAGTTTGAACAAAGTTTGTTTGTTATTATTATTGAATATTTTCATTCATGTTCATACTTTGTTTGGTTGATCTTGAATCCGAAATTTGTATAGTTTGATTTCTTGTTTATCATTTATGATTATTTCTTGAATTTGTCTCATAATCTTGTTTAAGTTTAATATAGGAATTGTTGGTTGTAATGTTGTTAGAGTTGATTTTAAGTTCAATATTATTGAATTTAGAAATCTAAATATACTTGTTTGTTGTTGTTGAATCTGAAAATAGGTTTGTTGCTAAGAATATTGTTCAATCAAATTTTAGTTGTTCTTTGTTGTTCAATCATGTTCATGTGATTTATTGTTGAAATGTTGAAGAAATCATGTTCATGAGATTTGTTGTTTGAATTTGTGTAGAAATTGGTCATATTGGCTATATTTTGGTTGAGTGTGATTAATTGATTTGTTATAGCTGATGGGGTAGTTTGGTAATTTGCAGTACGTTCTGGGGTAGTTTGGTAATTTCAGTAAGGTCGGAGGGGTAGTTTAGGAATTGTACATTTTGTAATTGTTTATATGAAGCATGGGGGACAAAATGAAATGGGATGGGTTGTGATATGGTTATTTAATATAAAGGGGGGACAAGACAAAATTTAGTGGGGGGAATCTTGTATTATTTTATGTTAGGCATGGGGGACAAAATATAATGGGGTGGTGTGATATATTTATTTAATGTAATGGGGATGAGTGGGAAGATAATGGGTTGGGTAGAGAAAATGTATTGATTTTAATTAATTAAAAGATTTATGGGATGGGTTATATATAGGAAGTCTTGAAATCAGATTAAGGGAGAAAAAAAATACACAGACAGAGAATAAGAACGAGAGAGAAACGAATCTGAAAATAAGAGAGAGAAAAAAAGGGCTGAACATTTAAGAGAGAGAAAATTCCGAAAAAATATTTAAACTTTCAAATAAAAAAAATATTCTGCTTTCTTTCATTGTCTGAAATCAGAATTAATTGTTGTTTCATCAAAGCTTGAAGCTTTTGTTTTTGGGATTACTGCTCTACTGGTTTGCAAACTCTTTTCCTGGGTTGGTACTGTTGCTGGGTTGTTGCTGCTGTGCTATACTGTTATTACTGTTGCTGATTCTCATCTTCATTTTTTTGCTTCCAATATCAGGTACACAACTGAAAAGCTGGTTATTGTAATCCGAAATATGAAGCATGAATACATATGAAGAATGAAATTTTGAAGTTTTAATTTCGTTTTTCTTTGTTTCCTTTTGTTGATTATATTTAAGCTATTCCATGTATTACTAAATAATAACTGGAATAAAAAAAATAACTTAAGTTAGTCTTTAATGAATCAGTTCGGCAAAACAGGTTAATTCACTAGTTATGAAGGTTTCAAGATTATCAACAATAGGTTAATCATGAATAACTAGCTAAATTTAGCTAAGACATGAATTTAAATTAAAACTTCGTAAATTAGGCATTAAGGCATGACTTGAGTTCAAGCAAGACTAGAAGAACGTTTAAGTCTAATAAACTTTCTAATAAGCTTTAGTAATTATGGTTAAATCAAGTTTCAAATGGTTGTGAATAATTAATCTCAATAATTTTTTTAACAATGCTGAGTTTTAATCTAGCTATATTTGATTCTTTTGGATATTAGTTGTTGAACTTTTATTTTATTTATAATTTCGAAATTAAGAATAAAATTCCTTTTTCATCAATATTTGTATTAATCAAGCAATTAGCATGTCATGTTTTCTTAATAATAATAATAAATAAATAAATAAAAAAACGTAATTAATTAGGATTTTCTTTATTCATTTTAGAGACTAATTTTAAATAGCAAAATGTAGTCGCTTTAAGATTTGTCCATTTAAAATAAATGAGACGAGCCTCGCCAAATAAAACACACAAATTGCGGGGCCCTCGATAAAAATTTAATTGATTACTTAAACTTCGGGATGGGCCGTTTAGCAAATTTCACGGCCTTCCCCAAAGTAATATAGCGCTAATCGCTTTAGGTGCGATATAATAATAATACATTCTTAAACACGGGTACGCATTTATGCGACCCAAATCCAAATCCCAAAACATTGAATAAAAATATGTTCCGGATCGTGGATGCATTTTATGTAACGCAATCCAAAGACATGTTTTTAACGATGTTCACATTCTTTAAAAATATAATAATAACAATAAAAGAGGTTAAAAGTTAAAATTGCACTATAGTTTTTTTGAACATGTATTAAAATCAGATATTTTAGTCATTACAATAGTTTAAGCGACCGTGCTAGAACCACGGGATTCGGGGGTGCCTAACACCTTCCCTCGGGTCAACAGCATTCCTTACTTAGAATTTCTGGTTCGCAAACTTCATTTGGAAAGTCGAATATTTTCCTCGATTCGGGATTAAATTGGTGACTTGGGACACCCTAAAACTCCCAAGTGGCGACTCTGAAATAAATAAACAAATCCCGTTTCGATTGTCCTTCAATTGGAAAAACTCCCTACGCACCCTCGCGGGGGCGGAAAGAGGAGGTGTGACAGCTCTGGCGACTCTGCTGGGAATTTTTTTATGGTAACCCAGAACCACTGGTTCGGGGTTAGAGATTCGAGCTTAGATAAATTGTTATATTTGGCTTTATCTGATTTTTACATGTTTGAGCCTAATGTGCTAAATGCTGCTTTTACCGCTTTGATATTATTTGACTGTATATATAAATTGTGTCGAACCCTTCTCTCTTCACCTCCGGGGATGTGCTTACTGGTTGAGACTCCCTATTCTGTTAGTGTTATACTCTGAAATAAGAAAGAGGTCGGACAAGTTACGAAGCCGGATGGCCTTTTGGTTCCCGGTAAGTTGCCCCCTCCTCGACTCGAGTTGTCCGCTCGGGTACACAGTCTAGTACACTGACCCAGGTTTTGAATATAGAATAACGTGACTTCATGCCGGATCCCTAGTAGGAACGTTTATTTGCATCACGTTGCATTTGACTTAGGGGACTCAACACAGGGGTTGGGTCCGTTTAGGACTAGCAACCTGAAATGAAAAGACCATTCTGATGCATCCTACTTGCTCTGTACATATATTTGTTTCGAACTTGCATGTTGACCGGTTTCTGAATCTCGGGAAGGTTGGAAAATTGAAGAAAAAAAAGGAAAAAGAATATATCAGTTAGGGAGTTAATTGATTATTTTAGAAAAAAAAAACCAATGACCAATTACTGGCGAAACTCTGCCGAAATTTTGAAAAAAAGAGGAAAATATTTTATTTTGTCTTACTAAAAAATATAAAAAAAAAGTCTTTTATTTTTTTTGGAAAAATAGATTGTTTTATTGTTTGTTGAAAATGAAAAAAAAATCGTTATTTTGTCTTTTTCAAAAATAGAAAAGGAAAATAGATTGTCTTGCCAGGAAAAAATAAAAATGGAAAAGAGTCATGTTTTAAAATAGTTCGGTTAATTTGCCCGAACTACGCGGGTTTGATTCTCACCGGATGTGAGATACGTAGGCAACCCTCATCGGGTCCAACCCCCTTTTTTACTAAAATAGCCAAAAACCAATAAAAAAATTTTAAAAAAAAAATGTCAAAATTTGAATTTTGTCATAAAGAAATCGGGTAACGCTGTTTTATCAAGACATAGCCGAATGTTCCCGAAAGGGACGCCGGAAGGCTGACTTTGCATAAACAGCCGTTTTTTGGGTCATGTTTAAGATGTGGTCCAGTTGACTCCCACAGCCTTAAAAATCTTCGTCCCCGAGACGTTGAAAGGCCGTGCTTGCAATGTTGAGTTTTCTATTTTTGAAAAATGATAAAAAAAAAGTCATAAATAAGTCGGGTGACGCTGTTTTATCAAGACATAGCCGAATGTTCCCGAAAGGGACGCCGGAAGGCTGACTTTGATAAACAGCCGCTTTTTGGGTCATGTTTAAGATGTGGTCCAGTTGACCCCCACAGCCTTAAAAATCTTCATCCCCGAGACGTTGAAAGGTCGTGCTTGCAATGTTGAGTTTTCTATTTTTGAAAAATGATAAAAAGAGTCATAAATAAGTCAGGGTGATGCTGTTTTTGACAAAAATAGTCGAATGTTCCCGAAAGGGACGCCGGAAGGCTGAATTTGCATAAACAGCCTTAAAAATGAAAGAGTTGACCTATACAACCTTAAAAATCTTCGCCCCCGAGGCGCTGAAGGGCTGTGTTTGCAACACCAGGTTTTTATTGCAATTTGAAAAAAAAAAAGAGTCGACGGTCAGGTGAATACCGTTTGGTTTTTTTAGTCAAAATAAGTCGAGCCAGCTTCGGCCGCGTCTTAAACCGTTCTTGCCAAAATAGCCTTAGAGTATCTTTCAGTTGTCGAAAGGCTATTTTCGTAAAAGAATGGACAAGTGTGTAAAGTGTCATAAAATAATCCTCTCCGGCCTCAAAATTTGGAAGGGGCCATGTTTGCAAAAATAGCCGTTCGGTTGCATTTGTCAAACGGAGAAAGGAAGCTGGCCGTTTGTTTTTGGATTTTGTAAATCTTTTGATTAAAATATGTGGGTTGTTTGATTTTTGAGTTTGTAGGTCATCTTCAAACCATTGAAACCCAGTTTGTTTTAAGATGAAAATTGATAAAAAAATGTTTATTGTTTATCTTTATTGGTCCGAACTATGCAAGGTCTGATTCATGCAGGGTCATGATACGTAGGCAATCTCCATAAGATTCGACCACAACAAAAAATGAAAAAAAAATCGAAAAAAAAGAGGAAAAGATGTTATTAATAATGAGAACTGACTGAGTCCATTCTAACCTGTTTTGCTTTGAATCACAAAGAAAGTTAGGTGGTTGGTTTGTGGTAAGCCGGAAATACAAGACCCAGAAGCACATTTTGCGGGGATCAGGCATGATAACAGAAGCACTCGAATCCTATTGGGACTTGTTGACTAAGGTTGATGATATCGAAGTTGGAAATGGTCTGGACAATACTGATGCAAAGCTCAGTGGCTAAAGATGCCAATTTTGATAAAGTGGGAGGACGCTCCGTTCCTTGGTTAGCAAAAGAGAAGCTGGTGGTGGCTTATTTTGTTGTCATTTCTGTTGTTCGGATTATTAGGGTTGTAATTCGGATATTGTCTTGTGTCAAACTGTCTTATCTTTCCGTTTTGTCATAGCGGTTTGTTTAAGTTTGTCCAGGTTGTTTTAGGATTTTATTCTGGTTTGTTTTTGTTTGTGTTGTTATTCAAACCATTTCACCGGTAGTCTAAAACAAATACGGTCTTTTATTACTTCCAGTCATCTTTTTGTTTAGTCCTTTTATCGCTTTTGTTCAGCGCCGATTCTCGTGACATGACATGCGCACACAGTTTGGGCCTAATCTTAAAAGTTAATCATAAAACCCCGGAAAGGTGATCAGAACGTTTAAAGGAAATAAAAATGGTTTGAGATCATTTGAAGCCCAAACCATGAGAAATTGGGGCAAGTAAATGAGAGTGTTGTCCAACGATGTTATATGTGGATATGGTTCTCTGGTGCAATCAAAAGATGTTGCCAATGTTTTTGGCGGTTTGTTTAATTGTGTTGTTTGTACTTGACATGTTTTAGAGATTGGAATGACGAAGGCATTTTGTTCTACTATCCAAACACTTTATCCTTCGTTAGCCCTTTGAGCCTTATTTATTTTCTTTCATACCCCTCGTTCGGAATCATTAGCAACGACTAGAAAACACAAGCATGACAGGTAAAGAAAAGAAGAAAAAAAGAAGAAAAAAAAAATCAACAAAACGACAAAAGAAAAGAAAAGAAAAGAAAAATGATAGCATAAAAAAAAGGAAAGTCAAATGAAAACAGAGGAATTGGGAACTACGTTCGACCTGATTCCTCAAAGAGGATACGTAGGCGCCTCACGGTTCGGTCATAATGGCCATAATGGTCATAATGTGCATAATGTGCATGGTGTAAAAAGAAATTAAAAATAATAAATAAATAATCCCCAAGCAATGAACTAGGGGCAAGAGTTGTGCTCGTTGTAAGCAAAATTGGTTCCGAAGGTTGTAATTAATAACCCAGAATCGATGCGCTTTTGAGCCTTTAATACCCTTTCTTTCTAGCCCTATCCAAAACCCACATTACGGTCCAAAGAAAGATCTTCTGATCAGTCTTCAAAAGATGCCAAGTCAGACAAATGAGAGTCTTACCGGCGAACATAACATTCTGTTCCACAGCAGAAAGGACTCTAATCTCCAGCAGAGAGAGTCATACCGGCAACACTCCAAATCCCCAGCTGGAAAGTGATACAAATGAGAGAGTCTTATCGGTGAAAATCTTCGCGGACACCATAAGGCGATGAAAGCTGAGAGAAAAACCAAAATGAGAGAGACTTGATAGTGAAAACCCTTCAGGCACTACAAGTCGAATAAGATTGAGAATCAGATGGGGAATTGCCAATTGAAGGTCTTGAAAGACGATTGACGACGGAGGATAGGCCACGTATGCATGTCATGACCATTAGAGTCGGTGTCTGCGTTTGATAGGTTTTTATTTATAGTTTCTTTTGTTACAGAGTCATCTTTTTCATTTGTCTTTTATTCTGTTCCCTTTTATCTTTTCCTTTCATAGAAAATTCCCCAGTAGAGTCTGTTTGGTCAGAACCAGTGGGAAATGATTTCAAAATAGGCCATCAGCTTTCCAATCATGCAAGATGAGATCTGACTAGTACATCCAAATGGTATAGTCAGCAAGGAACAAGCGCGAGGCTAGTGTCAAAAAAAGATATCCCCAGCAAAAGGGAATTGACAAAAGGATTGACGAGTGTCAAGAGGGATATCCTTGCCAAAACCAAGGTTATAAACCTCAAGGACAAGGCCCATGAACAAAGCAAGGAAAGCAGTGAGCATGATTTGGAGAAATTCATGTGAGACTAAAAGGTCGGAAAAATGCAAGTTTCCGAGCTATGCCACAAAAGAAGAGGGATATCCCCAGCAGAAAGGGATTATCCCCAGCAAATAATATCATCCCAAACAAGTTGTGGAGCGCAGAGCAAGGAAGGAGAAAAGGAAAAGCCATCCCAGTAGGAGTATCACAACCAACCACCACGTTTTAAACTAACAAATTTTGTTTGATTTGAAACAGGTAAAGGAAATGGCATTGATGACAGAAATGCATGCCATAAGGGAGACTGTCAAACTGGGGCAGAAAATTTTCCTTTCATTTGGAAAATTTTCTGGAAGTCAAGTACCCATTCGAGGAAGAATAAAGATAGCACCAGTCTCAAGAGAAGTGGTGTTTGAACCAGTGTTGCCCCAACATAATAAGTTTAAATGGAGGAAGTATTCCTCAGCAGACAGAATAAAAGGATGACACTTGTGCTCAGAAAAGCAAAAAGCCATTATCATCCCCAGCAGCTTCCAGAAGAATGAAGCATCGACTTGAAGGGATAAAATTCCCCAGCAGCGTTATCCTCAATAACGTTATCCCGAGAAGATAACACTTTTATCCCCAGCAGTGTTGAAAAAAAAAATCTGAATTTGAAGGAGGGGAAGAAAGGAGACTTCCCCAGTAGTATTATCCCCAGCAATCAGGCGTCCACCTGGAGAACAAGGAAGAGCAGTTGGAGTATTAGCAATCAGGCGTCCACCTGGAAAACAAGGAAGAGCAGTTGAAGTATCAGCAATCAGGAGCCCACCTGGAGAATAAGAGAATACAATTGAAGTATCAGCAATCAGGAGCCCACCTGGAGAATAAGGGAATACAATTCAAATTTTAAGTAATCAGGAGCCCCCCCTGAAAAACAAAATGGCGTTTTATTTTTGACATTATTGGTTGAAGTCAGGAGCCCCCCTGAATAACAGAATGGTGATTTTTTGGTTGAAGTTGGGAGCCCGCCCATATAACAGAGGAATACATTCAGTCTTTTCATTTCAAAAAAAAAAGAGAAAAAAAAACGAAAAAAAAAAGAAAAAGGGGGAAGTAGTTTGCAGAGAAATGAAACATCCTACTCAAAAGGAAGTAATTTTGGAAGGAGTAAGATAACATATTTACTCAGCAGAGTTATCCACAGCAGTGTTATCCCCAGTGGATCATCGAGATGTAGAAGCATCCTCGATAGAGTTTCGGGCAACCTAGAGTGGGTAAGGAAGAAAAGGAAAAGTCATCCCCAGCAAAATAATCCCCAGCAGTTTCGAGGGAAAACAACACAGGTAAGTAAATAATTCAGGAAGAAGGAAATGGTTCACGCATAGGAGACGCACTTCCTAAGTGAAGATTTCATTAATAGGAGACGCACTTCCTAGTTTGAAATCATTAAAGTTTCACCCATATGAGATGCATTTCCTCCTAAGTTTATTTTAGTTTCACCCATATGAGATGCATTTCCTCCTAAGTTTGTTTTAGTTTCACCCATAGGAGAGGCATTTCCTCCTAAGTTTAGTTTTACCCATAGGAGATGCATTTCCTCCTAAGTTTGTTTTAGTTTCACCCATAGGAGATGCATTTCCTCCTAAGTTTGTTTAGTTTCACCCATAGGAGAGGCATTTCCTCCTAAGTTTGTTTTAGTTTCACCCATAGGAGATGCATTTCCTCCTAAGTTTGTTTTTACCCATAGGAGAGGCATTTCCTCCTAAGTTTTGTTTCACCCATAGGAGAGGCATTTCCTCCTAAGTTTAGTTTTCACCTATAGGAGATGCATTTCCTCCTAAGTTTGTTTCACCCATAGGAGATGCATTTCCTCCTAAGTTTGTTTTAGTTTCACCCATAGGAGATGCATTTCCTCCTAAGTTGTTGTTGAACCAATAGGAGAGGCATTTCCTCCTAAGTTTAGTTTCACCCATAGGAGATGCATTTACTCCTAAGTTTGTTTTTACCCATAGGAGAGGCATTTCCTCCTAAGTTGTTGTTGAAAGCAGGAGTCCTCCTGGAAAATAGAGACATTCAATTTCAAATTTAGCAATCAGGAGTCCGCCTGGAGAACAGAGACATACTTTTCAAGTTTGCCGTCAGGAGTCCGCCTGAAGAACGGAGACATACAGTTTAAATTTCAAAAATCAGGAGTCCGCCTGGAGAATAGAGACATTCAATTTTAAATTTAGCAATCAGGAGTCCGCTGGAGAACAGAGACATACTTTTCAAGTTTGACGTCAGGAGTCCGCCTGAAGAACGGAGACATACAGTTTAAATTTCAAAAATCAGGAGTCCGCCTGGAGAATAGAGACATTCAATTTTAAATTTAGCAATCAGGAGTCCGCCTGGAGAACAGAGACATACTTTTCAAGTTTGACGTCAGGAGTCCGCTTGAAGAACGGAGACATACAGTTTAAATTTTAAAAGTCAGGAGTCCGCCTGGAGAATAGAGATATTCAATTTTAAATTTAGCAATCAGGAGTCCGCCTGGAGAACAGAGACATACTTTTCAAGTCTGATGTCAGGAGTCCGCATGAAGAACGGAGACACACAGTTCAAGTATTGGTTGAAGTCAGGAGCCCCCCTGAATAACAGAATGGCGATTTATTGGTTGAAGTCAGGAGCCCGCCTGAAGAGAGGAATGATGTTTATTTTTAAAGTTGTTGTTGAAGTTGGAAGCCCGCCCATAGAACAGAGGCATACATTTCGGTCTTTTTATTCCAAGTGTTGAAGTTGGGAGCCCGCCCATAGAACAGAGGCATACATTTCAGTCTTTTTATTCCAAGTGTTGAAGTTGGGAGCCCGCCCATAGAACAGAGGCATACATTTCAGTCTTTTTATTCCAAGTGTTGAAGTTGGGAGCCCGCCCATAGAACAGAGGCATACATTTCAGTCTTTTCATTTCAAGTGTTGAAGTTGGGAGCCCGCCCATAGAACAGAGACATACATTTCAGTCTTTTTATTCCAAGTGTTGAAGTTGGGAGCCCGCCCATAGAACAGAGGCATACATTTCAGTCTTTTCATTTGAAGTGTTGAAGTTGGGAGCCCGCCCATAGAACAGAGGCATACATTTCAGTCTTTACATTTCAAGTGTTGAAGTTGGGAGCCCGCCCAGATAACAGAGGCATACATTTCAGTTTTTCATTTCAAGTATTGAAGTTGGGAGCCCGCCCATACAACAGAGGCATACATTTCACGATCAAGTCAGAGGAAAATAAAACAGAGGGTAACAATAGGAATCCCCAGCAGGAAGCAATAAAAATCCCCAGCACCGGGAAGCAGAAGGTTGCAACAAGAGGTCCCAGCACAAACTCAAGTGCATGTGTCAAAAGGAAGAAAAGCATCGGAAGAAAAGCACTAGAAGAAACGCAAGCAGACAAGAAAGCAAGACAACAAGAACAAATTGCAGTCTAGCCTAGCTTCTTGTTTTCTTTTAAGCATGGTGTAACAAGGAGATCGGTAAGCAGTGGTAATAGCATGCAACAACAGTAACATTGCAGTCTCACGGTAGTCCCAGCTACCAAAACTTCCCGAACTACATTGACCTGATTCCTGTTTAGCCCAGGATATGTAGGAAACCTTTGAAGCAAAGGTTCGGTCAAATCTTTTTAAAAAAAATGCTTCACACGGAGTACTCAGATGGGCAAAAATCGCTCGCTTTATCTTTGCACGAAAACCCTTCGTGTCTTCGGGCAAAGAGGGGCAGCTGTAAGCACGTGATTTTTGCCCTATATGAGAATTACTCCCAAAAAATTCAAAAATAAAATAATTTTCCTTGGTGTGCAATTTTGTGATATTTTGAATAATTATTTGTATTTGTTTTTTTGCATATTTATTTGCTAAATTAATAAAAAATACAAAAATATGACGCATTTCGCATGTAGGATTTAATTATATAATTGTTAGTAACTAAGTTTGTTTTACAAAGAAAAAAAATTACAAAAATAGGCATTGTTTGCATTTTTTGCATTTAATGTCCAAATATACAATTTTATGCTTAATTATTACTTAATTGTGCATATTGTTATTTGGAGTTAATTTGCGCTTTTATAACTTAATTTAGTTCTTAATAATAGTTTAAGTATTTTTATAATTTAGTTTTAAAAAAATAAAAGAAAAAAAGAGAGCGAAAATATAAAGAAAGTCAGAATTGGGCCTCTTCTTCGATTTCAAGCCACAGGCCCAAAAAATGGCCCAATCTTCCCAAACGACCCAGTTCATTTCGAACTGGGTCGACCCATTCCATTAACCCAATACCTTTTCTTCATTTTGTCAAAACACAAAACAAAAGACAAGAGGAAAAACCCTAAAAATGGTCTGCCCCCTTCCCTTTGCTTCTTCTTCCCCAAGCTCAAAAAACACACAACCATGGCAGCCTTTACCCCCAACACACACACACAACACACACACACACACACGTCGTCGGACCACCTAAGTTCCCCCCCGCTGTTGCGTCTTCAGTCGATGGACAGAACCAGGCGACCAAACGACCACAGTCCGTCGACTCCCTTTCACCATCGCCGCGTTCCAAATGTGTTGCTGCTTCCCGTTCCACCTTCTTCTTCAGTTGCTGCTGATGCTCCCTCTTCTTCCTCGACCTCACCTTCGTCTTCTTCTCCGCCATTGTTGCATCGACCGTTGTTGCTGCCTCGACGAACAGCTGCTTCTCTCTCTGAGCTACTGCTGTCCGCCATAGCCTTCCTCCTCGACGAGCAGCTGCTCGACGTCCTTGAGCCAAACGGACCCATCGAGCTGCTTCACCATGAACGACGAAAAGCAGTCCGCCGTGGCTGTTGTTACTGCTTCGTCGTCACTGTAGCAGCTGCTACGTCCAACGCCTTCTTCATCTTCCCCGATCAAACAACCCACACGCTGCTTCTGTTTCCGACGTCGACCAGCTGTCCTTGTTCTGCCGCGTCAACTGCTGCCCGTGTCAAGCTGCGACGAGCATCCATGGCTGCTCAGAACGGATGTCGTTGCTCCAGCTTCGGCGTGGACATGGCTACCATTGCATCGCCTCAATGTCGAGCAGCTGTCCGTCGACCTCCCTGTCGGCTTTGTCACCGCTGCTTCTCCTTAACCTCCATTGCTACTACTTCGACGTTGTTTCAGCCCACTCCTTAAGTTCGAGTTCGTCGTTGGTTAGTCGTTCGTCGTTTCAATCCGGTTAGTAGTTTTTGAATTTTATTTTGTCCGTATTTCGTTTTGATATTTCTCGAATCTAAAATCGATAGATATTTGATTTTTTGTTTTGAAATGGTCATGTGTTTTGTTGAATTAATTTTCAGATTTCAAATGGAAATTAATTAATTTGTTTTTCAGTTTATTTCATGTTAATTTTATTTTGTAAAAAAATTGTTAGTTTAAGTTTAATATTGTTAGATTTAGTTTAAATCGCTTGAATCCGTTGTTTGTTTAAAATAGATTTAATTCATGTTCATTTTTTGGTTGAAGTTCGCTTTTCAGTGATTTAATGTGAAGTTATGTTTTGAATCATGTATCTTTGTTATAATTTTTGTTGGATTTAATTAAGAAAGATTAGTTGATTATTTGAATATTAGTGATTTGAATATGTTTATTTGTTTTGTTTAAGTTTAATTCAAAGTTTGAACAAAGTTTGTTTGTTATTATTATTGAATATTTTCATTCATGTTCATACTTTGTTTGGTTGATCTTGAATCCGAAATTTGTATAGTTTGATTTCTTGTTTATCATTTATGATTATTTCTTGAATTTGTCTCATAATCTTGTTTAAGTTTAATATAGGAATTGTTGGTTGTAATGTTGTTAGAGTTGATTTTAAGTTCAATATTATTGAATTTAGAAATCTAAATATACTTGTTTGTTGTTGTTGAATCTGAAAATAGGTTTGTTGCTAAGAATATTGTTCAATCAAATTTTAGTTGTTCTTTGTTGTTCAATCATGTTCATGTGATTTATTGTTGAAATGTTGAAGAAATCATATTCATGAGATTTGTTGTTTGAATTTGTGTAGAAATTGGTCATATTGGCTATATTTTGGTTGAGTGTGATTAATTGATTTGTTATAGATGATGGGGTAGTTTGGTAATTTGCAGTACGTTCTGGGGTAGTTTGGTAATTTCAGTAAGGTCGGAGGGGTAGTTTAGGAATTGTACATTTTGTAATTGTTTATATGAAGCATGGGGGACAAAATGAAATGGGATGGGTTGTGATATGGTTATTTAATATAAAGGGGGGACAAGACAAAAATTTAGTGGGGGGAATCTTGTATTATTTTATGTTAGGCATGGGGGACAAAATATAATGGGGTGGTGTGATATATTTATTTAATGTAATGGGGATGAGTGGGAAGATAATGGGTTGGGTAGAGAAAATGTATTGATTTTAATTAATTAAAAGATTTATGGGATGGGTTATATATAGGAAGTCTTGAAATCAGATTAAGGGAGAAAAAAAATACACAGACAGAGAATAAGAACGAGAGAGAAACGAATCTGAAAATAAGAGAGAGAAAAAAAGGGCTGAACATTTAAGAGAGAGAAAATTCCGAAAAAATATTTAAACTTTCAAATAAAAAAATATTCTGCTTTCTTTCATTGTTTGAAATCAGAATTAATTGTTGTTTCATCAAAGCTTGAAGCTTTTGTTTTTGGGATTACTGCTCTACTGGTTTGCAAACTCTTTTCCTGGGTTGGTACTGTTGCTGGGTTGTTGCTGCTGTGCTATACTGTTATTACTGTTGTTAATTCTCATCTTCATTTTTTTGCTTCCAATATCAGGTACCCAACTGAAAAGCTGGTTATTTTAATCCGAAATATGAAGCATGAATACATATGAAGAATCAAATTTTGAAGTTTTAATTTTGTTTTTCTTTGTTTCCTTTTGTTGATTATATTTAAGCTATTCCATGTATTACTAAATAATAACTGGAATAAAAAAAATAACTTAAGTTAGTCTTTAATGAATCAGTTCGGCAAAACAGGTTAATTCACTAGTTATGAAGGTTTCAAGATTATCAACAATAGGTTAATCATGAATAACTAGCTAAATTTAGCTAAGACATGAATTTAAATTAAAACTTCGTAAATTAGGCATTAAGGCATGACTTGAGTTCAAGCAAGACTAGAAGAACGTTTAAGTCTAATAAACTTTCTAATAAGCTTTAGTAATTATGGTTAAATCAAGTTTCAAATGGTTGTGAATAATTAATCTCAATAATTTTTTTAACAATGCTGAGTTTTAATCTAGCTATATTTGATTCTTTTGGATATTAGTTGTTGAACTTTTATTTTATTTATAATTTCGAAATTAAGAATAAAATTCCTTTTTCATCAATATTTGTATTAATCAAGCAATTAGCATGTCATGTTTTCTTAATAATAATAATAAATAAATAAATAAATAAACGTAATTAATTAGGATTTTCTTTATTCATTTTAGAGACTAATTTTAAATAGCAAAATGTAGTCGCTTTAAGATTTGTCCATTTAAAATAAATGAGACGAGCCTCGCCAAATAAAACACACAAATTGCGGGGCCCTCGATAAAAATTTAATTGATTATTTAAACTTCGGGATGGGCCGTTTAGCAAATTTCACGGCCTTCCCCAAAGTAATATAGCGCTAATCGCTTTAGGCGCGATATAATAATAATACATTCTTAAACACGGGTACGCATTTATGCGACCCAAATCCAAATCCCAAAACATTGAATAAAAATATGTTCCGGATCGTGGATGCATTTTATTTAACGCAATCCAAAGACATGTTTTTAAACGATGTTCACATTCTTTAAAAATATAATAATAACAATAAAAGCGGTTAAAAGTTAAAATTGCACTATAGTTTTTTTGAACATGTATTAAAATCAGATATTTTAGCCATTACAACAGTTTAAGCGACCGTGCTAGAACCACGGGATTCGGGGGTGCCTAACACCTTCCCTCGGGTCAACAGAAGTCCTTACTTAGAATTTCTGGTTCGCAGACTTCATTTGGAAAGTCGAATATTTTCCTCGATTCGGGATTAAATTGGTGACTTGGGACACCCTAAAACTCCCAAGTGGCGACTCTGAAATAAATAAACAAATCCCGTTTCGATTGTCCTTCAATTGGAAAAACTCCCTACGCACCCTCGCGGGGGCGGAAAGAGGAGGTGTGACATAGTGTATCTCCAAAAACCTAGACTACGAAGGGTGAAAATGCTTGCTCGAAAGACTGTAGCATCTAGGGCTTTGAGGAAGCCTTTAAATAAAAAGTTGAAAGCAAGCCAAGTGGAAGAAAGCCAAGCTCCAAATTCTGACTCCTGCTTTGAGTCTGAATCCTATCAATCCTCTACTGAGGGGGAAGGACATGGGTCTTCTGACTCAGAGAAGATTCAAGATTCTCCTTCTGAGGTAAGTTTATCTGTTATTGAAAATCTAGAGACTAGGTTTGTTCTGGTTGGACCAATTAGCGATGTTGAATTGCCTAGGATATGTAGGAGTGGAGGTAAAAAGAATTTTGAAAAAGAAAAAGAGAGAGAGGGTGCATGTGGTAAATAGAGGGGAATTGGAAAAGGTGTAGCGTCTACTATTTGTGGGGTTGAACATGAAAGGGTAGAAGAGAGTAGCATGAAATCAAGGGGAAGTGGTTCTGGGAAAGCTGCTGAGGGGTTGATTTATCTGAGCACACGGAGAGATGAACATGTTTCATCTATTGAAGAGACCCTAGCTGATCTACTGAAAAAGGTTGGGGCAAGCTATGACCCAAAGAAATGCAGAACTCCCACAACAAAAGCCCCAAATGTTCCTAAGCCTTCCAAGAAAAGAAAGGCTTCATCCCCAACACCTACTGCCTCCTCATTGCTAAGGGACAAAGCCACAAGAAGCAAGATGAAACAGAGTGAAGCTAATCTACAAAAGGCCTTAGAAGAAAGTAAGAAAAAGAGAAAGGATAAAGGAAAGGAAAAAATTGCAGAATCCTCAGAGGTTGTTGAGGAAGAAGAGATGGAACTAGTCCATCAAGAAAGGGGTACAACAGTGGAGGTTCCTACACCCAAGCCTAAAAAGCCCAAGACCTTTTCCAAGAAGACTTCCTCTGTGCATGTGGCTGCTGAACCCACATTAGCCAAGAGGACAAGATCTGCAATGAAAAACAAACAATCAAATGTTTCTGATAATGATGACTGGAGCGGAGAAGAAGAAGAAAATGATTCTGAGAAGGAACAGGACAAGCTTTTCATTTTTGGCAGAAGAAAGATTTTAAAGGGTAGACTGTTGAAGGACCTGGTGGAACCAGGAATGATGAGATTGGTGGATGCTTTAGCTGCTCAGGGATGGAAGGACATGGTCCTTCAAATGGATGGTAGGCTAGCCAGAAATGAGCTGATTGAATTTATGGCCAATGATGGAGTTGTCAGTAGCCTGGTAAAGGAGTCCAAGTGCAGTTTGATGCAGAAAAATTGGGAGAGATCCTGGACATACCCTCAGAAGGGTTTGATGACTATACAAGGCAAAGGTGGCTATGCCCGGACTCCCTCCCTACTGCCCTTGCAATCACCAAAAGGTTTTGTGATTCAGAAGAGGTGAATGAAGCCAGGGTTGTGCAGAAAAGTGAGATGAGGCCTGAGCACAAAGTTGTGTTTGAATTTGTCAACAAGTGCTTATTGCCCAGACAGGAGAGAAGGCACACCGCTAACTACATAGATCTAGTTCTTATGGAGTTCCTGGAGAGAGGAAAGCAAATCAACTGGCATGCCTTCATTATCAAACTGCTAGACAGGGTTATAAATGGTTCTAAGGCTCATGCTACTTCATATGGCTTTATACTAACCACAGTCCTATACAGGCTAAATGTGCCGCTGAAGAAATGGGAAATGGCCTCTAGCAAGGAACACTTTGGCATCAAAACTCTTCTTGCCTATGATTATCCAGTCAATGCCATCCCAATTGAACCTGGTTCATCCCAGAAGACACCCATTAACAGCAAAGTTAGGACTCTGGTTCAGGAATGTGCGGCCAAGGATGCTGAAATTGCTAGGCTCAAGGCTCGTGTGGTGGAAGTGGAAACTGAGAGGGATGGTCTCAGATCTGATCTTGCCAAAGAAAAGGAGAAGAATGATGGAATTCTTCAGAACATGCTGAATCTTCTCCAAACACAAACCCAACCCTCCAGTTCCTCCAAGCCTTAGGACTCATAGCTTATGTCTCCTGAACTTGTCTGTACCCCTAGTGACCCAGATTAGGGATTTTTCTATTTTTTCTCATGATTTGAATATTTTTATTTCTTTTTGTGGATTGTAGGTGGCAAATATCTCTATCAATGATAACTGTTGTTTCTCTCTTGTTCAACGATTAATCTGTTCTTGATAGTTTAAATATGTTTGTTGATTACTGATGATTACACTTGCGGTTGCCCCAGTGGCCATGAGTATTTATTAAAATCTGGGTATCATACATCGTATGCAACTTTTTGATGATGCCAAAAGGGGGAAGAGATATTGTGCTTTACATATTCTGAAAATATGTGATATTTATAACCTAATTAACCTGGTCCTTGATGATAAGTGAATTTTCCAAGTTTAGTGTTGATGGTTATGCTGAGTTCCTACATGTTCCAAACAAGTAAAAAGCACAGAGTTTGTCATCATCAAAAAGGGGGAATTTATTGGCCCAAGAACATGTGAAGTTTTCAAGAATGACCAATGAACTCAGTCATGGACCAGGTACCTAGATCTGCACATGAAAAACATGTGCAGAAAGGGCATGAGTACACCACAACGGTACTCAGTAAGTAACAAGCCTAACCTCGGTCGGGTAGTGACGAGGAAGGTTAGGGCCCTACTAAGATTAAATGAAATATAAGATATGACAGTATAAGATACATTAGTACAGTTGAAAGATAACAATAAGAATTAATGTAGGATAAGGATAGCAGCAACTGAAATAGGGGCAAGAACAATCACAAGGAATACCACTCTTCACAAGATAATAAACGGGGATAACTTAGTACCCTCAATTTATGGCAAGGATCTCTTGGTATCTCGAGAATCTCTTGGTATACTCAATATATGCTAGGTATCTCTTGGTATCCTCAATATATGCTAGGGATCTCTTGGTATCCTCAATATACGTGCTAGGGATCTCTCGGTATCCCGAGGATCTCTTGGTATCCTCAATATACGTGCTAGGGATCTCTTGGTATCATGCACCTCAGCTCAAATCATAAATACGTACAGGGGATCTCCCGGGATGCCGTCCCGTAGTCCCAAAGTAAAACACACAGCAACAACACAAAGAATACTCAATTAAGCTTAATTTCATACCAAGTAAAACAGGTAATTTTAACCTAACATGCTTCAAATAATACAATTAAGGTTGTTTAAGCAATAAAGCAATTAAGTCAATTAAACATGCTTTTCTAGGCTAATAACAGGCTTAAATTTCAAGTAGAGTAAGCAGGAAAGGAAAACACAATTAAAGTTATTTTAGTAAAAACAGGTTTCTCAACAATTAGCACAGGTACGCACTCGTCATGTTACCTACAAGGAATTTCAATTACCACAACACCAAATCTTAAGGGGAATGTCCACCACACAAGGTTAGGCAAGCCACTTACCTCGAACCAGCTCAAAATCAACCCGAAACCACGTTGTTGCAACGAGTACTCGACTCCAAATGGCCAAAATCTATTCAATTCAATTGCATAATGTAAATAACACTTCAAGTAACTGATTCTACAAACAAATTCTAAGCTAATATGCGAAATTAGGTAAAATGACCAAAACGCCCCTCGGGCCCACATCTCAGAATTGGATAAAATTTACATTTTCAGAATCCTCATACTCTCACGAGTCTATACATATCAAGAACACTGAAGTCGGAGTTCAATTAGCCCCTCAAATACCCATTTTAAAATCTCTTAATCTCAAGCCCTAATTACCCATTTTGCGCTGATTTTTCCCTAATTTTTCATCACCAATTAGACCTTTAATCACATATAAATGAGTTATGAAGTCAAAAATGTTACCTCCAAGTGATTCATCTTTGGTTTCCTTAAAACTCTCCCTCAAAAGCTTCAATCCCGTTCAAAAATGGTGAAACAATGAAGAAGGGTCGTAGATGGGCTATTTAAATACTGCCCAGATTTAACCCTATGCGATCGCAGAAACACCTATGCGATTGCATAAGGTAATTTCCTCACAACAATGTGATCGCCGCCAGCTCTATGCCATCGCATAGAGAAATCCCATCACCTATCTGCCACTCCAAGTCCTTCTATGCGAACACAAAGCTCTCCACGTGAACGCAGTGACCAAGACTGCTTACCCTACGCGATCGCACTTCTACCTTCGCGATCGCAATTTACAAAAATTGTCTGGCCTCAACTTACTCTACGCTGTTGATACCCAATTTTTTTCTATATATTTTTAATGCGCAAAATACTTTCAAAATAGCATATGTATGCATATAAGTATGTCCAAATGTTTTATTATTTTTTCCTTAATTTTTAAAGATTTTTAAACCAATTTATTCCCCTATTTTATTCATAAAAACCCAATAATAATTCCTAAAATTATCATTTTGGTGATTCATTTATTGGATTCTCATATTTATACTAAAATATAGCTAAGATATGTTTTGCATATTTTTACAAATTTATTTAGTATTTTTTAAAGCTAAATTGCATATAATTGCAATATTACCCCCTTTTAAGATTTAATTGTGTTTATATTTATAAAATTAAGTCCAGCATTTTTAAATTAATAATTATTGTTACAAATCATTTTAGTACTTTTAATTTATTACCAGGAATTAATTTACTATTTTTTATAAAATAAATGGGGGAAAATGGCTGTTTAAAATCTAGCCAGATTTCATTTCAGTTGTAGCCTAATTCTACCCCAATTTAAACCCAATTACCCTGGTCCAATTCCTACTCATACCCAACCCCTAACAATTAAACCGACCCATACCCGGATCCCCACCTAACCTTTTAAATCTCGACCATTGATCATTTAGATCAATGGCCACCGGCTGCCCTTACCTTAATTAATCCCAAACGACCCCCAAACCCTTTCATTTGTTACCATATGCTGCCTATGAATCCCTTATCTCCAAATCCTCTCTACAACACCCTCAAACCCTAGCCGCATCCACCCTAATCCATGGCCTTCCGAGGTCATCAGAGGCCTATACCAGCCTTCCAGGGCTTCTATGTGTTTGGTGTTGTGGTCTCATGACCAGACTCTAAAGGGATTTGGTCCAGTATTTTCTTGATGACCCTTCTCCGGTCATCCCTGACCTTTCTCCGGCCAGCCATGGCCATTCAAGTCAGACCTTCGACTCTCCTGGTTAGATCAGTAACTTTCAAGGCTTTTCTCGTTGCTTTTGGGTTCTTCTGAAGTCCTAATCTCTAATACCTTTTCGACTTCGTTCAGATCTACCTTATATCCATGCTTACCATGAGTTTTTAAACATCTTCTCGAAGCTTCTTTAACTTAGCTTTCAAAAAAAAGACTCTCCATCTTTTCTGATTAGGGTTTTTCCTTCAAGTTTTCTTTTCAAAATCTTTTTCTCTAATTTTAATGTGTCTATGGTTTTACTATGTTTTTTTCATGTTATTCTCCTATCTGAGTTAGCACATTGAAAACCCTAGTTACTTTGGGTTCATTCGAGTTTTGAAACTGTTTGTTAGATAAGTGCTTGTGGGTTAAGTTCTTGTTCGATTTACTTGATTATCATTTTTTAAGCTTGATTATTGTTGAAGGAACCTATGTCTTTGTGTTTGAAACAGTTCGTTTGAACACCTGACTCGACTTGAGGTTCCTTATTTCTGAATGTCTTTTCTTTATGTGATTTCTCTAATTCTGGGTTTTTACTATCTTTAAAACTCGACTATGCCTGAAACCCTAACTTTTCAAAGGGTTTCTCATCTGCTACTATGAGACCCTTTGCATGCTTCTGATACTCTATTTTTTTTTCACTATTGATTCAATGTAACTCGACCTACTGGACTATCATGCTTTGAATGTTTGCTATCTACTGAACTTTGTGCTACTATTGCATGTTGTTTCTTTTGCCAATAGGTTTGGCTTCACATGTATAGTGTTTGTGCACTCTATTTATATGTTGAGGTTCCTTCTTTGATTGAACTTCAATCTTGGGACTGATTTCAAACTTTTCTTTTGTGAAATTCAAATTTCACTCGCCTGTTAAAGTTAATTGACTCTTTCCTTATTTTTGCTTTACTGAATCTTTTCCCGAAATAAGCGTATTTATGTACTTAAACTCGATTGCTTACTTAATGTTTCACTACTTCTTTTATGGAAATAATTAGTCTGCTTACAAACTAATTTTCTTTCCTTATTTTGAATCTGTTAGCCCCGTTAAACAAGTGATTCCTCAATTAAAGGGAAATCATTGGGTTGATTGATTCTGACTGTTGATTATTTCCATATTTGTATTGAACTTTAGTTATTACCTTATTTCTCACATGTTTTCAAAAGGCTATAAATACCCTGCATCCCTTTTCTTTCAAGGACACGAACTACTTGAGTTCAATACACACACTTCACTCAGACTTTCTCTTTTTTTCTATGTTACTGCTTGTGTTGTTGTCTTGTCTAGCCGGCTGAAAGCCAAGGCTAGGCTGTGGGAACTTGCTCACTTTTCTTTCTGCATTTGCTTCTTTACTGGTATGTTCTTATTAACTTTCCAGCATCAACAACAACATGTTTTCTTTGCTATTTCCTCACTCTTGCCTATTTCTATTTGTGTTTTAATCATGTTGCATTGTTAAGCATGTCGTAATCTTCCCCTTCTTTTTCTGAATTCATATTTCCCCTATGTATGAACTCTATCAGTCATTTATGAACCTCAAACCCTTCATATCCCCTATGTGTTTGTATTCCTTGGTTGCTTTGGGGCATGCCAACATTAGACATTGTTGTGCATGACCCTAACCTGACCCTCCCTGATCACATACTTCATATCCTTTTTATGTGTGTATCCTCTGGTAGGTTTATGGGCATACCAACATCACTTATTGCTGGGCATGTCCAGATATTTTACCCATCTTATGGTCATATGCCACCTGCAATGTATTCCCAAACCCCTGCCCCATTTGTGCTATTACCGATGCTGTATAATTTTAGCTTTTACTACTACTGCTTTCCATACTACCTCTCTCCCTTATACATTCTCCACTCAGTTTTAAATCTCTACTCCTGCACTTTCACTATATTCTTAGACTTAGGTTTTGCCCCCTCTTATGTGAGCCTTGACTTGGGACCCATGAGCTCCCTCTGAACTTGGACACATAAGGGCTGGCCCTCCCACACTGCACTCATCTCTATCTGGTTGTGCAACTTGGGTGTGAGCACTGCCCTAGGTCCCCTTGAGACCCTTAGGGAACTTTGACACACTCAAGTCTGAGAAAAGCTTTGGAACAATGGCATTTGAGGTGTTTTATTCCATAACTCAGAGAGGAAGTCAAGAAGCAGGCTTCCTCTGGTTGTAACTTTTCTTTTATGCTTCTTTGATGTGATTCATTATTCAGTTTGTAATAATTTGTAATAAACATTGGGGTTGGCTAGTGAAAAGGGCTGGGTAATTATGCATGCTTAAGGGTAGAAATCATGCCTATAAGATCTGTTGTTTTAAATTTCTGCATGTTTAACTCTGCATTTAGGTAGCATGCCTATAAGATACGTTTGTTTAATCTATGCATGTTTAATTCTGCATTTAGATACCATGTGTATAAGACCTGTTTTCACTAAAATTCTGCACGTTCTACATCTACGGAACCTGCCTATAAGACTTGCTTACATTATGCATGTTATTGTCACATTTAAACACCATGTTCTTAGGATCTAAATGCTTAGAATCAGATATCATGTCCATAAGGATAAGAACTAGTACCCTTTTTTTTAGAAATCATGTCTATAGGAATAAAAGGAGTAATACTAGATATCATGCCTATAGGATCTGAACTATTTAAAATCAGTTCGACTCTGAACCAGTTTTTAATGACCTTACTCCTTTATTTAACGCAATTTAGAGAGCATGCCTATAAGATTTCCAAATCGTTCTTTTAAAACTGTTATTACTTTGCCACATGCTGAATCAATAGTAGATACCATGTTCATAGGATCTCACAATAAACGCTTAGGCAAGCTTTAGGTGATAATAAAAAAAAGGGATCCGTCTCTACTGAGTAGTAATTGCTACAACCAGCAGGAAGCCCTGATTCAAACTTCTTATCTGAGTTATATAATAAATTGGTTTGCCTCAACAATTGAAACTTCCCTTTACCTTAGTATGTTAAATTCAGACCTTAGATGTATGTTTAAGTCATGCGATTAATGTGTTTTGTTTGAGGAGGTATACATAAGCCTTTTATTTGTTTACATATTTCCCCTTACATGTAGTATTATATGTTTTGTATGTCGCCTTAGATTTTTACCTTTTGAAATCCAAGTCAACCTAATATCCCTCACCTTTAGGAATAGTAGTCCTAATTTCCTCCGGAACCAATAGGAATGGGACGGGTAATAGCATGCAATAGAGATCGAGACAAATCCACGCTTTAACACCTTGACGGGGTGGGAAGGGTAGATATGGATATGATGACCGGTGCGCTAATACCACGTGTATCCCCTCTTTTGAGGAGTGTCATACCAGGTATCGCATTGATGTGATCCATATCGAATATAAACCTAGGACCCCCTTTCCCTTTTATTTGCAAATTCTTTTCAAAACTCTTCTTTTAATTGATCTTTCGAACTCTTATGTGTTTAAATTTAAATCCCCTACTATTTGAACCTATACTTGTCTATTTGCTAAATTGCACAAATTCACTAGAAACTGTTTGGCGGGGAACCACACTAGTGGATCCTGAGGGGTGCCTAATACCTTCCCCTTAGGATAATTTCAATCCCTTACCCTATCACTGGTTATCAAGCAACCTAGAAGTGAACCCTTATAGGTGTCCTAATGCACCTTAAAATCATTAGGTGGCGACTCTTCAAATGCAAAACCCAGTTCCCAAAAGGAATGAGTTGTCCTATGCCCAAAATGTCATAAATCTGATCTCCCGATTGCATAAGAGGGAAAAAAGGGGCGCGGCAGCATGGCGACTCTACTGGGGATATTTAGGCTTTTACCACTTCAGATTGCTATTGTGAATTTGTACCCTCCTTTATGTGCAATTACTTGTTTAATTTCTTTAAACATTCAATTTCCTTTTCAACTGCAAAAACTGACTTGTCTTCTTTACTTCTTTTCTTTACTCCTGCTTTAAATTATGAAACTGTTATATTTACTACTTTCTTAATGTGAAAATACATGTCAGCATGCTTTTAGTTATTGCATAACCATGCTCAACATCATACTCCACTCGTTTCAGATAAATACCATAGCAACGCTTATAATGAGTGGTTGCGCTCTTCCTATATTATCACCTCCTAAATTCGGAAAGGCATATTTGCGGTAAAACCAGTCGATCAGCGGTACAGTCGACGGTTCCTTGCCTTCCCACTTGAGTTGTCCGCTCAAGGGTACCAGTCTAGAACCCTATAGAAACCTTACTCTATTCAGATTGTGCATGCATCATGGCCAAACCTAGCTAGGTCAGTTATGTTGTCCACATAAAGATCCTTTAAGATAGCCTTGTCCAAAGTCTAATGGGTTTCCCTAAATCCAAATGGACATCTCCACATTCTGTGCATTTATTTGGAGAACTAAATCCTTCATGCTAATTGTTGATGTTAAATAGTCGGGTCTGGAGGGGGTATGGTCTTAACCCTTTTGTTTTGTAGAAAATAAAGAACGAGGTCCCAAGCTTCGGTATGGTTAGCATACCCTCACTCTTGCTTGACTGATGTAGGAACCTTCCGTCAAATGACCAAATCAACGAATGGAAAGAGAGGTCCGCCAAATCCAGTGAAAAGCTAGAATATTTGGAATACAACTTGTTGGAATTGGAAGGAAAGGTGAGGAAGAGAGTCGCTGATTGCCAGAACGCTAAAGGAAATGAAGGAGAACATTTGGCGAAAGCATTTTTACTGGAGAATCTACGTGAACTGGAGGATTTGATCAACAAGAACATTCAACCTGGGGAAGGTCCTTCTAGGACCAAGTAGATAGGAGTTTTCCTTTTCGCTTTATAAAATGTAATAAGGTCGATGGCCATTAGTGATTTTCATTTCCCATTTATTTAGTGTCAATTTGGGATTCGCCTACTTTTATCAATAAAATGAGGCATTTAGCATCCTAAGTTCTCCAAATCAATTTGTCGCTAGACGTACCTCGGGCACAAAGAGGTCCCCAAACTAGGACACGATTTACATTCCCACACTATGTGTTTAAATATTGTAATACTTCCTATAATCCTCACTAACTTGGTTACCTTTTGTTTTTATTTTTGTTTTTGTTTTTATTATTCCCCACCCCAAAGGTTAGTTTGTGCATTCTGGAAACATCATCCTATTCCACGAGATCCAGGGGCCCTCCACCCACTCCTTCTCTTAGTCCTCTCAAAAACACGAACAAAGTCAAAATGGAAGATTTGAACAACATCGGAAGGGAGAATGCAACTGAACGGGTAGAGGCTACTAATGGTCATGGTACTCAGGTTCCTAAGGAAAATGTGTTCCAACTTGAACAGAAATTGCTGAAATTCCAGGAAGAACTCAATCAGGTTTGGAATCTATCAAGCTTGTCATTTTCCCTCAATACCCCGGATATCACCTTTCCCAATACTCAAAACCCTACGCCACCTCAAAACATCCCAAAGCAACAGAATCATCCTGATCCCCACACTGTTCCACCAAAGACCCATTGCAATACTTGCCATACCCCAAATAATAGTCCACTACTCATCCCAGAACTCCAAAACTCCAAAAATGACCACTTTCACACCCACCATAACACTCCCATCTACATGGAGACCATGCCACACTCCACCCAAACCATCTCAAGCACACCCAAGGCTGACGATAAAGACTTGCTCATCAGGAACCTGGCCGAGGAACTTAAGAAATTGACTAGCCGGATTCAAGGCATTGAAGGAAGCAAGGGAATTAAGGGGCTGAACTATGAAGATCTTTGCATACAGCCCAATGTCGAACTACCCGAGGGGTACAAACCTCCTAAGTTCGAAATGTTTGATGGTACAGGTGATCCAAGGGTCCATTTGAGGACATAATGTGACAAGCTGGTTGGAGTAGGGAAAGACGAGAGAATCCGCATGAAGCTGTTCATGAGGAGCTTGAAAGGAGATGTTTTGTCTTGGTACATCAGCCAAGATCCAAAGAAGTGGTCAAGCTGGGTAAGCATGGCATCCGACTTTATGGACAGGTTCAGGTTTAACATCGAGAATGCGCCGGATGTGTTCTATATTCAGAATCTAAAGAAGAAGCCTACAGAAACATTTCGCGAGTATGCTACTCGCTGGAGGTCCGAAGCTGCTAAGGTCAGACCTGCCCTAGAGGAGGAATAGATGAACAAATTCTTTATCCGGGCTCAGGACCCGCAGTATTATGAACGACTAATGATGATTGAAAGCCACAAATTTTCCGACATCATCAAACTAGGTGAAAGAATTGAAGAAGGTATCAAAAGCGGTATGGTTACAAATTTCGAGGCCTTGCAAGCTACGAATAAGGCCTTGCAGTCTAGTGGTGTGTCCAAGAAAAAGGACGTATGAGCTGTGATGGTTGCACAAAGGACAAAATCTCCTATCAAGTACCAAACTTACCCAACACCCACACTCACATATCAGCCTACTCTGAACTACCAAACACCCTCACCCTTTTACCAAGCTCCACCACCACCTTATCAATCACCACCACCTCCACCTCCTACATATCAGCCTACTTCGCCTAGATATTCCCAACCCACACATGTCTACCAAACTTATAATGCTCAACCATCCCAATATCAGTCACCTCCCGCCCGTCAAAACTTCCCTAAACCCCGGCCAAATTTTGATTGCAGACCTCCAAAACAATATACAGCCATCGTTGAGCCTATTGACCAGGTGTACGAGAGACTCAAATCTGCTCGGTATGTCACTCCCCATCCCTGCTGCAACTCCTGAGAACCCTTCTCATTGGGTTAACCCAAACAAATCCTGTGCATACCACTCCGGCATGAAAGGGCACACCATCGACAAATGTCGTTCCTTGAAAGACAAGATCCAGACTTTAATTGATAACAAGATTATTGTGGCAAAGGACCCCGCTCCAAATATTCGCAACAATCCTCTACCCGATCATAAGGGCGGGGGCATTCACATAATTAAAATAGAGGATTATTGGGATTTGGAAGGATCAATCGAGTTGATCGCAGAAGGCGATGACCCAAAGAAGCCAATAGTTACTCTTAATCCAATCATAGTCCAGATTCAGCTATCTGGGGATGCCAAGGTAAATATGTTTGTGCCACTTGAGTTTGAAGCAACGTCATCTGCAAAAATACTAGCGATAATTGAGGTTGAATTCATGTCTCCGGCAAATGCACCCGCACCGTTTAAAGTTGCAATTTTACCACCCAAGGCGTATGCTCCGCTCAGAGTAAGGACAACCATGCCAATCCCAGTGGCAATGTCAACCATGACACCATTCCATACAAAGGCTATACCATAGGACTATACAGCCAAGGCAAGGAGGAAAGGCAAAGTTAGGTTCGAAGAAACTATTGCGGCACAGGGTATTATAAGAACTGGTAAAGTTTATACCCCGGATTATCTAGCTGAGTCAAGCAAGTAGGATTCCAATCGGTCACCCATTGTTGAGATAGGTCCAGACAATCTTTGAATAAAGATACAGGCCAAGGAATACTCGGTCATCGACCAGTTAAACAAAACACCGGCGCAAATCTTCATTCTTGCTTTGCTACAAAATTCTGAGGCACGCAAGAATGCTCTGCTAAAGGTACTAAGTGAAGAATATGTGCCAAGTAACATCACTAGCGGGGAAATGGCTAACATGGTAGGACAAGTGTTGGAGAGCCATAAGATCATATTTCATGAGGACGAGCTACCACCTGAAGGGTTGGGACATAATAAAGCACTTCACATCACTGTGCAATGCGAGGACTACATCATCACCAGGATCCTGATCGATGGGGGTTCCAGTCTCAACATTTTTCCACTGGTAACTCTCAAGAAGCTGGGTAAAGGACTACACAAGGTAAAGGACGGATCCATCAATATGAAAGCCTTCGACGGCTCCCAAAGGTCCACCATTGGGGAGATCATCTTATGCTTGCAAATGGGACCAACTTGGTTCGACATTGATTTCGAGGTAATAGACGTGCCAGCATCTTACAATCTGCTATTGGGACGGCCATGGATTCATGCTGCTGGGGCCGTAGCGTCAACACTGCATCAGGCCGTAAAGATCGAATGGAACCACCAGGAGGTGATCATTCATGGCGACGGTAGCAACCCTATATACAGTCTCCAGACCATTCCATCAATCGAAAGAAGAAGGAAGCTAGGTGGAGAGACTTACCACCACATTGAACGGGGGAATGATGTCGACAAAGACAAATGGTGGGATAACAAAATCGAGAGCATACTGAATTGGAGTGGGTACGAACCTGGCAAGGGACTCAGAAAGAACCTCCAAGGAATCGTTAAGCCCATACAACTCAAGAAACATGGCATCACTTTCGGTCTAGGATATTAGTACACCTGGGAAGAATTCAACAACTGGTCGCCACCATGGCGCGGTCCTTACTATCCGCTGGAGCAGCCAATACCACATTTGGAGCAGACTTTCCAGCAGGCAGGCATTGTTTATGGGACATAAGAAGAAGAAGAAACACTTGCAGCGGTAAATAATTTGTTCCTGGAAGACAATGACATGGACTGTTGTGTTGTTCTCAAGGAGGAGGGGGAGGAAGGCCCTTCCATACATGCTGTAAGCAGAGGGGCATGCCTCAATAACTGGACCATCAGGACAACCAGAGCCCAACGAGCCTCGGGGTAGCAAGGCTAAAACAAGCACTATTTTAATTTATTTTCATTCCGCATTTTAATTCCTGCAATAAGATCTTCAATGCTCAAAACAGTTACGAAATTTATCAAAGCATTTCGACTTTTCTTATGAATCAACACTCATTATTATTATTATTTCTCTCATTACTTTACTTATACATCATTACTATTACTTATATTAATGAACCAATGATTGTGACACGCAATGAGACAATGCAACAAACGGACATTGATTCAGAGGAAGATGACATACCAGAAGAGATTGTTAAAGAAGTTGAGAGTTTTGAAAAAAGACCTAAGTCCAACCTGGACGAGACCGAGATTGTTAACGTGGGAGATGCAAGAAACGTCAAAGAAACACGAATCAACGTTCACTTATCGCCATCAGAAAAGAAGGAATATACAGAATTTCTAAGGGAATATGAGGACATATTTGCCTGGTCATACGATGACATGACTGGTCTGAGTACATCTATTGTGGCTCACAAATTGCCAACCGACCCAACATGTCTGCCGGTAAAGCAAAAGCTCAGAAATTTCAAGCCTGACATGAGTCTAAAAATCAAGGAAGAAGTCACCAAGCAGGTCAAATCTAAGGTTCTCAGGGTAGTAGAATACCCGACATGGTTAGCCAACATCGTGACAGCGCCAAAGAAGGATGGGAAGGTCAGAGTGTGTGTCGACTACCGCGATCTCAACCGGGCCAGTCCAAAGGACGACTTCCCTTTGTCGAATATACACATCCTGATTGAAAATTGGCCCAAGCATGAGCTGGAGTCATTTGTAGATTGCTTCGTTGGTTATCATCAAATCTTGATGGATGAAGAAGATGCTGAGAAAACAGCTTTCATTACGCTGTGGGGAATGTACTATTACAAGATGATGCCATTCGGCCAGAAGAATGCAGGGGCCACCTACATGAGAGCCATGACTACCATTTTTCATGATATGATACACAAGGACATCGAGGTATATGTAGATGATGTCATCATCAAGTCCAAGAAGGCCACTGATCACATGGAAGATTTGAGGAAGTTCTTTAATAGATTGCGGAGGTAACTGAAACTAAATCCTGCAAAATGCGCATTTGGGGTTCCTGCCGAAAAATTGCTTGGGTTTATTGTGAGTCGCTGAGGAATAGAATTGGATCCATCAAAAGTCAAAGTCATTCAGTAACTACCACCTCCAAAGAATAAGAAAGACGTAATGAGTTTCCTGGGGAGACTCAACTACATTAGCCGGTTCATAGCACAATCTACAGTTATCTGTGTGCCAATCTTTAAGATGTTGAAGAAGGACGCCACCACCAAATGGACCAAGGAATGCCAAAAGGAAATTGAAAAAATTAAGGAGTACCTGTCATCACCACCATTATTAGTCCCGCCAGAGCTAGGTAGACCCTTACTACTCTACCTTGCAGTGTTGGATGGAGCTTTCGGTTGTGTTCTGGGGCAGTATGATGAAACGGGGAGGAATGAGCAGGACATCTATTATCTCAGTAAGAAGTTTACCCCGTTCGAGGCCCGGTATTCTTTGTTAGAGCGCACCTGTTGTGCTTTGACTTGGGTAGCTCAGAAGTTGAGGCACTATTTTTGTGCCTATACCACATACCTCATATCAAGGATGGATCCTTTGAAGTACATCTTTCAGAAGCCCATGCCCACTGGCAAGCTAGCCAAGTGGCAAATCCTGTTGAGTGAGTTTGATATTGTCTACGTGACTCAGAAAGCAATCAAGGGATAAGCACTAGCGGACCACCTTGCTGAGAATCCCGTGGAAGGAGAATATGAACCCCTGAAAACGTATTTTCCTAACGAAGAGATATCATTCATAGGAGAAGATATTGTATAATCCTATGACAGCTGGAGAATGTTTTTCGATGGAGCAGCAAATTTCAAAAGTGTTGGCATAGGAGCAGTCCTAGTATCAAAAACCAGTCAGCATTATCCGGTGTCTGCCAAACTCAGGTTCCCGTGCACCAACAATATGGCCAAGTACGAAGCTTGCATCTTATGGCTCAAGATAGCCATTGACATGAACGTTCAAGAGTTGCTAGTGATTGGAGATTCAGACCTACTCATACATCAGGTGCGTGAAGAATGGGCAACCAAGAATTCTAAGATACTCTCGTACCTACATCATGTACAGGAATTAAGAAAGAGGTTCAGGAGGATGGAGTTTCAACATGTTCCCAGAGTCCAGAATGAGTTCGCTGATGCATTGGCTACCCTGTCATCTATGATACAACATCTAGACAAAAATTTCATTGATCCTATTCCGGTAAATAGCCAGGATCAGCTAGCTTATTGTGCCCATGTTGAAGAAGAAGCAGATAGAAAGCCTTGGTTTCACGACATCAAGGAATATTTGGCAAAAGAAGAGTACCTAGAGCTCGCAAACCCTACTAAAAAATGCACACTTCGGAGGTTTTCCAATAATTTCTTTCACAACGGAGGAATCCTGTATAGGAGGACTCCTGATCTGGGATTATTAAGGTGTGTCAACGCAAAGGAAGCATCCAGGCTACTAGAGGAAGTTCACGCTGGGACCTGCGGTCCACATATGAACAGTTTTATCTTAGCCAAGAAGATACTCCGGGCTGGTTACTTTTGGATGACTATGGAATCGGACCACATCCATAGTGGCATTTTCGGACATACTCGATGCAGGCACTTGGATTGCGAAATCACCAAACATACTATACACTCACGAGACAAATATTGTTCAGGAATACAAATCTCAGAACTATTGCATTTACCAACATCTGCTATCCATACACACCAGTGACATTCTATATGTCACAATGTCCCCAGAAGTCACAATATCACAATCTGCTATCAGCTAAGAAAGCTATTTTACCATCTGCCATTTTATTTCTTGCATAAGGCTACTATTCTGCCTTCTGAGACTAAACGTCGTCTCCATCTGCATTTCTGCATTGCATAAGGCTACTATTCTGCCTTCTGAGGTTAAGCTCTATCTCCCTCAACATCTGCATAGCTGAAAGATCGCCACATATACATCTACATAGCTGAAAGATCGCCACCTACTGCATTGCATGGCTGAAAGATTGCCACATCTACATTTACATGGCTGAAAGATCGCCACCTACTGCATTGCATGGCTGAAAGATCGCCACATCTATATCTGCATGGCTAAAAGATCGCCACATCTACATCTGCATGGCTGAAAGATTGCCATCTACTGCATTGCATAGCTGAAAGATCCCCACATCTACATCTGCATGGCTGAAAGATCGCCACCTACTGCATTACATGGCTAAAAGATCGCCACATCTACATCTGCATGGCTGAAAGATCGCCACATCTGCATCTGCATGGCTGAAAGATCGCCACGTACTGCATTGTATGGCTAAAAGAATGCCACATCTACATCTGCATGGCTGAAAGATTGCCATATCTACGTCTGCATGGCTGATAGATTGCCACCTACTACATTGCATGGCTCAAAGATCGCCACATCTACATCTGCATGGCTGAAAGATCGCCACATACTGCATCTGCATGGGTTAAAAGATTGCCTCATACTGCATCTCATGGGCTAAAAGATCGACAAATACTACATCTCATGGGCTAAAAGATTGCCAAATCATCCAAAGGCATCACCGTTCGGAGGCACCATTTTCATAGCCCGAGAAACCCATGCCATGGCCTGAGGATCCCTTTTAATTTCGCATATCATTATTCAAAGGCATCATGGTTTGGAGGCACCATCCTCATAGCCCGAGAGCATCATTTCATGGCCTGCGAATCCTTTATTACACGCTTCATGACCCAGACATCATGGTCTTAGGACGTCATCCTAACCATCCAAAGACAACCTTCATGGTCTGATGGGAATTTGCATCATGTTTAAATTTACGCACAATATATGCTTATATTGCTTATTTGCAGGTAAATCGGCGAGCAGCTGCCATATCGGTAGGAGCGATCCCGCTCCAGTTCCCGCAGCCATATCAGACCTTAACCATTCACCATGTCCTGGATATTGCGTCCGATTTTGGAAAGTCTCCATCGGCATCCTCCACCGACGGATCCTAAACTACATGTGGCCTGATTCCTGTAAAGCCAGGGATATGTAGGCAGATCAGAAGCCAGGGTGCAGCCTAAACCTCTTTGAACCATTTCACTCTGTCAAAATTGTCCATTATATCTTTACTCGACAACTCTTTCATTCTTCCCGGGTAAAGAGGGGCAGCTGTTGATACCCAATTTTTTCCTATATATTTTTAATACGAAAAATACTTTAAAAATAGCATATGTATGCATATAAGTATGTCCAAATATTTTATTATTTTTTCCTTAATTTTTAAAGATTTTTAAACCAATTTATTCCCCTATTTTATTTATAAAAACCCAATAATAATTCCCAAAATTATCATTTTGGTGATTCATTTATTGGATTCTCATATTTATACTAAAATATAGCTAATATATCTTTTGCATATTTTTACAAATTTATTTAATATTTTTTAAATCTAAATTGCTTATAATTGCAATATTAGCCCCTTTTAAAATTTAATTGCGTTTATATTTATAAAATTAAGTCCAGTATTTTTAAATTAATAATTATGTGTTACAAATCATTTTAATACTTTTAATTTATATTCAAGAATTAATTTACTAGTTTTTATAAAATAAATGAGGAAAATGGCTATTTAAAATCTAGCCAGATTTCATTTCAATTGTAGTCTAATTCTACCCCAACTTAAACCCAATTATCCTGACCTAATTCCTACTCATACCCGACCCCCAAACCAATTAAACCGACCTATACCTGGATCCCCACCTAACCTTTTAAATCTCAGTCGTTGATCATTTAGATCAACGACCACCAGTTGCCCTTACCTAAATTAATCTCAAACGACCCCCAAACCCTTTCATTTGTTACCATACGCTGCATCTGAATCCCTCCTCTCCCAAATCCTCTCTATAACACCCTCAAACCCTAGCCGCCACCACCCTAATCCATGGCCTTTCGAGGTCATCAGAGACCTATACCAGCCTTGTAGGGCTTCTGTGTGTTTGGTTATGTGGTCTCATGACCAGACTCTGAAGGAATTTGGTCCAGTCTTTGCTCGATGACCCTTCTTTGGTCATCATTGACCTTTCTCCAGCCAGCTGTCGACGCCCCCTTTTTCTCTAACCGTGGGGTCAAAAATCGGGTATACGACATTGGGAGGACAACTCTATTCCCTTTCGAGAATTGGGTTTAGAAGTTGAAGAGTCGTCACCTAATGATTATAGTGCATTAGGACACTTTTTAGAAGAGTTTGAGTTGGAAAACCAGAGATTAGGGTAAGGGCTAGAAATTATCCCGAGGGGAAGGTGTTAGGCACCCCTCAAGATCCACTAGTGTGGTCCCGGCAATGTTCTAATTGTGACTTTACAAGTAAACAATCAAGGCTCAAATAAGGATTCGCATATAACATTGCAATAAGGTTGAAAACTTTTAAAGGTAAGTAGAGAGGGCAGAAATTTATGAAAAAAGATTTGAATAGTTTTACAAGAAGAGTTGAAAGCAAATAAAGGGAGGGGTGTCCTAACTTTATAATTAATATGGATCACTTCAATGCAATACCCAGCAATCACTCCTCAGAAGAGGGGTCGCATGTGATATTAGCGCATCGGTCATCATATCCATATCTACCCTTCCCACCCCATTAAGGTGTTAAAGCGTGAAATGGTATTGTTACTTATTGCATGCTATTACCCGTCCCAATCCTATCAGTCCCGGAGGCATATGAGACTCTTAATCCTAAAGGGGAGGGAGTTGGGGCTTTTGCGGAGTTTTCAAAAGGATAAAAATCTAGGCGACAAGCAATAACAGATAGCAGTTAAAAGGGAAACAAATAGCAGTTAAGGCTCAAGTCAGCCTCCTCATTCAAAGCAACAGATTATCTAGCATGACTTACAAATACTGGTTTGGTCTGTATTAAACTTAACGTAGGAAGGGTGGCTAATTTATCACATATTTTTCAAAAAAGAAGTCTGAATTAGGCCTGCCCGCTGGTTGTAATTATCAAAACTGATACAATTATAAAATTTTACCCTAAGTCTTGCCTAGGCGTTAAACAGAACCTATAGGCATGATATCTATTAGTTTCAGAAATAAAGAAGTAAACTGATTGCAGAAAAAGAATTGTCAATTACAGGGACATGAGATCTACAGGCGTTAAACATTATTGCTACTGATTTTAGGCTTATAAGCAAGTTGACGATTCAGGTTTAGTTAACAGCTCCTATAGACATGCTTTCTAGGTGTTACTGATTTGAGCACTGTTATTGCTTATGCAGGAATCCCAAAGGCAGGTTGTCTACATGCAATTGATTAGGTATTTAAATCCTATAATAGGTTTGCCTAATGACGGATGCAGAATGCAGAAAGTCCTATAAACATGGTGTCTATATGAAGATGCAGAATTTTAGAATCGGGCTTACAGGCATGGCATCTGTTATGAAATTGCAGAAAACCCTATAGACATAGTATCTATATGAGAATGCAGAAAATCCTATAAACATGGTATCTATATGAGAATGCAGAGTTTCAATGATTTATAAAATGCAGAACTTTAGAAAAATAGTAATCCCTATGAACATGGTATCTACATGAGTGCAGAATTTCAGAAGTATAGAAATTCCCTATGAACATGGTATCTACCCCTTGCATGCATAGTCCCCTACCCTTTTCCACTAGCCCACCCCAAATGTTTATTACAAGATTATTACAGATCAGAATGAATAAGAAAAATATATCAGATATTAAAGATTCCAACCAAGGAGAGCCTAATTCAGACCCCAGGTCTGAAATATGAAATAAACCAACTTCCAAAGATTAGATTCCAAAGCCTTCTCTCATCCGGGGCGTTTCAGAGATCCAAGGAGTTTTAGGAACTCCAGGGAGTTCTTACACCCCAAATATATTGCAACATTAGATTATAGTGCAGTGTGGAAGGGCAAGCCCTCAAATGTCCAAGTTCAGAGGGAACTCAAGGTCCCAAAGCAAGGCTCAAAATAGAGGGGCAGAACTTAAGGTTCTAGGAATATGTGTAGGTGCAATAGAGGGGAATTAGGGAATGCCAAGGCAGGCTGGTGATCATGTCCAGCAATTAGGAGTGCTGGAACACCCCTGACCAGCCTGTCAGCTAAAAATTAGAGAGTTAGGACCTATTGAAGGTCAGGTTTAGCCCTGGACAACAACTTGGATGCTACCAGGCTATACCTCAACTCAACACACCTAAAGGAATGGGGTATGGGAAATTGAAAGAGTCTAAGATCCAAAGGATCCAGTTTTAATCCATGGACAATAACTTTGTGTATTGCCATATCTTAAACCACAGCTCAAGCACATAAAGGGGTATCGGGAATGGGATTCATTGCAGTAACAGATAGCAAGACATAAGCATACTATCATAGAAGTTGAATTCTACAGAGCAGTAAAGTAGGCATAGACATAAAAACTTGTAAGTAAACACATTGGGTTTGATGCTAGAATCAAAACTAGGACATACCAGTTTCAGGAAAAACAAATGAAAGCAGAAGTCTTGAGAAAGCCAAAGTGCAGAAAGTTTTAGAAGGGGTTGTGAGAATTAAGTGAAGCTCTGAAGTGTATTCCGTTAAGGTGAAAAGAAAAAGAGTCAAGTATTTATAGCTTGGAAAATAGGTAGAGAGTAAGGGAAGAATCATAGTAATTACGAAACTATGTATCAATTATAATAAATCAACATAAGAACTTCCTTTAATTAAAGAGTTCAAACTCAAATGGTAATGGACAGCAATCAGTTAAGGAAAGAGAATCAAGTAAACATCTTGTGTAAGTAGGAAATTAGGGGCAAATACATAGGGGTTTAACTAAGGAAAGAAAATTTTAAAATATATGGTTAGCCGAAATAAGGCAAGAACACAGTAAATCAATTAGTACCTAGTAAATCAAGGAATCAGGGATTCGACATTACCAATGAACCAAGTCAAAAAGAGAGGACTGATTTTAACTTAAGGAAAATCAGTAGCAATCAATTAGACCTATTAAAAGGGATTATAAATCAATCACAAGTTGGAAAGCCCTTTTGTAGAAAGGTTCGTCACATATAAAGAGCATACAAACACATTAAGTATGAAAGAAAAATTGTTATGCCATCGTAAAATCAGTGGAAAATTCAGTAACAGAGTTTAGAAGAGTTTATCAAAAGGTCAGAATCATATGAAACTTCGATATTGATCTAAAAGAGTTGGGTGTTTTGAAATAAGAACCCCAGTTCGGGCAAACAATAAAGCAAAGATGAGAGGGCCAGCAGTTGAATCGAAACATGTTCGAAGGTTTCTGAAAAGAACTGAAACTTCTAACATGCTTCTCGCAGCAACAGAACTCATGAATAGCATGTAAATACAATAGAAGAGTTCAAACCAACAGAGTAAAGGAACTAATTCGAAGCATGATGAGAAAAAAAACTGATAAGAACAGTAGAAGGAAGCATGCTTAAAAGGATCCTTTGAGAAGAGGCTTAAACAAAGTTCAGTAGAAGGAAAAAATAGTAAGAGCACTTAAGAACATGATAGAAGAATACAGTAGGTGAAACATACCAGAACATGGTAGAAGAAAATAGTAGAACATAGTAGAAAAGCATACAAGGACATAGTGTAGAAAACACAATAGCAGAACATACAAGAACGGAATATAGAAAGCACGGTATAGGAACATACGTGGTAGAAGGAAAACATAAGAACACAGTAGAGGCAAATACATACAAAAGAAAAGGAGAAGAAAGTTAGATAAACACTTATGCATTTTCAGAAAACCCTAGATGGTAAAAGAGGCTTCGGAAAGTAATTTTTGAAAGAAAAGTTAGGGAAATCATTTGAACACTCAAGTAGAGCATAGATACACAATAGATCTAAAAGAAAAATTGGGGAAAACCTCGACGGGTTAGGATTTTAGAAGAACCCTAGAAAAAGCTTTGAAAAGGTCACTGATCTGAGTCGGAGAGGTCAGAATCAGGTTCAAAATACCATGGTATGCCGGAGCAAGGCCGGAGATGGCTGGAATCTTCAAATCGGTGAAGGTTTGAGTGAAGACCTTCGAGGTATGGCCTCGAACCTTCGAGCATCAGGCATGCAAGAGACGAAGGAGGTGAGTATAGGCTGTCCATGGCCTGAGAAGCCATGGACTCCGGTGAAAACGCGGTGGAACAAGGTGGGAGGAGGCTAGGGTTCCGAAGAGCCTTGAGAGAGTCTGAGAGAGTTTTGGGATTAAGAGGCGGCGTCATTGTGCAAATGAGGTTAGGGTTAAAGGGGTTAGGGAATTAAAAAAGGAAAGGGTGAATCAGGGTCGTTGATCAAAATGATCAACGGCCAGGATTTAAAGAAAATCCGGACGGGTTTGAAAACGGGTGAAGGGGTCGGGTAAAAATAAGAATTGGGTCGTACGAATTTGAGTTTGAAATTGGATCACTTTTAGGCTAGAATTGAAATGTAATGGGGCTACAATTGAAATGAACTGAGGCTACATGTTAAATAGACAGTTTTAACCTTTTTATTTATTAAAAATGGTAAAATGATTTTAAAAACAAATTAAAAGTACTGAGCTAATTAATAATATATAAACATTAATCTAAAAATACTGGAAATGATTTTATGATTGCAAAACGCTATTAGTCGTAATATAAGCCATAATTGCAATTTTATGTTATTTAGCTTAAAAATATCAAATGAATTTGTAAAAATATGAAAAAATCACGTTAATTATATTTTGGTGTATCTATGAGGATGGAAATAAATTATTCACCAAAATGATAATTTCGGAAATAATTATTGGATTTTGCATGTTAAAATAGACAATAAATTGGTTTTGAAAATCTTTAAAAATTTGGGGAAAATACCAAAATACTTGGGCATGCTTATATATGCATACACATGCTATTTTGAAAGTATTTTGAGTATAAAAATATATAGGGAAAAATTGGGTATCAACAGCTGCCCCTCTTTACCCGGGAAGGATGAAAGAGTTGTCGGGTAAAGATAAGATGGCCAATTTTGACCGGAAGTGGCGATTTGAAAGGAGTTTTGACCGAGCTCTAGTTTTTGAGCCACCTACATATCCCTGGTCTTACAGGAATCAAGTCATATGTAGTTTCGGAACCATTGACGGAATATGCCGATGGAGATTTGAAACGGACGAACGCGATGTTTAGATTGAGAGAGGTTTTCTGAAAAATCGATAGGCTATGGGAACCGGAGCGGGATCGCTCCTGCTGAGACGGTCGTTGCCAGCCGGTGCACCTACAAGTAAGCAATACGAGCGCATATTGTGCGTAAATTTAAATGTGATGCTAATTCCCATTGGACCATGAATGTTGTCCTCGGACAGTTAGGATGACGTCCTCGAACCATGACGTCCTGGGCCATGAGGCCTATGGTAAAGGATTCGCAGGCTTTGAAATGATGTTTTCGGGCTATGAGAATGGTGTCTCTGAACCATGATGTCTTTGAATAATGATATGCAAAAGATAAAATGGGGTCCTCAGGCCATGGCATGGCGTTCTCGGGCTATGAAAATGGTGCCTCCGAACAATGACGCATTTGGACAATTTGGCGATTTTTCGGCCCATAAAATGCAGAAGGTGGCGATCTTTCAGCCGATGCAAGACGTAAATAAAAGGTGGCGATATTTCAGCCGATGCAAGAAAGATAAGGTGGCGATATTTCAGTCTTGCAAGAAAATAAAGTTGTGATATTTCAGCCATGCAGGATGGAGACAGAGCTTAGTCTCGTAAGGCAGAAAGGTAGCCTTATGCAAAATGCAAATGGAGACAAAGCTTAGTCTCGAAAGGAAGAAAGGTAGCCTTATGCGATGCAGATGGAGGTAGAGCTTAACCTCGGAAGGCAGAAAGGTAGTCTTATGCAATGCAGAGAAATGCAGATGGAGGTAGAGCTTAACCTCGGAAGGCAGAAAGGTAGCCTTATACAGAATGCAGATGGAGGTAGAGCTTAACCTCAGAAGGTAGAAAGGTAGCCTTATGCAAAATACAGAAAAATGCAGGATGGAGACAATGCTTAGTCTCGGAAGGCAGAAAGGTAGCCTTATGCAAAATGTAGATGGAGACAGAGCTTAGTCTCGAAAGGTAGAAAGGTAGCCTTATGCGATGCAGATGGAGGTAGAGCTTAACCTCGGAAGGCAGAAAGGTAGCCTTATGCAGAATGCAGATGGAGGTAGAGCTTAACCTCGGAAGGCAGAAAGGTAGCCTTGTGCAATGCGAGAAATGCATATGGAGGTAGAGCTTAACCTTGGAAGGCAGAAAGGTAGCCTTATGCAATGCAGAGAAATGCAGATGGAGGTAGAGCTTCGGAAGGCAGAAAGGTAGCCTTATGCAAAATGCAAATGGAGACAGAGCTTAGTCTCGAAAGGCAGAAAGGTAGCCTTATGCGATGCAGATAGAGGTAGAGCTTAACCTCGGAAGGCATAAAGGTAGCCTTATGCAATGCAAAGAAATGCAGATGGAGGTAGATATTAACCTCGGAAGGCGTAAAGGTAGCCTTATGAAGTGCAAGAATGTAAAAGGACGATTAGTAGTAAGATCTCTTAGCTGATTACGACAATATGACTGCTGGGGAGATTGTATACGGATAGCAATTGCGAGCAAGTGATGATTCTCAGAAGTTGCATTCTTGGGAAAGTATGCGTACATAAATATACCTAACGATATTGCAAGTCGAGCGCCTGCATCCAAAGAAAATCGTGAGTTCTGTGAGGGGAAAGGTTAGTTCGTCTTCCCCGGGCTCTTGACGTTGTGTGTCATTGGGGTAGCGTCGCTAAACAACAGCAATCCGGATAATAGTTATGCATGCTTTAGTAAATATATAATTGAAAATATTTTTCTTTAGATGAACCAATGATTGCAACGTGGTTCCAGACATTGCAACCTCTTTCGCTCCGGAATTTTGAGGATCCTCCTCAAAATTCTGCCCCAGTTTACTAGGCTGGCGCTCCTGGCGATGCGTGGACTAAAATCAACTTCGAAATTTTGAGGGTCCTCCTCAAAATTCTGCCCCAGTTCCAATAGCGGGGAAAAATGAAAGTTTTATTAAATTATGACCGAACCCATAGGGCTGCCTACATATCCCCTCTTAAATGGGAATCAGGTCAGGCGTAGTTCAAATTACATCATTAAGGGAATCATAAGTGGTTACACATAATATCGTTTCACTGCATCTGAATTGATTGGCTTCGGCCAAACTTCTCCATCCATCTCTGCAAGAATAAGGGCTCCTCCAGTTAGAACCCGATGAACCATGTACGGACCCTGCCAATTGGGAGAGAACTTCCCCTTGGCTTCATCTTGATGTGGGAATATTTTCTTCAACACCAGCTGCCCCGGCATAAACTTCCTTGGCTTAACCCTTTTGTTGAAGGATCTGGATATTCTGTTCTTATACAACTGACCGTGGCAAACCGCATTCATCCTTTTCCCATCTATAATGGCTAACTGCTCGTAGCGGCCTTTTATCCATTCTGCATCATCCAACTCTACTTCTTGTATGATCCTTAAGGAGGGAATTTCTACCTCGGTGGGGATGACCGCCTCTATACCATAAACCAGCATGTAGGGAGTTGCTCCGGTCGATGTGCGGACTGTAGTGCGGTATCCCAATAAGGTGAATGATAACTTCTCATGCCATTGTTTGTGCCTTTCGACCATCTTCCTTAGTATCTTCTTGATATTCTTGTTGGCTGCTTCCACAGCTCCATTCATCTGAGGCCTGTAGGCTGTAGAGTTCTTGTGTTTGATCTTGAAAGTTTCACACATTGCTTTCATCAAGTCGCTATTAAGATTGGAACCATTATCGGTGATGATTGACTCCGGAACTCCGAACCGACAAACAATGCGGTCGCGGACGAAACCCGCCACAACCTTCTTAGTGACCGCCTTGTATGATACTGCTTCGACCCATTTGGTAAAATAATCGATTGCCACTAAGATGAACCCTATGCCCATTTGATGCGGCAGGCTCAATAGGTCCGATAACATCCATTCCCCAAGCGGTGAATGGCCATGGTGAGCTTGTTGCAGTAAGCTCGTTTGGAGGTGCCTTTATCATATCTGCGTGTATCTGACAGCGATGGCATTTGCGAACATACTAGATACAGTCTGTTTCCATAGTCATCAAAAAATACCCTGCTCGGAGTATCTTCTTTGCTAAGACAAAACCATTCATGTGTGGCCCGCAGGTCCCTGCATGCACATCGTCCAATAGCCTGGATGCTTTTTTCGCTTCGACACACCTTAGTAAACCCAAATCGGGAGTCCTCCTGTACAGGATTCCTCCACTGTAAAAAATGTTGCTGGATAGCCTACGAAGTGTGCGCTTCTGAGTAGCATTGGCAAGTCCTGGATATTCCCCTGTTGTCAAGTACTCCTTGATGTCATGGAACCATGGTTTTCCATCCGCTTCTTCCTCAACGTGGGCACAATAAGCTGGCTGATCATGAATCTTTACTGGGATGGGATCAATGAAATTTGTATCTGGATGCTGGATCATGGACGACAAAGTAGCCAATGCATCAGTAAACTCGTTCTGGACTCTAGGGACGTGCTGAAATTCTGTCTTTATGAACCTTTTCCTCAACTCCAGTATATGATTCAAGTAGGGAAGTATCTTAGAGTTCTTGGTCGCCCACTCTCCTCGAACCTGATGTATGAGCAAGTCTGAATCCCCGATCACTAGCAACTCCTGAACGTTCATGTCAATGGCCATTTTGAGCCCCAAAATGCAGGCTTCATATTCGGCCATATTATTAGTGCAAGGGAACTTGAGCTTGGCGGATACCGGGTAGTGCTGGCCGGTTTCTGATACTAAGACTGCTCCTATGCCAACTCCTTTGAAATTTGCAGCTCCATCGAAAAACAACCTCCAACCATCATAGGATTCTACAATATCTTCTCCTATGAAAGATACCTCTTCATCGGGAAAATAAGTTTTTAGGGCCTCGTATTCTCCGTCCACGGGATTCTCGGCGAGATGGTCCGCCAAGGCTTGCCCTTTGATTTCTTTCTAGGTCACGTAAATAATGTCGAATTCACTTAGCAGGATCTGCCACTTGGCGAGCTTGCCAGTGGGCATGGGCTTCTGGAAGATATACTTTAGAGGGTCCATTCTGGATATGAGATAAGTAGTGTAAGCACAGAAGTAATGCCTTAACTTCTATGCGACCCAAGTCAGAGCACAGCAAGTGCATTCTAAAAGAGAATATCGGGCCTCGTACGGTGTGAACTTCTTACTGAGATAGTAGATGGCTTGCTCCTTTCTCCCTGTTTCATCATGTTGTCCTAGAACACAATCGAATGCTCTATTCGATACCGCAAGGTAAAGCAATAGGGGTCTTCCCGGCTCAGGCGGAACCAAAACCGGTGGCTTTGACAGGTACTCCTTAATTCTGTCAAAAGCTTTATGACAATCATCAGACCATTTGGTAGCAGCGTCCTTCATCTACATTTTAAAGATAGGTTCACAAATGACTGTGGATTGAGCTATGAACCGGCTAATATAGTTGAGTCTTCCCAGGAAACTCATCATGTCCTTATTGTTCTTTGGAGGCGGCAATTCTTGGATAGCTTTGACCTTTGATGGATCCAATTCTATTCCTTGACGACTCACGATGAAACCCAATAATTTTCTAGCAGGAACCCCAAATGCACACTTGGCGGGATTCAGTTTCAAATTGTACCTCCTCAGTCTGTTGAAAAACTTTCTTAGGTCTTCCATGTGATCCCTAGCTTTCTTGGATTTGATGATGACGTCATCCACATATACCTCGATCTCCTTGTGTATCATGTCTTGAAAGATGGTAGTCATGGATCTCATGTAGGTGGCACCAGCGTTCTTCAAACCGAATGGCATCATTTTGTAACAGTACATTCCCCACGGTGTGATGAAAGCCGTTTTCTCTGCATCTTCCTCATCCATCCATATCTGATGATACCCAGCAAAATAATCAACAAAAGACTGCAACTCATGCTTGGCGCAGTTGTCGATAAGAATGTGTATGTTAGGCAAGGGGAAGTCGTCTTTGGGACTGGCCCGATTGAGATCCCGGTAGTCAACACAAACTCTAACTTTCATATCCTTTTTTGGCACTGGCACGATGTTGGCTAACCATGTCGGATACTCTACTACCCTGAGAACCTTGGCTTTGACTTGCTTGGTAACCTCTTCTTTGATTTTCAAACTCATGTTGGGTTTGAATTTCCTGAGCTTCTACTTTACCGGCGGGCATGTTGGATCTGTTGGCAGTTTGTGAGCTACAATGGATGTGCTGAGACCAGTCATATCATCATATGACCAGGCGAATATGTCTTCATATTCCTTCAGGAACTCTGTGTACTCTTTCTTTTCTGATGGTGACAGGTGAATACTGATGCTTGTTTCTTTGACATTCCCTGTATCTCCCAGATTAACGACCTCAGTTTCGTCCAAATTAGACTTAGGCCTATTTTCAAAATTCTCAACTCCTCTGACGACCTCTTCTGCTATATCATCCTCTTCTGAGTCTGTATCCGTTTGTTGCGTCGTCTCGTTGCAAGTCACAATCGTTGGTTCATCGTCAAGGCAAGTAATAGTAATGATGTGTAAAATACAGTGAATGATAGAAAAATAATAAGAGTGAGATATATAATAAACTGAAATGCTTCAATTAAATTCGTAATTGTTTTGAGTATTGGAGCTCTTTTCAGAATTAAAGACAATGCGGAAATAAAATCAGCTAGTAAAAAGTAAAGTGTGATGCATAGTGCTTTTGTTTAGCCTTACTACCACGAAGCTTTTCGGGATCTGGTGGTTCTGATTGACCAATTGCTGAGGCACTCTCCTCGGTTCACAACTTGTATAGAAGGGCCTTCCTCCCCTTCCTCCTCGAAAATAACACAGCAGTCCATATCATCATCCTCCAGGAATAGATTCTTCACGGCAGCCAATGTTTCATCTTCCTCTGACCCATATATAATATCTGCCGGCTGGAAAGTCTACTCTAGGCGAGGTATTGGATGTTCCAGTGGGTAGTAGGGACCGCGTCATGGGGGCGACCAGTGATTGAACATCTCCCAAGTGTACTCATACCCCAAACCAAATATAGTGCCATGTTTCTTCAGCTTGATGGGTTTGGCGATTCCCTGGAGGTTTTTGCCGAGTCCCTTTCCAGGTTCGTATCTACACCAATTCAGGATACTTTCAATCTTGTTATCCCACCATTTATCTTTGTCTACAGCGTTGACTCTTTCAATATGGTGGTATGTTTCTCCGCCTATTCTCCTTCTGCCTCCAATCATCGGGATGGTCTGGCGACTATATATGGGGTTGCTACCATCGCCATGAATGATCACCTCTTGGTGATTCCATTCAAACTTCACTGCCTGATGCAGGGTCGATGTTACAGCTCCAGCAGCATGGATCCATGGTCGTCCCAATAGCAAATTGTAGGATGCTGGGACATCTATCACTTGAAAGTCAACGTCGAACCAGGTTGGCCCCATTTGCAAGCATCGGTTGATTTCTCCGATAGTAGACTTTTGGGACCATCAAAGGCTTTAACATTGATGGCCCCATCTTTGATTTCGTGCAGGCTCTTTCCCAATGTTCTGAGAGTTATTAACGGACAAATATTGAGGCTGGAGCCTCCATCGATCAAGACTCTAGTGACGAAGTAATCCTCGCATTGCACGGTAATGTGTAGGGCCATGTTGTGACTCAGTCCTTCCGGTGGCAGCTCATCTTCGTGGAAGGTGATTTTGTGGCTTTCCAGTATTTGTCCTACCATATTTGCCATTTCTCCCCCAATTATGTTGCTTGGCACATAAGCTTCGCTCAATATCTTCATCAAGGCATTTTTGTGTGCGACAGAGCTCTGTAGAAGAGCTAGGATGGAGATCTGTGCTCGTGTTTTGTTCAACTGCTCAACGACTGAATACTCCTTAGCTTGTATTTTCCTCCAAAGATCATCGAGACCAGTTTTAATAGTCCTTCTCGAGGCTTGCTTACTGGACTTACCTAGGTGCTCTGGAGTGTAAACCCTGCCTGTTCTGGTCATACCCTGCGCAGCAATTGCTACTCTCGTCTTGGTCTTTCCTTTCCTCCTTGCTTCAGCTGTGTAATCCCATGGTATGGCATTTGAGTGGAATGGTGTTATGTCTGACATTGCTACAGGAATGGGTACCCTCGGTGGTAACACAGCAACTTCAAAGAGTACAGGTGCCTTTGGAGCCCCAAACTCAACCTCAATTGGCCCAGCCACCTTCGAAGAAGAAGGTGCTTCAAATTCGAGAGGTATAGACATGTTGACTTCATCTCCCCTGGAGGGCTGGTTCTGGACAACAATCGGGTTAAGTGTGACTGCCGGTTTATTTAGCTATTCATCCTCAACAATCAATCCTATCGATCCCTTGGGGTCCCAGTCATCTTCGATCTCGATCATGTGAATGTCCCCACCTCTGTGATCAGGCAGAGGGTTGTTGCAGACATTAGGAGCAGGCTTCTTTGCTACGATAACCTTATTGTCGATCAGAGTTTGAATCTTGTCCTTCAACGAGCGGCATTCATCAATGGTGTCACCTTTCATGCCGGAGTGGTACGCACAGGTCTTATTAGGGTTGACCCACTGGGAAGGATTATCTGGAGTTATGACAGGGATAGGGGAGACATAACTAGCAGCTTTAAGTTTCTCATACAGCTGGTCAATTGGCTCAACGATGGTTGTATATTGTCTGGGAGGTTTGCGGTCAAAATTTGGTCTGGGTCTAGGGAAATTTTGGCGAGTGGGAGGTGATTGGTAGTGAGGGGGTTGGGCATTATAAGCTTGGTAAACAGGTGTAGGTTGAGAGCATCTGGGTGAAGTGGTTTGATATGCAGGAGGTGGAGATGATTGGTAAACGGGTGGTGGATTTTGGTAAGAGGGTACGGGTGCTTGGCAATTCGGGATAGGCTGATATGTAAGTGGAGGTGACGGGTAAGTATGGTATTTTAGTGGTGATTTGGCTCCCTGTGCGACTATTATGGCATTGACATCCTTCTTTTTCTACGTGCCACCAGACTGCAAAGCCTTATTGGTGGCCTGCAATACTTCGAGATTAGAAACCATACCATTCTTAATGCCTTCCTCAATTTTTTCTCCCAGCTTGATGATATCGGAGAATTTCTAGCCCTCGATCAGCATCAACCTCTCATAATATTATAGGTCCTGAGCCCGGACGAAGAATCTGTTCATCTGTTCCTCTTCTAAGGTTGGCCTGACCTTAGCAACCTCTTATCTCCAACGAGTAGCATACTCGTGGAATGTCTCGGTAGGCTTCTTCTTTAGATTCTGGATGTAGAATACATCTGGTGCATTCTCTGTATTGAATCGGAACCTATCCATGAAATCTGATGTCATACCTACCCAGCTTGTCCATTTCTTGGGGTCCTAACTGATGTACCAGGATAAAGCATCCCCCTTCAGGCTTCTCATGAAGAGTTTCATACGAATTTTCTCATTCCTTCCGACTCCGACCAACTTATCACAATATGTCCTCAAATGGACTCTGGGATCTCCCGTGCCATCGAACATTTCGAACTTGGGAGGTTTGTATCCCTTCGAAAGTTCAACATCTGGCTGAATGCGGAGGTCCTCATAATTCAGCCCCTCTATGCCTTTGTTTCCTTCCATGCCCTGAACTCGGTTGGTCAACTTCTTGAGTTCTACTGCCAAGTTTCTGATAAGAGAGTCCTTGTCATCAGACTCAGGTGCACTTGAGATTGGTTGAGTGTAGTGGGGTATGGTATCTACATATATTTATGGGGGTGGTCGTTTGTGGTGTTTAGTGGTTCAGGAATGAGTAGTGGAGTGTGGCATGTGTTGCAGTGTTGAGCATGAGTGGGTTGCATCTATGGTTGTGGGGTGTTCTGTGGAGGTGCGGGATTTTGAGCATTTGAAAGGTTGACATCAGGAGCGGTAAGAGTGAATGATAAATTTGCCAAGTTCCGAACTTGATCCAGTTCTTCTTGGAACTTCAACAGTTTCTGCTCGAGTTGGGCAGCAGTTTCCTTAGCAATCGGGGTACCCTGAGGAATCTCAATTCTTTCAATTTCCTTTCTGGCGCTTGAATCTCCCATTCTACCTTTGTTCTTATTCCGGATAGGACTCGGAGGAGGAGGAGGTGGAGGGCCCTTGGATCTCGTACTTTATGATGATGGTGCCAGAATTCATGAACTAACCTTTGGGGAGGGGAATAAAAATAAAGAAAAATAAAAAAAGGTAACAAGTTAGTGCGGGTTATGAGAAGAAAATGTTGCAATATTTAAACACATCGTGCAAGAATATAAATCGCGTCCTAATTTGGGTGCCTCATTGTGCCTGAGGTAGGCCTAGCGACAAATTAACTTGGAGAAATTATAATGCTAAATGCCTCTTTTTTGATAAAAATAAGACGAATCCAAAACGACGCTAAATAACAGAAAATAAAATGTCACTAGTGGCCATCGGCCTTATTACATCATTGAAAGAAAAATAAATGATTTCTAACTACTTGGTCCCATAAGGACCTTCCCCAGATTTGGTATCTTTATCCCCCTCTAATAGCTTCACCAGCTCGCGCAGTCCTAGCAGTAGATAAGCTTGGGCCAAATGTCTGCCCGCATTCCCTTCAGCGTTTCGACAATCTTCAATCCTCTTGAGGAACTTTCCTTCTAGCTCCACTAGACCCCGCTCCAAATACCCTAGTCGCTTGTTGGCGCTGACAGCCATATCTTTCCATTCCTCGATCATCTTCTAATGGGCTTCTTGTATTTCCCGATGCTCACTTTCACACTCTCAAATTCTCTTGCGCAGTTGATTGTACTTAACCCATGCTTCAGCTTTTTTGTTGATGATTCTGTGTCCGTGAATGAACCCGGGCTGACCCATACCATTGTGATTATCTTCCAACCAACCCGAATAGTGCGGCACGCGACCAGCATGATACCTGTCTGGCTCAATAGATTCTTTCCCCAAAACGAGCTTGCAATGCCACATGTGTTGAGCTTGGCATTTGTGAGGGCTATCATCGTCCTGGAAATCATCCCTAAAGTGACTCATTTTGTCGACCCTTGGTATGATTTGCTTTCTTCCCACCTGCCTCATGGCTCGGAGGGGAACATAGGGATAAGTTCCTCTTAGACCAATGAGTATGAGAAATGGTGCGTCTCGGGATCGAACGATGAATTCTTCCGTAGGGAACCATTCGACCATCCACTGTACCTGGTCTTCTTTTAGATTCTCAAATAGCTCCACCCATCTTCCAGCGTCCTCTGGCTGAGCAAACATGTTAGGCATATAATTCATACACCTTGGTTGGTGGAAGGCAATGTGATCATCCCAGTCTCTGCGTAAGATCTCTTGTCGATATTCTCCTTTCTGGAGGTGCTCCATGAGCCAAAGCTGAAGTAATAAATTGCATCCCTCAAAATGACTGGCTTTTCGCTGACAGTTGTCCAGAGCCCGGTATATCTCAGCAACAATCATGGGCACTATACTGAAAGGTTGTCCGCCAATTTCTTCCATCAGAGTCTTGGTTACCATGGCCAGTCTGGTGTGGATCCTAGCCTTCTTCATTGGGAACACTATCATCCCCAGGAAACAAAACATGAATACAAAGACCCTTCTGTGAATATGCCCCAGTGAGGTGAGGGCAAATTTATCTGAGTAGGTGCGGTATGACTTGCTATGGCCGTACCTCTCGTACAGATAGTCGAATGGGATGTAGGAGTCTTTCAGACAGGTCAAGTCTGGGTTCTTCTTCAGTCCCATCATCTTAAGGAAACACCTACCCTTGTGATTTTCTGGCATAAGCAAACTCGGAGTCTCCCAAGGAATACCAGCTAAGCCTCCTATTTTTTCGAGCAAAGGAGTCATTTCAAGGTCCCCGAAGCGGAACACGGACCTGTCACTATCCCAGAACAGAGTTGCAACCCTATGATTTTATTGTCAGGCTGGATTTCTAGAAGAGAAGGCAGATTCCCTAAGTACTTGCGGACGAGTGTCTGATCACTAGAGTGGAGATCTTCCCACCAATTCAACAGCCTTGGATGAATGTTGGTTACCATGCCAAATCTGGGGACTTCGTGCCTTATTTTCTGCAAAATAGAGTGTTAGACACCTACCCCGCCAGACTCGACTATTTAAACCAATAATTAGCATAAAAAGCATTTAGTTCTCCAAATAAATGCACAGAACATGTAGGTGTCCCTTTGGGCTTCAGGGAAACCCGATGGACTTTGGACAAGGCTATCTTAATGAGTCATTATGTGGACAATATAACTGACTCGGCTAGGTTTGACCATGATGCATGCACAGTTAGACAGAGTAAAGTTTCTATCGGGGTATTAGACAGGTACCCTTGAGCGGACAACTCAAGAGGGAAAGTCATGGAACCATCGACTGCACCACTGATCGACTGGTTTTACCGCAAATATGCCTTTACTGAATTTAAAGGGGGATAATATTGGAAGAGCGCAACCACTCATTATAAGCATTGCTATGGTATTTGTTTGGCACGAGTGGAATATGGTGTTGAAGATGCAGTTTACAAGAATGAAACAAATTGACATGTATTTTCACGTTCATAAGATAAATGATTACAATAATTGCAGTAATTACAACAGTATTGAAATAAAGCAGTAAAGGAAAGCAGCTAAAGGAAAGAAAAGACAAGAAGAGCCAAGTCAGTTTCGTAGCGAATAAAAGACAATAAATAAATCAATTAATGAGATAGTAAAGTCACAAGCAACATGCAATGGTAAAAGCCTAAAGAAAGTCCCCAGCAGAGTCGCCATGCTGTCGACGCCCCCTTTTTCTCTAACTGTGGGGTCAAAAATCGGGTATACGACATTGGGAGGACAACTCTATTCCCTTTCGAGAATTGGGTTTAGAAGTTGAATAGTCGCTACCTAATGATTATAGTGCATTAGGACACTTTTTAGAAGAGTTTGAGTTGGAAAACCAGAGATTAGGGTAAGGGCAAGAAATTATCCCGAGGGGAAGGTGTTAGGTACCCCTCAAGATCCACTAGTGTGGTCCCGGCCATGTTATAATTGTGACTTTACAAGGAAACAATCAAGTCTCAAATAAGGATTTGCATATAACATTGTAATCAGGTTGAAAACTTTCGAAGGTAAGTAGAGAGGGCAGAAATTTATGAAAAAAGATTTGAATAGTTTTACAAGAAGAGATGAAAGCAAATAAAGGGAGGGGGTCCTAAGTTTATAATTAATATGGATCACTTCAATGCAATACCCAGCAATCACTCCTCAGAAGAGGGGTCGCACGTGATATTAGTACATCGGTCATCATATCCATATCTACCCTTCCCACCCCATTAAGGTGTTAAAGCGCGAAATGGTATCGTTACTTATTGCATGCTATTACCCGTCCCAATCCAATCAGTCCCGGAGGCATATGGGACTCCTAATCCTAAAGGGGAGTGAGTTGGGGCTTTTGTAGAGTTTTCAAAAGGATAAAAATCTAGGAGACAAGCAATAACAGATAGCAGTTAAGGCTCAAGTCAGCCTCCTCATTCAAAGCAACAGATTATCTAGCATTCAGACTTACTAATACTGGTTTGGTCTGTATTAAACTTAACGTAGGAAGGGTGGCTAATTTATCACATATTTTTTAAATAAGAAGTCCGAATTAGGCCTGCCCGCTAGTTGTAATTATCAAATCTGATGCAATTATAAAATTTTACCCAAAGGCTTGCCTAGGCGTTAAACAGGACCTATAGGCATGATATTTATTAGTTTCAGAAATAAAGAAGTAAACTGATTGCAGAAAAAGAATTGTCAACTACAGGGACATAAGATCTGCAGGTGTTAAACATTATTGCTACTGATTTTAGGCTTATAAGCAAGTTGACGATTCAGGTTTAGTTAACAGCTCCTATAGACATGCTTTCTAGGTGTTACTGATTTGAGCATTGTTATTGCTTATGCAGGAATCCCATAGGCAGGTTGTCTACATGCAATTGATTAGGTATTTAAATCCTATAATAGGTTTGCCTAATGACGGATGCAGAATGCAGAAAGTCCTATAAACATGGTGTCTATATGAAGATGCAGAATTTTAGAATCGGCTTACAGGCATGGCATCTGTTATGAAATTGCAGAAAACCCTATAGACATAGTATCTATATGAGAATGCAGAAAATCCTATAAACATGGTATCTATATGAGAATGCAGAGTTTCAATGATTTATAAAATGCAGAACTTTAGAAAAATAGTAATCCCTATGAACATGGTATCTACATGAGTGCAGAATTTCAGAAGTATAGTAATTCCCTATGAACATGGTATCTACCCCTTGCATGCATAGTCCCCTACCCTTTTCCACTAGCCCACCTCAAATGTTTATTACAAGATTATTACAGATCAGAATGAATAAGAAAAATATATTAGAAATTAAAGATTCCAACCAAGGAGAGCCTAATTCAGACCCCATGTCTGAAATATGAAATAAACCAACTTCCAAAGATCAGATTCCAAAGCCTTCTCTCATCCGGGGTGTTTCAGAGATCCAAGGAGTTTCAGGAACTCCAGGTAGTGCTTACACCCCAAATATATTGCAGCATTAGATTATAGTGTAGTGTGGAAGGGCCAGCCCTCAAATGTCCAAGTTCAGAGGGAACTCAAGGTCCCAAAGCAAGGCTCAAAAGAGAGAGGCAGAACTTAAGGTTCTAGGAATAGGTGTAGGTGCAATAGAGGGGAATTAGGGAATGCCAAGGCAGGCTGGTGGTCATGTCCAGCAATTAGGAGTGCTGGAACACCCCTGACCAGCCTGTCAGCTAAAAATTAGAGAGTTAGGACCTATTGAAGGTCAGGTTTAGCCCTGGACAGCAACTTGGATGCTGCCAGGCTATACCTCAACTCAACACACCTAAGGGAATGGGGTATGGGAAATTGAAAGGGTCTAGGATCCAAAGGATCCAGTTTTAATCCATGGACAATAACTTTGTGTATTGCCATGTCTTAAACCATAGCTCAAGCACATAAAAGGGTATGGGGAATGGGATTCATTGCAGTAACAGATAGCAAGACATAAGCATACTATCATAGAAGTTGAACTCTACAGAGCAGTAAAGTAGGCATAGACATAAAAACTTGTAAGTAAACACATTGGGGTTGATGCTAAAATCAAAACTAGGACATACCAGTTTCAGGAAAAACAAATGAAAGCAGAAGTCTTGAGAAAGCCAAAGTGCAGAAAGTTTTAGAAGGGGTTGTGAGAATTAAGTGAAGCTCTGAAGTGTATTCCGTTAAGGTGAAAAGAAAAAGAGTCGAGTATTTATAGCTTGGAAAATAGGTAGAGAGTAAGGGAATAATCATAGTAATTACGGAACTATGTATCAATTATAATCAATCAACATAAGAACTTCCTTTAATTAAGGAGTTAAAACTCAAACGGTAATGGACAGCAATCAGTTAAGGAAATAGAATCAAGTAAACATCTTGTGTAAAGTAGGAAATTAGGGGCAAATACATAGGATTTTAACTAAGGAAAGAAAATTTTAAAATATACGGTTAGCCCAAATAAGGCAAGAACACAGTAAATCAATTAGTACCTAGTAAATCAAGGAATCAGGGATTCGACATTACCAATGAACCAAGTCAGAAAGAGAGGAAAGATTTTAACTTAAGGAAAATCAATAGCAATCAATTAGACCTATTAAAAAGGATTATGAATCAATCACAAGTTGGAAAGCCCTTTTACAGAAAGGTTCATCACATATAAAGAGCATACATACACGTTAAGTATGAAAGAAAAATTGTCATGCCATTGTAAAATCAGTGGAAAATCCAGTAATAGAGTTTAGAAGAGTTTATCAAAAGGTCAGAATCATATGAAACTTCGAAATTGATCTAACAGAGTTGGGGGTTTTGAAATAAGAACCCTAGTTCGGGCAAACCATAAAGCAAAGATGAGAGGGCCAGCAGTTGAATCGAAACATGTTTAGAGGTTTCTGAAACTAACTGAAACTTCTAACATGCTTCTCGCAGCAATAGAACTCATGAATAGCATGTAAATACAATAGAAGAGTTCAAAGCAACAGAGTAAAGGAACTAATTCGAAGCATGATGAGAAAAAAAAGTGATAAGAACAGTAGAAGGAATCATGCTTAAAAAGATCCTTTTAGAAGAGGCTTAAACAAAGTTCAGTAGAAGGAAAAAATAGTAAGAGCACTTAAGAACATAATAGAAGAATACAGTAGGTGAAACATACCAGAACATGGTAGAAGAAAATAGTAGAACATAGTAGAAAAGCATACAAGGACATAGTGTATAAAACACAATAGCAGAACATACAAGAACGGAATATAGAAAGCACGGTATAGGAACATATGTGGTAGAAGGAAAACATAAGAACACCGTAGAGGCAAATACATGCAAAAGAAAAGGAGAAGAAAGTCAGACAAATAGTTACGCATTTTCAGAAAACCCTAGATGGTAAAAGAGGCTTCGGAAAGTAATTTTTGAAAGGAAAGTTAGGGAAATCGTTTAAACACTCAAGTAGAGCATAGATACACAACAGATCTAAAAGAAAAATCGGGGAAAACCTCGACGGGTTAGGGTTTCAGAAGAACCCTAGAAAATGCTTTGAAAAGGTCACCGATCTGAGTCGGAGAGGTCAGAATCAGGCTAAAAACACCATGGTATGCCGGAGCAAGGCCGGAGATGGCCGAAATCTTTGAATCAATGAAGGTCTGAGTGAAGAACTTCGAGGTCTGGCCTCAAACCTTCGAGCATCAGGCATGCAAGAGCCGGAGGAGGTGAGTATAGGCTGTCCATGGCCTGAGAAGCCATGGACTTCGGTGAAAACACGGTGGAACAAGGTGGGAGGAGGCTAGGGTTTTGAAGAGCCTTGAGAGAGTCTGAGAGAGTTTTGCGATTCAGAGGCAGCGTCATTATGCATATGGGGTTAGGGTTAGAGGTGTTAGGGAATTAAAAAAGGAAAGGGTGAATCAGGGCCGTTGATCAAAATGATCAACGGCTAGGATTTAAAGAAAATCCGGACGGGTTTGAAAACGGGTTAAGGGGTCGGGTAAAAATACGAATTGGGTCATCCGAATTTGAGTTTGAAATTGGATTACTTTTAGGCTAGAATTGAAATGTAATGGGGCTACAATTGAAATGAACTGAGGCTACATGTTAAATAGCCAGTTTTACCCTTTTTATTTATAAAAAATGGTAAAATGATTTTAAAAACAAATTAAAAGAACTGAGATAATTAATAATATATAAAAATTAATCTAAAAATTCTGCAAATGATTTTATGATTGCAAAACGCTATTAATCGTAATATAGGCCATAATTGCAATTTTATGTAATTTAGCTTAAAAAATATCAAATGAATTTGTAAAAATATGCAAAAATCACGTTAATTATATTTTGGTGTAACTATGAGGATGGAAATAAATTATTCACCAAAATGATAATTTCGGAAATAATTATTGGATTTTGTACTGTTAAAATAGACAATAAATTGGTTTTGAAAATCTTTAAAAATTTGGGAAAAATACCAAAATACTTGGGCATGCTTATATATGTATACACATGCTATTTTGAAAGTATTTTGAGTATAAAAATATATAGGGAAAAATTGGGTATCAACACCAGTCATGGCCATTCAAGTTAGACCTTTGACTCTCCTGGTTAGATCGGTAACTTTCAAGGCTTTTCTCGTTGCTTTTGGGTTTTTATGAAGTCCTAATCTCTAAGACCTTTTCGAATTCTTTCAGATATACCTTAGATCTATGCTTACCATGAGTTTTTAAACATCTTCTCAAAGCTTCTTTAACTTTGCTTTCAAAAAAAAAGACTCTCCATCTTTTCCGAATAGGGTTTTTCCTTCAAGTTTTCTTTTCAAAATCTTTTTCTCTGATTTTAGTATGTCTGTGTTTTTACTATGTTTTGTTCATGTTATTCTCCTATCTTAGTTAGCACATTGAAAACCCTAGTTACTTTGGGTTCATTCGAGTTTTGAAACTATTTGTTAGATAAGTGCTTGTCTGGTTAAGTTGTTGTTCGTTTACTTGATTATCATCTTTTAAGCTTGATTATTGTTGAAGGAACCTATGTCTTTGGGTTTGAAACTGTTCGTTTGAACACCTGACTCGACTTGAGGTTCCTTGTTTCTGAATCTTTTTTCTTTATGTGATTCCTCTAATTCTGGGTTTTTACTATCTTTAAAACTCGATTATGCCTGAAACCCTAACTTTTCAAAGGGTTTCTCATCTGCTACTGTGAGACCCTTTGCATGCTTCCAATGCTCTATTTTTTTCTTCACTATTGATTCAATGTGACTCGACCTACTGGACTATCATGCTTTGAATGTTTGCTATATACTGAACTTTGTGCTACAATTGCATGCTGTTTCTTTTGCCAATAGGTTTGGCTTCACATGTCTAGTGTTTGTACACTATATTTATATGCTGAGGTTCCTTTTTTGATTGATCTTCAATCTTGGGACTGATTTCAAACTTTTCTTTTTTGAAACTCTAATTTCACTCGCCTGTTAAAGTTAATTGACTCTTTCCTTATTTTTGCTTTACTGAATCTTTTCCCAAAATAAGCGTATTTCTATACTTAGACTCGATTGCTTACTTAATGTTTTACTACTTCTTTTATGGCAATAATTAGTTGGCTTACAAACTGATTTTCTTTCCTTATTTTGAATCTATTAGCCCCATTAAACAAGTGATTCCTCAATTAAAGGGAAATCATTTGGCTGGTTGATTCTGACTGTTGATTATTTCCATATTTGTATTGAACTTTACTTATTACCTTATTTCTCACATGTTTTCAAAAGTCTATAAACACCTTGCACCCCTCTTCTTTCAAGGACACGAACTACTTGAGTTTAAAACACACACTTCACTCAAACTCTCTCTCTCTCTCTTTTTCTCTGTTACTGCTTGTGTTACTGCCTTGTCTAGCCGGCTGAAAGCCAAGGCTAGGCTATGGGAACTTGCTCACTTTTCTTTCTACATTTGCTTCTTTACTGGTATGTTCTGATTAACTTTGCAGCATCAACAACAACATGTTTTCTTTGCTATTTCCTCACTATTGCCTATTTCTGTTTGTGTTTTAATCAAGTTGCATTGTTAAGCATGTCGTAATCTGCCCCTTCTTTTTCTGAATTCATGTTTCCCATATGTATGAACTCTATCAGTCATTTATGAACCCCAAACCCCCCATATCCCCTATGTGTTTGTATTCCTTAGTTGGTTTGAGGTCATGCCAGCATAAGATATTGTTGTGCATGACCCAAACCTGACCCTCCCTAATCATATACTTCATATCCTCTTTATGTGTGTATCCTCTGGCTGGTTTATGGGCATTCCAGTATCACTTATTGCTGGGCATGTCCAGATTTTGACCCCTCTTAGGGTCATAAGCCACATGCAATGTATTCCCAAACTCGTGCCCCCTTTGTGCTATTACTGATGCTGTTTAATTTTAGTTTTTACTACTACTGCTTTCCAAACTACCCCTCTCCCCTCTACATTCTCCACTCAGTTTTAAATCTCTACTCCTGCACTTCCACCATATTCTTAGACTTAGGTTCTGCCCCCTCTTATGAGAGCCTTGCCTTGGGACCCATAACATCCCTCTAAACTTGGACACATAAGGGTTGGCCCTCCCACACTGCACTCATCTCTATCTGGTTGTGCAACTTGGGTGTGAGCACTGCTCGGGGTCCTTTTGAAACCCGTAGGGAACTTTGACACACTCAAGTCTGAGAAAGGCTTTGGAACAATGGCATTTGAGGTGTTTTATTCCATAACTTAGAGAGGAAGTCAAGAATCAGGCTTCCTATGGTTGTAAATTTCTTTTATACTTCTTTGATGTGATTCATTATTCAGTTTGTAATAATTTGTAATAAACATTGGGGTTGGCTAGTGAAAAGGGTTGGGTAATTATGCGTGCTTAAGGGTAGAAATCATGCCTATAAGATCTGTTGTTTTAAAATTCTGCATGTTTAACTCTGTATTTAGGTACCATGCCTATAAGATCTGTTTGTTTAAACTATGCATGTTTAATTCTGCATTTAGATACCATGTCTATAAGACCTGTTTTCACTAAAATTCTGCACGCTCTACATCTAGGGAACCTGCCTATAGGACTTGCTTAAATTCTGCATGTTATTGTCACATTTAAACACCATGTTCTTAGGATCTAAATGGTTAGAATCGGATATCATGTCCATAAGGATAAGAACAAGTACCCTTTTTTTTAGAAATCACGTCTATAGGAATAAAAGGAGCAATACTAGATATCCTGCCTATAGGATCTGAACTATTTAAAATCAGTTCGACTCTGAACTTGTTTTTAACGACCTTACTCCTTTATTTAACGCAGTTTAGAGAGCATGCCTATAAGATTTCCAAATCATTCTTTTAAAACTGTTATTACTTTGCCACAAGCTGAATCAATAGTAGATACCATGTTCATAGGATCTCACCCCAAACGCTTAGGCAAGCTTTAGGTGATAATAAAAAAAAGGGATCTGCCTCTGTTGAGTAGTAATTGCTACAACCAGTAGGCAGACCTGATTCGGACTTCTTATCTGAGTTATGTAATAAATTGGTCTGCCTCAACAATTGAAACTTTCCTTTATCTTAGTATGTTAAATTCAGACCTTAGATATATGTTTACGTCATGCTATTTATGTGCTTTGTTTGAGGAGGTATACATGAGCCTTTTATTTGTTTACATAATTCCCCTAACATGCAGTATTATGTGTTTTGTATGCCGCCTTAGATTTTTACCTTTTGAAATCCAAGTCAGCCTAATATCCCTCCCTTTTAGGAATAGTAGTCCTAAGTTCCTCTGGAACCGATAGGAATGGGTCGGGTAATAGCATGCAATAGAGATCGAGACCAATCCGCGCTTTAACACCTTGACGGGGTGGGAAGGGTAGATACGGATATGATGACCGGTGCGCTAATACCACGTGTATCCCCTCTTTTGAGGAGTGTCATACCAGGTATTACATTGATGTGATCCATATTGAATATAAACCTAGCACCCCCTTTCCCTTTTATTTGCAAATTTCTTTTCAAAACTCTTCTTTTAATTGTTCTTGCGAACTCTTATGTGTTTAAATTTAAATCCCCTACTATTTGAGCATATACTTGTCTATTTGCTAAATTTCACAAATTCACAAGAAACTGTCTGGCCGGGAACCACACTAGTGGATCCTGAGGGGTGCCTAATACCTTCCCCTTAGGATAATTTCAAGCCCTTACCGTATCTCTAGTTATCAAGCAACCTAGAAGTGAACCCTTATAGGTGTCCTAATGCACCTTAAAATCATTAGGTGGCGACTCTTCAAATGCAAAACCCAGTTCCCAAAAGGAATGAGTTGTCCTATGCCCAAAATGTCATAAACCTGATCTCCCGATTGCATAAGAGGGAAAAGGGGGCACGACATACGCTATCGCGGATGAACTCACGTGATCTCTTTGAACAAATCACTGCTGCTAAAACACCAGAAACCCAGCAATCTCCCAAAGACCAAAAGTGCCCGTTTGAGGATTCGAAATACACCCAAGCCCCCCGGGACCTCAACCAAACCTACCAACATATCCCATTACATTATTAAAACTTTTTCCTACCTTCGGAACGCTCAAAAGCATCAAAATACCAATGTTTCATCGGATTCAAGCCTAAGAATTCCAAAAACTCTCAAATCACACTTTGGATCAAAAAGTCTATCAAACCTCGACCGAATGACCTGAAATTTTGCACACACATCACATTCAACACTACGGACCTACTCCAACTTCCATAATTCCATTCCGACCCTCGGATCAAAATCTCACTATCGAACCGGAAACTTCAAAAATTCAACTTTCGACATTTCAAGCCAAAGTTGGCTACAGACCCCCAAAACACAATCCGAACACGCTCCTAAACCCGAAATCACCCAACGGAGCTAACGGAACCATCGGAATTCCATTCCGAGGCTGTCTTCACATTGTTCCGACTATGGTCAAATTTCTAAAACTTAAGCTCTCAATTAGGGACTAAGTGTCCCAAAACTCTCTGAAACTCCAAATAATTCCTCCCGGCAACTCACAATAGCAGAAACATACACGGGGAAAGCAGTTAATAGGGGATTGAGGTATAAATTCTTAAAATGACCGGCCAGGTCATTACAGTTCTTAAAGTGCACTATCATCCGTTGATCCCCGAACACGATCTTGGCTTAATTCCTTGGGATTTTACTCAGACATCAAAGCTCCAAATCACTTGAATTGATTCCATAACATCTACATTGATTGGAATCACTCCTACAAGGCATAAAACACATTATTAGTGCAAAACACTAGCGATTAAAGCTCAAACTCAATTAAAGTGCAGTAAATTAGAGTGTAATAATCGACTAAAACATGAGATTATAGCCTACCATCAACACCCCACACTTAAACCATTGCTCGTCCTCGAGCAATCAAACCACACTTTATAGCGACACAACCTTACTAAGAAGCTCTCCTAACCCATTACACCAAGAATATTAAAAATAGGATAAGCACAATAGTGTAACATCTTCATCTCAAGAATTGACTCACAAGTACCATGCATTATTCACAACTCACTCACTTACTCTAACATAGAGGTTAATGACATTACCTTTCCTTCATGATAAAGTGACCTCACACAACAAAAGAGAGTAGTTCCATACACAATAAAATTTAAGAACGATTAGGAACTTCAAATAGAAAGAATCCACTCACTCTCAGAAACAACATTCATATGCCACAAAAGATGCACCATAGGCTTGCTCGTAGTGTACAACTCTACTAATTGAGCTCATTCAGTCAAGGATCAAGTAGGACTTTAATTGGTTGTAACGTAAGTTGCGGGACATATAGGATATATTTAGATATAAGAGTGACTACACCTCCCTTAGCACTTTTAATACATACACTTTAACATTCCAAACCCCACACTTATGTCAAACCATAACTCCACCTTTACATCAATATACAATTAACTCCCTTCTTCTTTAAACACAAATACCACAAGAATAAAACAAATTCTTTCTTTTTTAATTCAAGTGGCTCTTACTTTTTCAAAATAATGCACCTTTCTCCTTATTTCACTAGTTCAACTCAAAAGCCAAATCAAACACCCCACACTTCATCTTTTACAAAGTTCATAACAAATTCAAGTGCTCAAGAGAGGTACAAGGTTTAAATAGATGGTCAATTCAAACAAATAGGTAAGGCTTGTAATGTGATTGCCAAAGAAATAGGATTACAGACTCAAAGAGGTCAACTAAAATTCATATCAATTAGGTGGGTAACAACATATAACTAGCTCAACAAAGAAATGCCTATCTGACTTCTAAGACTAAATAAAACTACTAATTTACTTTTCAAACACACAGGGCAAGTTCTAGACATCAAATGCATTGCACAGAATAACACAAACCTCACAGACATTGCACATAACTCACTTAGGATTGGACTCATCAAGACACTCTAGTCAAATCAGTTAAGCAAAGTTAAGATCATACAATTTAGAGTACGATACAAGAGTCAAAAACTGAGCCTAAGCGTCACCACTAATGCACTCAGTATTCTCAAGGCATAACCAAGTCAAGAGATATTGCTTTCATTTCAAACCATAGCACAAGGTTTCCTACTCATAAAAATAATAAAAACTAACTACACCTGGTTCAAACAAAACCCTTGGAAAAGAACCGTGGCACAAAAAAAAACTAACGGGAAAATTAATACACTACCTAATAAAAGAAAATATTTTTGGTATTTTTCTTTCGACTTAATCCCTCAAGAAATTTGTTGTCATGACCCAAACTGGAGGGCCATGACTAGCACCCGACCATACTTGCCGAGCACCAACGTATATTTTATCTAACTTTTTTTTATTATCTTTTAGGGTTGACGAGATCAATATAAATGGTAGACCTGGATCATGGACAACCAGCAATAAAATATGATGGCATGAACATACATAGCAGGGGATGACCAGACAATCAAGAAACTACATATAAGGTATGAGCTACCATGCTACCATGAAAGACTATACAACAAAAACCAGCCGACAAGGCATACCAAACTATACATGAGTCGACACTTGTCTATGAGCCTCTAAATGAACATAAGTGCTGCAACATAGCCGGAACAGGGCCCCGACATACCCATAATGTCTATAACAGAAATGCATACCAAGACCACGGCAAGTCCGGAGAAGGGATCTCGCCAATCACTGCTGAACTGGACAACCTACTGTGGTGGGGGAGCTGCACTTGCCTATCTATTAGGGCCTGCAGCACGACATGCAGTGTCCACAAACAAAAGGACGTCAGTACGAATAAAGTACGAAGTATGTAAGGCAGGGAACCATAAATACGAACAGTAATGTAAGCAAGGATAGAGAATATATAACCTGGAACATCTGAGTACCTCTGAGGGCTACTGACATGAAATTAATGATACATATGTATGTATACATAAACATTTAAAACATATGCCTCTGTGGGCATCATCATCATCATATCGTACCCAGCCATAATAGGCTTGGTAAAAACGTACCCGGCCGTCTTAAGGCTCGGTAGAATCGTACCCGGCCACGTTGAGCTCGGTAAAACCCAACTGATCAGTGGTTGCACAATATGTGTCATACCCAATCGACTATATCTCGGCTCAGTAGAGTAAAATAGATACATATATATAATGCATGCTCGACTCATGGAATCACATTCTAAACCTTTCAGAGTGACGTAAGGTCGGTATCCTCTGTACACGTTATTAGGACCAACTCTTCATTACGAACCTTATAAGAATCAGGAAGTACCAACAACATTGATAACATAAGAATAAGAGAAGCAACATTAACATCAATCGTTCCATAAGAGGGAAAGCAATGTAAGTACTGCTAGCTTCTAAGAGTAGAGTATCTTTGGAAGCTCATTCATTACATTATGTACAATCGGAGTCGTGAAAAAGAAGAAAAGGGATAGCCTCACATACCTTGTATATACTGCCCTAATCACAAGCTATGAAATTGTCACAACTCCTTAGTCTACAATAAGAGAAACGATACTATCGTTATCATTTAAGCGTCATAACTATTATGTATCGACCACAACCTATTTTACGTTGAAACGGACAGCACCTCCCCTATATATATGACTTCACACCATTCCAAACAATCACCAAACAGCCCAAACAACATCAATAATAAACATATTGAGCCTCCCAAAACAGTCCACGCACAACCTTATTACATCATACATACGACGACCACCGTAGTCGTGTCAAACGACCCAGAAATGTTACGAATCACTATCAGCCCACAACCCTACATATATATGGTGTTCCTCCACACCCTTCCACCTCCAAAACTCCACAAAATATTATTAAAACACGCAGCCCAATAGCAACACAAAACAGTCCACAAAACAGCCCGCTACAAGTGAATAACTCGAACTCACGGCTTCCGATCACCGTCCCGTGAGTTCTTACATGTATAGAACGAATTACCATGAATTCATAGTAGAGAAAAATGTATGAAAGATAGCAGTAACTTACCTTACTTGTTGGATAACTCATCCCTTCCCTTGGTTCTTCAAACTCTAGGTTTTACCTTCAAATAGAACTTGAAAGAGAGGGAAAATCGATTAGGGTTTGTGTGGGATTTTTGGGGAGGATTTGCAGGGGTTAACTTTGGTTTTGAGGGTGTGAAATATGGATGAAATAACTGAGTTCATAACCCCTTAAAAGTCCTCTCTTGGCCGACTTAGGTTTTTTAATTTTGTCCTATCATTTTGGCAAGTAGGTGATGCACCTACTTGTCATCTACCAATCTGCTCAAGCTTGCGAAAATATGAATATCTCTATACTCCGAGATCGTATTGACAAATGGTTTAATGATTTGGAAACTAGACTCTTAGATATTTAATTTGGTTGGTATATCACCCCGTAATTCCTTGTAAATTAGGATAAAACCTTAGAAACATTTAACCTAATGTTTAAGTAAAATTATGAACCTAAGTTGCGACAACGTTTGTCGACTTTTGTTTCATAACTCGTTTGACTTCAAGACTTATGATACGGATATTATATGATTCAAACACCTTAATACATGACCTTGAGTGTATTAAGAACCTCTAGGTTTACCTGAAAATACGAGTTACCACATCCTTGATTCGTTTAACTTCTAATACTTGTTAATCACCCTTATACACCCTTGTATCACTTAAGACCAATAGGATTAACTTCTTATCATCTCAAAGGTAATTCCTTCTTGAATTTATGTTAACTAATATATGGCATGAACTAACGCGTGTGGATATGGGTTGTAACACCCTTCCCCCCTTAGAAAAATTCTTCCTCGAATGTAAGGGTTCATGGTGAGTTTAAATCATCGTGGATTCCAGTCAAGTTTCTCCCATAAATAGAGGTCAAACTTTCAAGCGGTTAACTCAACGTATGGCCTTACAAGAGTATGCAAAGCATTATGGACATGTACATTATCTGCATATTGCCATTTTGTATTAAGGAAGAGTATTCTCAAGTTATTGCTTACCTCATAGAGCCATTTCACCTTCCAATGTATCATGTGTTCCACCAGCATCCTTGTTATCTTCACTCTGGAATAGGTACGGGTATTTAGACTTCATCTCCTCTTCTGCTTCCCATGTTATTTCTTCTATATTCTTGTTCCTCCACAATACTTTGATGGAAGCTACATCTTTTGTTCTCAGCTTGTGGACTTGTCGATCTAATATAGCCACTAGCACTTCTTCATATAATAGGTCCTCTGTAACCTGTACATCTTTGATAGGGACGACTCGAGAAGGGTCTCTAATACATTTCCTCAACATAGATACATGGAATACCGGGTGGACAAATTCAAATTCGGATGGCAATTCTAACTCATAAGCAACCTGTCCAATCCGTCGAAGAATTTTATACGGCCCGATATACCTTGGACTCAGCTTACCTTTCTTCCCAAAACGCATAATACCCTTCTTTGGTGAGATCCTCAGGAAAATCCAATCACCAACCTCAAACTCCAGATCACGACATGGGACATCGAAATAAGATTTTTGCCTGCTTTGTGCCGTCCTCAATCGCTCCTGTATCACTTTCACCTTCTCAATAGCTTGGTGAATCAAATCTAGCCCATATAATTCTGTTTCACCAACTTCGAACCATCCAACTGGTGATCTACATCTTCTCCCGTATAGTGCCTCGTATGGGGCCATTTTAATACTGGAATGGTAGTTATTATTGTAGGCGAATTCTATGAGTGGAAGATGGGCATCCCAATTTCCCTTAAAATCTAGAACACATGCTCGTAGCATATCTTCCAGTGTCTGAATGGTACGTTCAGCCTGTTCGTCAGTCTGCGGATGAAATGCAGTGCTGAGATTCACTTGTGTGCCTAAACCCTTCTGAAAAGACCTCCAAAAGTTAGCTGTAAATTGAGATCCTCGGTCTGATATAATAGATACCGACACACCATGAAGCCTAACAATCTCCTTGATATACAACTTTGCATAATCTTCAGCCGTGTAAGTTGTCTTAACTGGCAGAAAATGGGCACATTTTGTAAGTCGATCAATTATCACCCAGATGGAGTCAAACTTATGATAAGAGCGAGGTAATCCAATAATGAAGTCCATATTAATCACCTCCCATTTCCAGGTCGGAATCTCTATATTCTGAAGCAATCCACCGGGTTTCTGATGTTCTATCTTTACTTGTTGACAATTGGGACACTGGGCTACAAATTCTGTAATAGACTTCTTCATGTTATCCCACCAATACTGCTCCTTGACATCATGATACATCTTTGTCGAGCCGGGATGGATGGAATATCGGGATTGATGAATCTCATTCATAATCTTCTCTCGCAACCCTGCCACATTATGCACACATAATCGGCCCTGGTTTCTCAGTGCCCCATCTCTTCCGATCTCAAAAGCCATACTTTTACACTGCTGAATGCTCTCTCTTAATCGTACTAAGATAGGATCTTCATATTGCCGTGCTTTTACCTCGTCTACCAAAGATGATTCTGATGTATTATGTACAGTAACACCTCCGTCATCAGAGTCTAACAATCTAATTCTCATATTGGCTAGCTGATGAAGCTCTTTAGTCAACCCCCATCTACCTGCCTCAATATGTACTAAGTTTCCCATTGATTTACGGCTGAGAGAGTCTACCACAACATTGGCTTTACCGGGATGATACAATATCTCGACGTCGTAGTCTTTCAATAATTCAAGCCACCTACGCTGCCTCAAATTCAACTCTTTCTTCTTGAAGATGTATTGTAAACTCTTGTGATCTGTGTAGATGTCAACATGGATGCCGTATAAGTAGTGCCGCCATATCTTCAAAGCATATATTATTGCAGCCAATTCCAAATCATGGGTTGGATAATTCTTTTCATGCTTCTTCAATTGTCTTGATGCATAAGCAATCACCTTCCCACGCTACATCAAAACGCACCCCAAACCTATACCTGAGGCATCACAATATACCACATAACCTTTTGTTCCTTCAGGAAGAGTGAGCACTAGTGCAGATGTTAATCGATTCTTCAGCTCCTGAAAACTACGTTCACAAGTGTCAGACCACTGGAACTTGGTAGCTTTCTGTGTTAACTTAGTCAATGGTGATGATATAGAGGAAAACCCTTCCACAAACCGCCTATAATATCCTACTAGCCCTAGGAAGCTGCGGACTTCTGATGGTCTTGTAGGTCTCGGCCAATTCTTTACTGCATCGATCTTCTGAGTGTCGACACTAATACACTCGTTAGATATCACATGTCCAAGGAACGCTACTGAGTTCAGCCAAAATTCACATTTGGAGAGCTTAGCATATAACTTACGATCCTGAAGTGTCTGTAATACTATCCGCAAGTGGCCCACATGTTCCGCCTCTAAACAAGAATATACTATAATGTCATCAATGAATACAATCACGAACACATCAAGATAGGGCCTAAATATAGTATTCATGAGATCCATAAAAGCTGCTGGGCATTTGTTAGCCCGAACGACATCACCAAGAACTCAAAGTGCCCATATCTTGTCCGGAAGGCCGTCTTGGGAATATCCTTCTCCTTAACCCTCACCTGATGATACCCTGAATGTAAATCAATCTTGGAGAAATACTTGGCACCCTGGAGTTGGTCAAACAGGTCATTGATTCTTGGAAGTGGATACTTGTTCTTTATAGTAAACTTATTCAACTATCGATAGTCGATACACATCCGTAACGACCCGTCTTTCTTCTGCACGAATAGGACTGGTGCACCCCAAGGTGAAGTGCTAGGTCTAATGAAGCCCTTATCCAGCAAGTCCTTCAACTGCACCTTCAACTCTCGCAACTCTGCCGGGGCCATTCTGTATGGAGGGATAGAGATCGGTTGAGTGTCAGGCAACACATCAATGCTAAACTCAATCTCCCTTTCAGGAGGAAGGCCTGGGAGTTCATCTGGGAAAACATCTGGGAATTCGTTGACCATGGGGATTGATTGTAAAGTAGGCGGTTTCGCCTCCGCATCCCTAATGCGAACGAAATAATAAATGTAACCTTTTGAGATCATTTTTCTTGCCTTAAGATAGGAAGTAAACCTACCTTTTGGTGTAGCAATATTCCCTTTCCATTCAATGATGGGTTCACTAGGAAATTGAAACCTAACCATCTTCGTACGGCAGTCAACATTTGCATAGCATGAGGCCAACCAGTCCATTCCCATTATCACATCAAAATCAACCATTTCTAACTCAAATAAATTTGCCGAGGTTTGACGACTACAAATCATCACAGTGCAACCTCTATATACCCTTCTAGCAATCACAGAATCTCCTATCGGAGTAGATACTGCAAGGGGTTTACTTATCAATTCAGGTTCAATGCCAAACTTATTAGCCACAAAGGGTGTAACATATGATAATGTAGATCCTGGATCAATCAGCACATATACATCATAAGAAAACACAGATAAAATACCTGTAACAACATCTGGAGACGACTCGAGATCCTGTCGACCTACTAGAGCATAGGTTCGATTTTGACCACCCCTCAAACTCGGCACTACACCTCTACCTCTACCACGACCTATCTACTGCTGAAAACCCCATGCTGGAGGTCGAACTGATGAGGAAGAAGTAGACATAGATCCAGTTGGCTGAGCCATACCATCACCTCCCCTGTTAGGACAATCCCGCATCATATGGCCAGGCTGTCCGCAAGAATAACATGCATCAGAACCTCGACGGCACAGTCCAAAGTGGGCCTTGCCGCAATGATCACAACGTGGTGTTATGGGTCTCGTCTGACTAGTATCCCTGTGATGTTGCGAGCCTGATGCTTGCGAACTCTGACCTGGACCAGAATGGGTAAATCGATCATATTGAGGCCTCTGAAACTGTGGGGGAGCACTAGCAACAGGTGGCGCCAAACTCCTCGAAGACTGGGGCCTGACGTTGCCTCTGAAGTCATTAGAATACCTTGCAAATCTCACCCTCTTATGTTGGCCCCTATCCTGCTCCCTATCTGCCCTCTGCTGGCACTTACGATCCTCTAGGGTCTGGGCATAAGCCTGAATACGGGAAATATCCATTCCCCCCACCAAGGAGGTTGTCGTGCACTCATTTATCAAATGTGGTCCCAATCCGTTCACAAACAAATGCACCCTATCAATCATCTCGGCCACCATATGGGGAGCATCTTGCTAAAGAATCGAACTGCATACTGTACTCTCGCACACTCATATTACCTTGTCTAAGGTTCAAGAACTTATCAGCTATAGCTCGTCGTATCTCAACTGGCAAGTAGTGACGAAGAAAGGCCTCAGAAAATTCCTTCCACACAGCTGGAGGAGCGTTCGAACCCCTGGATCTCTCCCAACTATCATACCAGAGAACCGCTAAATCCCGTAGCCGATAAGAAGCCAACTTTATTGCCTCTGTATCACTAACATGCATAACCCAAAGTGTACGATGAACCTGGTCAATAAAAGTCTGCGGGTCCTCCTTAAGGTCTGATCCGGTAAACACTGGAGGGTCTAAATTAATAAAATCACGAACTCTCGTACTAACTGGTTTCTCAGCAGCACCTGTATTCTGCCTTTGAGCCTGAGCAGCTACCAAGCTAGTCAATAACTGCAAAGCACTCCACATATCCTGGTCTGGAGTGCCAGACGGAGGAACTGGAGGTGCTGGGTGCCTCCTAATATCCTCTGGAGGAGACGGGGTAGAGGAGGTATGAGACTGGACATCTCACTCTGAGCCTCACTTTGGCCTGCTATGGCTTGGGGCACCTGACTGGTACCCTCTCCCGCAGCTGTATCAAGCTGTCTACTAATTGTTTGCTTCCTAGTCAAAGGCATCGCTGAATGAAAACAAGGTAAATATTAGAGACAAACACTTACTACTCAACTCTACGCACGATCTAGATTCAGGAAGAAGGTAACAACCCTAGATGTCATGTAGCCTCCTGATTATAAATGTGGCGCTCTACACATCCATAATCAAGACTCTACTAGACATGGCTCATAGACAATCCCTAGGACAGACTTGCTCTGATACCAAGTTTGTCACGACCCAAACTGGAGGGCCATGACTAGCACCCGACCATACTTGCCGAGCACCAACGTACATTTTATCTAACTTTTTTTTATTATCTTTTAGGGTTGACGAGATCAATATAAATGGTAGACCTGGATCATGGACAACCAGCAATAAAATATGACGGCATGAACATACATAGCAGGGGATGACCAGACAATCAAGAAACTACATATAAGGTATGAGCTACCACGCTACCATGAAAGACTATACAACAAAAACTAGCCGACAAGGCATACCAAACTATACATGAGTCGACACTTGTCTATGAGCCTCTAAATGAACATAAGTGCTGCAACATAGCCGGAACAGGGCCCCGACATACCCATAATGTCTATAACAAAAATGCATACCAAGACCAAGGCAAGTCCGGAGAAGGGATCTCGCCAATCACCGCTGAACTGGACAGCCTACTGTGGTGGGGGAGCTGCACCTGCCTGTCTATTAGGGCCTACAGCATGACATGCAGTGTTCACAAACAAAAGGACGTCAGTACGAATAAAGTACTGAGTATGTAAGGCAGGGAACCATAAATACGAACAGTAATGTAAGCAGGGATAGAGAATATACAACCTGGAACATCTGAGTACCTCTGAGGGCTACTGACATGAAATGCATGATACATATGTATGTATACATAAACTTTTAAAACATACGCCTCTGTGGGCATCATCATCATCATATTGTACCCAGCCATAATAGGCTTGGTAAAAACGTACCCGGCCGTCATAAGGCTTGGTAGAATCGTACCCGGCCACGTGGAGCTCGGTAAAACCCAACTGATCAGTGGTTGCACAATATGTGTCGTACCCGGCCGACTATAGTGCATCTCGATAGAGTAAAATAGATACATATACATAATGCATGCTCGACTCATGGAATCACATTCTAAACCTTTCAGAGTGACGTAAGGTCGGTATCCTCTATACACATTATTTGGACCAACTCTTCATTATGAACCTTATAAGAATCAGGAAGTACCAACAACATTGATAACATAAGAATAAGAGAAGCAACATTAACATCAATCATTCCATAAGAGGGAAAGCAATGTAAGTATTGCTAGCTTCTAAGAGTAGAGTATCTTTAGAAGCTCGTTCATTACATTATGTACAATCGGAGTCGTGCAAAAGAAGTAAAGGGATAGCCTCACATACCTTGTATATACTGCCCCAATCACAAGCTATGCAATTGTCACAACTCCTTAGTCTACAATAAGAGAAACGATACTATCGTTATCATTTAAGCGTCATAACTATTATGTATCGACCACAACCTATTTTACGTTGAAACGGACAGCACCTCCCCTATATATATGACTTCACACCATTCCAAACAATCACCAAACAGCCCAAACAACATCAATAATAAACATATTGAGCCTCCCAAAACAGTCCACGCACAACCTTATTACATCATACATACGACGACCACCGTAGTCGTGTCAAACGACCCGGAAATGTTACGAATCACTATCAGCCCACAACCCTACATATATATGGTGTTCATCCACACCCTTCCACCTCCAAAACATCACAAAATAGTAGTAAAACACGCAGCCCAATAGCAACACAAAACAGTCCACAAAACAGCCCGCTACAAGTGAATAACTCGAACTCACGGCTTCCGATCACTGTCCCGTGAGTTCTTACATGTATAGAACGAATTACCATGAATTCACAGCAGAGAAAAATGTATGAAAGATGGCAGTAACTTACCTTACTTGTTGGATAACTCATCCTTTCCCTTGGTTCTTCAAACTCTAGGTTTTACCTTCAAATAGAACTTGAAAGAGAGGGAAAATCGATTAGGGTTTGTGTGGGATTTTTGGGGAGGAGTTGTAGGGGTTAACTTTGGTTTTGAGGGTCTGAAATATGGATGAAGTAACTGAGTTCATAACCCCTTAAAAGTCCTCTCTTGGCCGACTTAGGCCTTTTAATTTTGTCCTATCATTTTGGCAAGTAGGTGATGCACCTACTTGTCATCTACCAATCTGCGCAGGCTTGCGAAAATATTAATATCTCTATACTCCGAGATCGTATTGACAAATGGTTTAATGCTTTGGAAACTAGACTCGTAGATCTTTAATTTTGTGGGTAGATCACCCTGTAATTCCTTATAAATTAGGAGAAAAGCTTAGAAACATTTAACCTAATGTTTAAGTAAAATTATGAACTTAAGTTGCGACAACGTTTGTCGACTTTTGTTTCATAACTCGTTTGACTTCAAGACTTATGATACGGATATTATATGATTAAAACACCTTAATACATGACCTTGAGTGTATTAAGAACCTCTAGGTTTACCTGAAAATACGAGTTACCACATCCTTGATTCATTTAACTTCTAATACTTGTTAATCACCCTTATACACCCTTGTATCACTTAAGACCAATAGGATTAACTTCTTATCATCTCAAAGGTAATTCCTTCTTGAATTTATGTTAACTAATATATGGCATGAACTAACGCGTGTGGATATAGGTTGTAACATTTGTCGAATGATATCCATCATAGGTAAAAGTCGAAAATTTTAAAAAATTTATGGTTCTTTCAAAAACAAATTCTACTACTCAAACTAACAAAAGCAAAAATAATCAAGCTAACTAAAGAAAAAACTAAGACTAATATACATACAACATACAATTATCCCCCACCCCAAACTTTATGTTGTAGCATGTCCCCATGACACACAATTAAAAAGTATAAGATAGAGGAAACTTCCCTGAATATCTAGTCAGGGTCTGAGTCAAAGTCAGGCTCCACATCATGTGCCCGAACTAGTGAACATATCCACACCGACAGCTTCTTCTCACCTTTTTGGAGTACATCCCACACTTATATTTCTCAATCACTGGAGCACTCTCTTTTGAACTCTTCACCTTCCACTCAACAACTGCAACTGGCTTCTCCTTTTTCACTCCAGTTGCTACATTCATCTCAAATGTCACAGTCTCCTCACCCACTCTAAGCATGAGTTTCCTATCATGTATATCCAGTATAGCTCTACTCGTTGCTAAAAATGGTCTTCCTAGGATGAAGGGGACCTTCTTGTTTTCCTCCATATTCACCACTATGAAATCTACAAGAAATACAAATTTATCCACCCGCACCAAAACATCTGTATACGGTGAAACCGGAGGGTCCAATTTCTCGTCATTAAGGTATTTTTGGGGAGTCATATCGAGATCTTGAGGTTGTGGGGTTGTGGTCGGCTTCTCTCCCTCGATGTTCATTTATGCTCGACCCAACAATGATGCCGAGGATGGGGAACTCTCAAGGGGAGCAGATAGCATCGACAGAGTCCGATATCATGTCTGGCCGTCCCATCTCCGTATCTTTACAATTAATGCATTTTGTACTATGTTATATTTTCCCTCCTATTGATCGACCAATTCCCCCGAGCTTAGGGGTCAATTACGGGGGAGTCGAAAACTATTGTATCTTTTCTAAAGCGGCATTCTCCCTTCTATCTATCTTATAAAGGGGATCCTCACCACTTTATAAAGTGTTGTTGTTGCTCCAACTATTCTACAAAAGATCAATAACTACTCTCTCTCTTTTCTCTCCAACTTACTCGCTCGAGACTACCTCTTTCATTTATTGATTTCATACTTGTTCTTCACTTATTGATTGATATTAACAATAAAGAGCCTCCTTTAATTATATCCTAACTGTTAGCCCTTTCCTGATTATCCTCGACAGCTCGAGCCCGAGCCTAAACAACGACCTCGAGGCCCCTCATCGGTCAGTCCGAGGCCCGGACAGCAAACCCCTCGGTTTGATTATAACCATGTTTTAGTTCGTATTTCGTCGTTAAGCTTCACATATCTAGCATCAACCACTTAATCAACTGGCATAAATATAGATCACGTATTTTTAGAGTCCCATCAACAAATTTAATTGTTATTACACTACAAGAAATTTGATAATTAGTGGCAACATTTAGCAGCAACACTATAAGTTGCTACAAATTGTATATTATCAGCAGTGACTATAAAAGTCGCCACAGTTTGAATATATTTAGCAGCGAATATTTATGGGTTGCCTCTAAAGTGGCTGAAATTTTCACTCCCGCTAAAACTAAAATTTTGGCTCCATATTTATTGTGGCAACTTTTGTGAAGTCGCCGCTAAATATGAATTGCAGCGACTGGGTCGCTCCTATTCCCTTTTAAAATAACAAAAGAAAATAATCAATAGATGAAACACTAAAATCGGTCCAGAGACAGAAGTAGCGAAACTCTCATCTCGAACACATTAATTCCATGTGAATAATAGAGAAGCACCCAAAATCGCTCCTCTATAGCTAGAAATCCCAAATTAAAACCCAAAATCGGCCCTCTCTAGCTAGAAATCTGTCCAGATAATAGAAATCCCAAATCTAAATCCCTCAAAAATCTCACCTAAATCGAAATCCCTCAAATCAGAATGTGAATTCGATTGGGTGTTTATGATACTTGCCTGAAACTTCATTTTGAAGCTAAATCTCAAGATTGGATGCTGGTTGGATGAGTTTTGGTTTGAATTTGTGAATCGAGTGTGCGAAGAAGAAGACCACTAGGGTCTTTCGATTCAAAGCTTCTTCAACTTCAAGTATTCAAGAATTTGTACACTGCTGCGGAAGTCGGCAAAGGGCAAGAAAATATAGAAGTAAAATTTTAATACTCAAGTATGTTAGAATCCCAAATCTTTTAGACTCGGCATTTAGAACTGTACAACTCTGTATGCGGCGAATCCAGGGGCCCGAATTATCCATCGCAAGTCCATCTCGCGGTCATTCCCCTTGAAGCTCGGAGCCAAGGTCGAGACTCATCCCCGAGGTTCGCTAGAGCTGATCCGAAGGGTATAGCATTCTGACTAATGTAGCGGGCCGCAGTGAGCAAGGGGGTAGTTCCCAAGTCACGCGACTCGACCTAACAAGGCCGGCCTATTTGAGGCCTATTTTTAGGGCGTCACATCTAGCCACCCCATCTCTGTACTTTCACGATTAACACGTTTTGTATTACAAAAAATTACCCTCCTATATAAAGGGGATTGATGTTGCTCCAATTATCCTACTCAAGTGCAATAATATCTTCTCTCTCTCTCTCTCTTCTCTAAATTGCTTATTCCCCTTGGCTCAAAGTCATTTATCTTTGGTCATTCTTCATATCACTTGGTATTGGCCCGAGGCCGCCCCCGTATTCATTGACTCTTAACTTGTTCTTCATTCTATAGCTTAATACTGGCCGAAAGAGCCCTATCTTATTATACCTTTAATTGTTTTCCCATCCCCGCTATCCCCGATAGTTCGAGATCGATACCAACGCCGACCCCGAGGTCCCATCGACCATCTCTGCATTCAGGCAACATGCCCCTTTGGTTTGGTTATTGCCTCGTTTTAGCTCGCATTTTATCATTACACTTCACGTTCTTAGCATTAACTGCTTTAACAAATAGCTCGGGAATAGATCACGTATTTTTATAATCCCATTTACAAATTTAATTGTTGTTACCATTTTCACGGTAAACAGTTTAGCGCCCACCATGGGGATAAAAATAATAGTGATTATTTTCTTGTTGGTTTCGTTACAAAAACGCAAGTTATATTTCACACTTCTTCTTGCCCAAGATCTTCGCTTTCACTGCAGGACGTCTGGCTCAGCTGGTGAGATGGGAAACTGAGACCTCAAAAGCGGATGGGAAGTGGACACGACCAACCAAGAGTCCGGTGCGCCCCCGGGTTCAATCCGAGTGAGATTGAGGGGTCCCCAGCATAGTGTCTGCATGATAATCGGAGGAACTAACAATCTCCAAGGACCTATGTCCAAACGAATGAAAACATCCGCTACATAAGAAGGGCCAGCACGAAAATGCTTATCCAAAGAAACCCTCATATTCGTCGAGGAAGACTCGAGGCCATGGGGGGAACCACATAACGATGCGCTGGTGATCTCGTTTCTCTTAAATAATACAAAGATAAAGCGCATGTTTGCGGACCCGGGCAGTTCAGCTAACATAATTAGGTCAGAAGTACTAGAACAGCTGGGGTTGCTCAATCAAGTTGTCCCCATCCCTCAAGTCCTCCATGGTTTCAACATGGTCGGAGAAGAGACGAAAGGAGAAATCACCTTCTCGATCAACACGTCTGGCATAACCCAGAGCACCGAGTTTCAGGTCATCAACGGCAACATGAGGTACAATGCCTTACTTGGCAGGCCTTGGATACACAATATAAGGGCAGTTCCCTTAACCTTGTACCAAGTAATAAGGTTCCCCACAAGGGATGGCATCACAACAATACATGGAGAACAGCATGCAGCAAGGGAAATGTTTGCGGTCCACCATGAGATGCCAACCCCCATACACTCGGCCTCAAATTAGGAGAGAAGCATGAAGACTCTGGGAGACGACGAGGAAGATTTCTTCGCCCCCCGAACTTTCATCGCCCCCAAAGAATCGGATGCGACCAAGTCGACGATCGAAGAGCTGGAATAGACTGTTCTAATAGAGAACCTCCCGGTCGCAAGGTATACCTGGGAACGAGGCTTACCCCCGAACTCAGGACAGGGTTTATTCAATTTCTTAGTAAAAATATCGACAGTTTTGCCTGGTCCCACCTAGATATGATAGGTATCCCACTGGAAATAACCTCCCACCGGCTGAGCATCGATCCTAAATTCAAACCCGTGAAGTAGAAGAAGAGACTGCAGTCCGAGGTAAAGTATGCCTTCATCTAAGAGGAGGTAGCGAAACTTCTTAAAATCGGATCCATTAGGGAGGTAAAGTATCCCGAATGGCTAGCTAATGTAGTGATTGTACCAAAAAAGGGGAATAAGCTAAGAATGTGCGTAGATTATAAATATTTAAACAAAGCATGTCCCAAAGATTCCTTCCCACTGCCTAATATCGATCGTCTAATCGATGCCACGGCCGGCCACGAGACCCTCACTATGATGACCTTTTGGGTCATCACTTGTTTTAAAATGAAATTCTACATTCCGAGGCCTTAAAAAACTCTCTTAGTATCATCTTGATTTGTGACAATCCGGGCGCATGGCCAGAATGCCTAAATGTGAAAATTTATGAAAAATGATAAATTTTGACTATAAAATGAATTAATTTGACTTTGGTCAACATTTAGGGTAAACGGACCCAGACCCGTGATTTGACGGTCCTGGAGGGTCCGTAGGAAAATATGTGACTTGGGCGTATGCCCGGAATCGAATTCCGAGGTCCCAAGCCCGAGAAATAAATTTTTGAAGAAAATTGTTTTCTGAAATTGTTTATAAGGGTTGGAAATGAATTTTGATTAGAACATGTTGGTATCGGGCCCGTATTTTGGTTTCAGCACCCAGTACAGGTCATATATGTGATTTAACATAATTTTGTGAAGTTTGGTAAGAAATGGAATCTATTTGACGTGATTTGGACCTTAAATGCAAAATTTGATGTTTAAAGAAGTTTTGAGAAATTTCATTGATCTTGAGGTTTAATTCGATGTTAATGATGTTATTTTGGTGATTTTATTACACGAACGAGTCTATATGATGTTTTTAGTCTGGTGCGCATGTTTGGTTTGGAGCCCCGACGGCCCGGGTGAGTTTTAGATAGGCCACAGGGTGATATTTTGGACTTAAGGAATTGCAGGCCTACAGGCTTCGCATTTCCCAACCTCCCTTCGCAATTCCCATAACTGGAGCCTGCAACTTTTTATGCTTAGCCGAAAAACAACCTTTTTTCACTTCTTTTCAAAACAAAAACTCCCTAGGGCGGTTTTCCAAGAACAACTCTTCTTCCAAATCAATTGTAAGTTAATTTTAACTCATTTCCTTCAATTATCAACATCTTTTAACATGATTTCAACTCAAAATCAATGATTTTCATGGGAAAATTGGGTGTTTTGGGTAGAACCTAGGTTTTTCAAAAATTGGGGATTTGGACCTCCATTTGAGGTCCGATTTCAAAACAAATTATATATTTGGGTTCGTGGGGGAATGGGTAATCGGGTTTTGGTTCGAACCTTGGGTTTTGAGCATGTCGGCCTGGGGGCAATTTTTGACTTTTTGGGCAAAACTTTGGAAAACTCATTTTTATGCATTCAAATTGATTCATTTTCCATTTATTCATGTAATTAAGTAACTTGTGACTAGATACGGGCGAATTGGTGGTGGAATCAAGGGGTAAAGCTATAATTGAATCGTGAATTGAATTCGTGGCATCGAGGTAAGTGTTTAGTCTAATCTTAGCTTGAGGGATTAGGAGTTGAGTCCTATTTGCTATGTGGTAATTGTTGAGTACGACGTATAGGCATGGTGACGAGTATTTATACATTGGTGTCTAGCATGGCTGTGAGTCTTTATATTATGATTATCATGACTTCGTTGTATCTTTCATGCATTAGTGGTGGTTTCTAATTGTTGTATAAAGTTTGTGGAAGGATTTGTGACCTATGAACATTGAGGAGTGTTGGCTCAAATTGTATAACGAATTGTGCAAGTATAAGTGATAATTGAACCTCTAGAGCATTGGCTCGAGTTGTGAAGTGAATTGTGAAGTAAAAAAGTAAGAAAGAGAAGAGATTATTATGTTGTCACCCTTGTCGGGCTATTGTTGATTTATTTGTTATCTCCCTTGCCAGGATGTTGATGTTATTGATGTTATTCCCTTGCCGGGATTCTTATTGCAAATTTCATTTATTCCCTTGCCCTATTGTTTATGATTGTTGTTTGGGTAAGGAAGAGAGTTAAAGCACGAAGGGTGATGACGTGCATTGTTTTGGTGAGGAAAGAGTGTAAAGCACGAAGGGTAATGTCATGCCGCACGATGTACCATTCCGTGCCTATTATATTGATTTCATGGTGAGAAAAGAGTGTAAAGCACGAAGGGTGATGTCGTCCCGCACGATGTACCATTCCGTGCCTATTGTATTGATTCTTATGGTGAGGATGAGAGTAAAAGCACGAAGGGTGATGTCGTGCACTTGTCCTTGATTTTCCCTGATTCTTGCTGATAATTGATTATGTTGTCCTTTATGTTTATTTACTGATTTTCTGTTGTTACTTGATTTTATTTCGAGGTTATAGATTCCCTTACCCTATTTGCCTTATGATTGTTGTTTGGGTGAGGAAGAGCGTAAAGCATGAAGGGTGATGCCGTGCATTGTTTTGGTAAGAGAGTGTTAAAGCAAGAAGGGTGATGCCGTGTATTATTTTGGTGAGAGAGAGTAAAAGCACGAAGGGTGATGTCATGCACTTGTCTTTGATTTCCTAATTTTTATTGTTAATTGTGTTACGGTTTCTCTACACTAAATTGTTGGTTTCCTGTTGATACTTGTTGTACCCTGCAGCATGATTTCCCCTTCTTATTTTCAATTGAACTGTGGTGAACCTCATACTTATTTGTTGCTCTTCTGTTACTATTCGATGTTTCCCCGCAGCATGTTTTCCCCCTCCTATACTTGACTGTATATGACTATTTCTTTTTGTACTTCTTTTTCCGTTGTATATAGTTAAATTGCACAGGTTTATTTGGTAGTCTGGTCCTAGCCTCGTCACTACTTCGCCGAGGTTAGGCTAGGCACTTACTAGCACATGGGGTCGGTTGTGCTGATACTACACTCTGCACTCTTTTGTGCAGACCCAGTGTTGTAAACTTCGGACCGCAGTGGGATTGTTGATTCTTACTTATCATGTGACCCGAGGTAGTCATGCAGGCGTCCGCAGACCTTGGCGTCTCCTTCTATCTACTATTCTTGTTTCTTTCATGCATTTCCAGAGACAGTGTTTTATTTATTTCTTTCAGACCTTTAATTATAGTATTCTTAGACCGTCTTTGAAACTGTGACACCAATTCTAGGTAGTCGAGACTCAAACAGTTGTATTGGATTCATGTTTATCTAGCTTATTTTTTTTCTTCCGCTTATGTTATATTCCGCTGTTTAAATGTTATTACTTCGCATTGTTAATGATTATAAAATGGGTAAAAAGGATAAATTGTTCACATAATTGGCTTGTCTAGCTCACATTAGTAGGCGTCATCACGACCCCCGAGGGTGGGAAATACAGGTCGTGGCACTCACCTTTCTCGATGCCTACTCAGGGTACAATCAGATCCAGATGAACCCTGAGGATAGGGTAAAGTTCTCGTTCATCACAAAATATGGTACATATTGCTATAACGTGATGCCCTTCGGGCTAAAAACGCAGGAGCGACATACTAACGCCTAGTTAATAAAATGTTCGAGCATCAAATAGGTAAATCGATGGAAGTATACATTGATGATAAGCTAGTTAAATCCCTACGTGCAGAGGACCATCTGACTCATTTGCAGGAAAATTTCAACATCCTTAGAAGCTACAACATGTAGCTCAATCCTGAAAAGTGTGTTTTCGGAGTAGGTTCAGGCAAATTCCTGGGCTTCATGGTCTCAAACAGGGGGATCGAGATCAACCCCGACAAAATAAGGGCCATCAAAGAAATCGTAGTGGTGAACAATGTGAAAGCCGTCCAACGACTTTCTGGGCAGATTCATATCAAGGTCGTCAGACAAAAGCCACCACTTCTTCGCCCTACTCAAAAGAAAGAGCAACTTCGAATGGACTCCGGAATGCCAACACGCCCTGGAAGAACTGAAACGGTACTTGTCTAGCTCGCTTTTGCTGCACACGCCCAAGGAGGATGAAACGTTGTACCTATACCTGGCCGTGTCCGAAAATAGTGGTGAGCGGTGTATTAGTCCAAGAAGAGCAAGGTACATAATTTCCTATGTATTATGTAAGTCAAACCTTGGGAGACACCGAAACCCGGTAACCCCATCTAGAAAAATTGGCACTCGCACTAATAAGCGCCTCGTGTAAGCTGAAGCCTTACTTTCAGTGACACCGCATTTGCGTCCTATCGACTTACCCTCTCCGGAGCATATTGCACAAACTCTAGTTGTCGGGTCGACTGGCCAAATGGGCCATTGAACTCGGAGGGAATGATATTGAGTATCAACCTCGGACGGCCATTAAATCCCAAATCCTAGTGGATATCGTGGCCGATTTTTCACCATCCCTCGTCCCCGAGGTAGAGAAGGAACTTTTACTAAAATCAGGCACTTCCTTCGGGGTATGGACCTTGTTCATGGATGGTGCCACAAATGTCAGAGGATCCGGACTCGGTATAGTTCTAAAGCCGCCCATCGGCGGCATAATCCGACAGTCCATAAAAACTACAAAGCTAACTAATAATGAAGCCGAGTATGAGGCTATGATTGCAGGTTTGGAGTTGGCTAAGGGCTTGGGGGCTGAGGTCATCGAGGCAAAATGCGACTCGCTCCTCGTGGTAAGTCAGGTAAATGGGAGATACGAAGCCCGGGAAGACAAGATGCAGAGGTATCTGGATAAGATCCAAGTCACATTGCGCCGCTTCAAAGAATGGACCTTAGTCTATGTACCCCGAGAGCAGAACAATGAGGCTGATGCCCTAGCAAACCTGGGATCATCTGTTGAGGAGGAAGACCTGCTCCCCGGGGCTGTTGTCCAATTAATCAGGTCCGTGGTTGAGGAAGGTCACGCGGAAATCAACTCCACCAGCTTGACATGGGATTGGAGAAACAAATACATCGTTTATCTTAAGGACGGGAAACTGCCCGCCAATTCAAAAGAAATAAGGACCTTGCGAACCAGAGCGGCACGGTTCTCACTTGATGAAAACGGGGCCCTGTATAGGAGAACGTTCGATGGCCCCCTAGAAGTATGCCTAGGACCGGGCGACACGGATTATATGCTCCGAGAGATCCACGAGGGGACCTACAAAAACCACTCCGGAGCAGACTCCCTAGTCCGAAAGGTAATCAGAGCAGGCTACTATTGGTATAGCATGGAAAGGGACCCCAAGGAGTTCGTCCGAAGATGCGACAAGTGTCAGAGATTTGCTCCCATGATTCACCAACTCAGCGAATAGCTACATTCCATTTTATCACCATGGCCATTTATGAAATGGGGAATGGACATCGTCGGACCTTTGCCAACAACACTAGGTAAAGCTAGATTCATTCTGTTTATGACTGACTACTTTTCGAAATGGGTGGAAGCGCAGGCCTTCGAAAAAATAAGAGAAAAGGAAGTCATCAACTTTATATGGGAACACGTCATATGCCGGTTTGGGATACTATCCGAAATAGCATGCGACAACGGGAGGCAATTCATTAGGAGCAAGGTAACACAGTTCCTTGAGGACATCAAAATCAAAAGGATCCTTTCAACGCCATACCATCTGTGTGCGAAGGGCCAGGCCGAATCCACAAATAAGACCATCATTCAAAACCTGAAGAAGAAATTATAAAGCGCCAAGGGAAAATGGCGAGAAACGCTACTCGAGATGTTGTGGGCATATCAGACGACTCCAAAATCAAGCATAGGGGCGGCACCTTTCTCTAGTGTACGGTGCTGAAGCACTAATACCAGTAGAGGTTGGGGAACCAAGCACCGGATTCTGACACACCAGCGAAGAGTCAAATCACGAGGCCATGGCAACGGCCCTCGAGCTGCTCGATGAAAGACTAGAGGCCTCACTGGTTCGGATGGCTGCCCAGAAGCAGAAAATCAAAAGATACTACAATAGGAGAATGAACCTCCGATATTTCGGAATCAGAGACTTGGTCCTAAGGAAGGTTACTCTCAACAACCGAAACCCCAATGAAGGGAAACTAGGCCAGAATTAGGAAGGGTCGTACCATGTCCTCGGGATAGTAGGCAAAGGCTCCTATAAGCTTGGCACCATGGAAGGCGAGCAGCTCCCGAGCAACTAGAATGTGTCGATGCTTAAGCGGTATTACTGTTAGGGCATCCAATCATGAAACCCCACGAGATCCCTCGAGCAAGCATCACACTCTTTTTCCCGCAATCGGGCTTTTACCCCGAAATAGGTTCCTTGCCGACAAGATTTTCTAACAAGGTGCCACCAGCCTATCTCGTGTCAAGGTACATCTATTCCTTTTGTTTCATTTCAGATTAAGAACTAATCCTCATGCAGGCACTCAACCGGAGATACCAGGACACTAACACTACCAGGAGATATCGAGACCCCCAAAAGCGCGCCCTTTGCACTCTTTTCCTTCGACTGAGTTTTTTATCCCAAAAAAGAAGGGTTTTTATAGGCAAGGTTTTTAACGAGGCAATGGCTGCAAATCTGCTTAAAGGGGAAACTTCACATAATTTCTTGAAGCTACCCTTACGGCCAACTTGCAAGCGGCAAGGAGCACTCCCCCTGGAAGCCACCCAATTTGAAGGAGGTAGAGAAACGCCATGCAAAGGTTCCTACGGGGAGGCGGTGTATAGGGCCAATCGGTCGATGTAATCAAATCCCGACAAAGCAGAAGCATGTACTATTATATCGGGCAATCAAAAAATACCCTTTTTCTCCCATAAAAAAAGATAAAGGCTCCTTCTCGGAGTAAGGAAACATGAAAATCACCGAAGCAACAACACTCGACCAAAAATAGGTCAACTCAGCACAACAACACATGTATTGCGCCAATGGATCGGAGAATATCTTCCAACATCTCATTCTCCAAAAAACGGAAAGTCGCAGTATACTCTCGACAAAAGCCTCTCCGCCAAAAATGTCCCGAGATACTCGGAGACTTGAACAGTTCAGAGCCCACACGAACCTAGGGTCGGAACCCCGGGCTTACAAAGCCCTCACAATGCAACTCCAAGTTCACGAGAAGCAGTCTTCAAGCCTAAACAAACTCGATAACTCAGAAACTGTCGCCAATCGCCATGTACTGGAAAAATCCAAAACTATAAGACCCTAGCGGGCAGACTCGGCATAACCAGATCTATTCTACGAGCTGTAAGACCTCAATAGGCATGACAAACTGTACGACCTTAATAGGCATGGCAAACTGTAAGACCTCAGCAGGCATGACAAACTGTAAGACCTTAACAGGCATGAAAAATCCCGAAGTTTAGGCTATACATCGCATTTGTAAGAATCCCTAAAGGGCATACCCTCGATGTAGACGCCTAAACTATCACTAGGGATTAAAAATGGCTACGGCCAAATGCATATGACTACGGTCAAAATGGCTGATACAGCCAAAATAATGCAACTCTGGGACGCCCGACTGTCGCTAAAAAATCGCAGGCCACTACTCTGAATATACTTCGGAAAGAATCGGTTAAAATAGGCTTCCCTCAACAGGCAAAAACGAGCTCCGACCATGTCGCCTCCAAATTGCAAGAGCGTCGATCTACTCGACCTATGAGCTATGAACCTTACGAGGTTCTCAAAACATCGCCGACAACGACTTGAAATCGAGGTTCTTCTAGAACCGACGACGGGTCAGGCAAAAATACTATAAAAAGACCTTAACAAGCGGAAATAAAGCCTACAAAAAGCCCACGGGCAAAAACAGCGTAAGAGCCATTGTCACCGGCTAAGCAAGCCTACGGGCCTCATATTGAAAGGTCTCTGCGACCAAACAACATAAGAGCCATTGTCATCAGCTTAAAAATTGACATCTTGAGGATTAAAATGAGCTCGAATCGTAACCCGATTCGGAGACCGGATCCAAAATAGTTAACTATGCAAGCCTCCGGGCCACACACTAAAAAGTCTCAATGACCATACGGCATAAGTGCCACTATCGCCAACTAGTAAATCATGGAAATATTAAGGGTCGATTACAACTCGAATCGCAACACGACTCGGAGACTGGACCCGGAGTAGTTAAACTGCAAAATGCCTAAGGGCACGGCATAAAAGCCATATCAACCAGCCTAAATGGGCCACAAAGCTACATTGCGAGTCCAAAGCTCTTTCGCCAATAAGGGGAATAAAGCCACGAGATATCTCCTTACACATATGCCAAAACAAAAAACACCATATACAGACAAGGAGATCAACGGGAAAAAACAACATAGCCTAAACCTATTGCCAAATCAGCGGCTTCAAAAGCTGCATCCAGGCGGTTACGAATCCCCTGATAGTCCCTTCTCAATGGCGTTCTCTCTCTCCAGAGATCTACCCTCATTTTTAACATTGCTTGAGCTGCCTTCCAATGTGCCCTCGATAGTTAACCTCCGAAGTTTCGGCCAAGCGCGGTCCATGGCTCGAGGTAAAGTTGGGTCTGCCCCCTCAAAGGTCCTCTTAACACAAGAATCTTCAGCGACCGCTCCTTCCCCGAGTAAAGATACAAGCGCCTCGGCCTCGGCACTAATCCAAAGCAGTGTGGCCACCAGCCCGGAACAAAGACTCTTGTACTTGCCGCTATCCTGCATCATATCCTGAAGTTGACGCTCAATCGAGGTGACTCTCCTCCTAAGGCTATCCCTTTCAGAAACCACCTCATCCACATGGCGACCAAGATCGAAGATTTCAGCATCCTTGGCCCGAAGCTCCCCTCTCAGTGAAAGTTTCTCCTTCTCAAACTGCATGAATTAGGTCCCAAGGGGTAAAAACAATAGAATCCCACAGAAGCTCAAGCAATAATGAGAATAGGGGATGAATAACCTATTCGGTTAAAAGGGCTTTCTCATGTTCACAACGGTTCACCTCATCCTGATACTTGGCGAGGGCCTGATTATAAAGCGCTTCGGCCTGAAATCACATAAAATAAGTTAAGGGAATGAAGATCGGAGCGACCCGAAGCAACAAATAAGGATGGATGAAGTTACCCGCTCACAAAGCCTGCCCATCTCGCCGAAAATAAAGGAAGCGTTGATCCTAGAGCTACCCTTAAAAATGATCGCCGGCCTCCCGAGTGCGTCTCCGCCTTCGATCAGTGCTTCCGCCTCAGAAAGATCCTTAGGAAGCTCGTCTCGTCCTCTAAAATATGGAAGCGGCTCCCCTTTTGAGGAATTAACAATAACTAACGGGCCAACAGGGTCAGCCAGAATGACCGCACCTCGTTCATCCTAGGTCCCCGATCGAGGTTCCTTCAGATCGCCTGCTAAGGGCATCACGGCTCGAGAAGAACTCCGGCCACCTACCAAGTCAAAACTAGTACTCGATATCCCATTCGTTGCCTCGCCACCATAAAGGCGGGTCGCGCCAGCATCGGACTCCTGTTCGGAAGCATTTATTCCCTCGGCCAAATGGGCAATCAATCCCAAATGATCTTCGGAGGGTGACGAAAAAATGCTTTCTCCCTCACCTTCAGCATGAGGATTTCCTGCCGCATCGGAAATCGGAATTGATGAATCAACCTTGGACTCCTCCACTTTGGTCCTTTTGAGCTTCTGTGGTTCAACTGATGCGTCCCTTTGCCTTTTCTTCTCCTCGTCAAGCATCGGGATGTCCCCTCCAATGGGCCACACCTCCCTCGTCTGTAGGACTCCTCCTAGACCTACATAGATACGGGGATCAAATGCACAGAAAGGAAAGAGCCGCTGACAGCAAGCTATGCTAAAATGTGCGATACGTCAAAACTTAGACCTTACCATGATCTTTTGCTTCCCACCGGGTTCGGAATAAAACCCACCATGCATGATCATTATACAGGAAGATCAAGTATAAACGACCAACCTAACACTATAGATCTGGCACCGCTCTAGGGTAGACCGCTACGGCTAAAAAGACAAAGAAGAAACAACAAAGTCAGGGACGTAAGGAGAAATCATCAAAGGGAAGCAGAGGCCCCGCATTCACTTACGCACGGCGTTCCACTTTTCAGGGAACGGCATCCCTTTCATTGGGATCAGATCAGACGTCCTCACTTGGACAAACCGACTAAGCCACCTGTCATCCCCAAATTCCTCGATACAGGCGAAAAGGGATCTCGGGGCTCGACAGCGAAGCTTGATTAAGCCCCCGAGAAGGAGATGAGGGCTATACATCCGGGTTAAATGATTCAGAGTGAAAGGAATTCCCTCTATCATGATCGAATAATGCCTAATCATATAAACCACATGCCAGAACGAAGGATGGATCTAACCCAGAGTCACCTGATAACTCCGGCAGAAATCGAGAACCACAAGGTCGATCGGGGGCAAAGACGGTCCCGCCGGTCCTAAAGTAAATGGGTAGGTATACACGCTCAGAAAGCCAGCCCTATGAGCCGTAATGTCTTCATCCTAAACGGGAATCTCCACTAGCACGGCATCCCCCAAGCAACAATCGGCCTTCACTCTCCTGATATCCATTATAGAACTGATATATCGAGTTACTGGTTCATGGCGTCCTGACTTCGAGGAGGGTCTCTCGATCCTAAAATCTGAAGTCATTGCAAAAGGACCTGGAATGCACTCCTCGACATAGGGTGGAGCTGCTACTTCACCTTGGGAGAAAAATGGAGAAGACGAGCCCACAACCTCCTAAGAAGCTGCGGTGGAAATATTTGGCATCCTTGGGAAAGTTCAAGAGAAGAAGAAAATAGGGGAGGATCACGCTCCTAAAAGGAAAGCAATAAGCAAAGGGAAAACAGACTTCACTAAAAGGTTCTGAATAGGATCCGAAAGGGAGGAAGAAAATATTTATAAGATCATCATGGGTACATTAAAGGAAGCCAACTGTCGTAGTCAATACTGGAATCTGCAGTAATGGCACACATAGCACGCCTTGATAGCCGCAACCATTCTCAAGGACACCGGAGGAAACAAGAGTTCAGAATAGTTTCTTATCACTTCTTGTCACCTTCACTCTAAGAAACGCGAAGACTATTTGTATGCGGCGAATTTGGGGGCTCGAATTCTCCATCGCAAGGCCATCTCGCGGTCATGCCCCTCGAAGCTTGGAGCCAAGGTCGAGACTCATCCCCGAGGTTCGTCTAGAGCTGATCCGAAGGGTATAAGCATTCCGACTAATGTAGCGGGCCGCAACGAGCAAGGGGGAAGTTCCCAAGTCAAGCGACTCGACCTGACAAGGCCGATCTATCTGAGGCCTATTTTTGGGGTGTCACATCTAGCCACCCCATCTCTGTACTTTCACAGTTAACACATTTTGTATTACTAGAAATTCCCCTCCTATATAAAGGGGACTGATGTTGCTTCAATTATCCTACTCAAGTGCAATAATATATTCTCTCTCTCTCTCTCTCTTCTCTAAATTGCTTATTCCCCTTAGCTCAAAGTCATTTATCTTCGGTCATTCTTCTTATCACTTGGTATTGGCCCGAGGCCGCCCTCGTATTCATTGCCTCTTAACTTGTTTTTCATTCTATAGCTTAATATTGGTCGAAAGAGCCCTATCTTATTATACCTTTAATTGTTATCCCATCTCCAACTATCCCTGATAGTTCAAGATAGATACCAACGCCGGCCCCGAGGTCCCTTCGACCATCTCTGCATTCGGACAACAGGCCCCTTTGGTTTGATTACTGCCTCGGTTTAGCTCGCATTTTATCATTACACTTCACGTTCTTAGCATTAACTGATTTAACAACTAGCTCGGGAATAGATCATGTATTTTTAGAATCCCATTTACAAATTTAACTGTTGTTACCATTTTCACGGTAAACAAACTCCTTGATAGGCTTTAGTCGGGTCGTATTTTAAACTAGTTCAGTTTGTACCCCATAGCGTGCTTCTTCCTTGTCGTGTTCGAGATTTAAAGGAATAGTATGAATCTGATTGAATATTGTGAATTCCCTAAAGACTTGATAGTGATGAAGTTTATGTGGCCAGCTAGTATGATTTCATGGCATGTTGTGTTGTTCTGTTGATTTCGTCGTATCTAAATGAGGGCTCAGTAGTCAAACTGAAGTGTTTTAAGTTGTGTTCGAGTTTTCTATGAAATTAATTGGTCTTTGTTTATTTGTTGTTCTCCTTAGCCGCTCAAGATTATTATTAAAAATATAATTTTGGTTCTTGCAGGTCTCTTCTATTGGTATGGGATTAGTTTCACTCTTAGCAATTAGATTGACCGATTCACTCAGTTAAAGAATCCCAGGAGTTTTCATGTCTTCGTAGTTGTATCTTCGAATAGCTTTTATCTGTTTTAAAATCTTTTAATAGTTTGTCTTCATAGTTTCATTCCAGAACATTTCCTCTACAATATTCCTCCTTTCAGAGAAAAGAGGCAGAAGATCACCAGAAATGCTTTTTCCTCGTAATTGTTCCTCGCAAAACTTACTACCATACTTTAGCTTCCACTTGAAACAACTTTTCCCAAGAAATAAAGTATGCCTATGAGTGGAGAGAATCACTAAAAGTACTAAAAATGTGCAATTGGTCCAGTAGATTTAATCGAAGTTATATATAAAGTAGAATAATGATGATACTACTTCTCCAGAAAGTTACTTCCTCTTTACTTTTGTCTTCATTGGATGATTAACACAACTTATGATGATCATGCTTGTATTGAATTTTGAATTAAAGAGGAATTTGTTAAACTCTGTTCTGACTCGAACTGTAGGAGAAATTTTGGGCTAGTTGTTGACAAGTATACCTCATGATAAATTACCACTTCATTTTTAACATGCACGCTTATTAGAATTATATGCTTAGGTTCGAGGCATGTGGGCCTTCGGGCCATCATTGTTTATTTTACTGAGAATTTTAGTTTCTTCTGATCTTGTCTGTTTCAATTATAACCTGAATTATTGCTACTTGCTATACCTCTCTTTAACCGAGGCATATTCTTAGTATATTCATAAAAATTACAAGCACAAGTCTTTGAGTAGTTTATGAGAATCCATTCTCATGATCACTGTTAAGCACACAAAAAGCAAATGATAGCTTATGCATTTGATATCATATCATATCAGAGAGCTTTAAATGTTTGAGCTTTTTGTTCCTTATTCTGAAATTTGGAACTATCCCTTTGTCCATGTTTATTAGACCTCTCACATGTGTAGGGATATTAGTAAAGTTGGTGTAGACCTTAGTAGTCTGTGGTGTGTGACTTAGAGCTGCGAGATGGTTTGCTACCTTGTTTGCTTTTCTATAGCAGTTCTAGATGGTACTGCGTAACCTTCCATGGTCTATCTTAGATGTTTCATGTTAAGACTCCCATGTATGAACTTCTATTTGGTGTGTGTATTTGCCTTGACTTATGTATTCTACGTACCCCTCCATGTTATAGGAACTTTCTGTTGAGATTTTTATAAGGCTAACAAGTTAAAGGTTGTCCTGCTCTTATCCATATACTCATCTACCTCTCAAGTATCATATATTACGATGTTGTTTAAGATCTTAGCTTCTTTGTAAGTTATGATACAAATGTCCTATTGTGTATGTGCCCTTGATTAAATTAGAGCTTGCCCAGATAACATAGATCGTCACCAATTTCCTTTAGGCTTTTGATAATAATAATAATGGGTAGACAAAATAGTTTCTCCTATTGTTCTACTAGAGTGAGAATAAGGACTTCTTATTGCTATCTTCTTCAATTGAGGATTGATTGCTCATAAATTTTTAGTATGTAAATACCATGTTGCCTTCATTTGTAAAAAGTAGAGATATTTTTAAAAGAAAGTGACTGACTTTGGTACTACATAATGAGATTTCTCTTTCTTGCTTTGTCCTCCCAAATAGGTTGTAGAGGCTTTGTTTACATGTTATTTTGCTTTATATGTTAATGATATTGAAGTAGAGTTTTGGCTTTGGGGTGTGATGTTGTTTGTTGTAGTATGTTAGTGATATTATAAGTAGACTTTTATGGGAAATCTTATTATGTAGCTTCATCATTGCACATGTATTTATTTGAATATCTGTTTTGATTTTGATAGTCCTCTCCTCTTGCTTTCCTAGTAAAAGAAATGCATATTCAGGTCTCTGAGAGAATTTAGGTTTGGTATTTGGGTTCTCCTATGCCTACAGGACCCTCAACTTTGCATATTCGCTTAGAAATCATGATTTAGGACCTTAAGTAAATGTTTAATTCAATGTTGCCAATGTGATTTATAACTTGTTTGAGAAACATGAATATAGCACAAACTTCGTGTTAACTTGATTGAATACTTGCTCTTCCACTTAGAAATCATGTATCAGGGAGAAGTATGAAGAACAGTCCTCCCTTTTCCTATTGTAGTATCAGTAAAATAATATGTAGTTGTCATATCAAGTTCAATAGCCAATGCGGTAGAACTAGAGTTCGATAAAATAAATGCTCCACTACTTATCTTCTAAGCTTAGATAAAGGTTTTAGATTACTTCTTACTCTCCCATTGTACCTCAATGAGATGTTTTAACCTACATTCTTGGTTTTGTGTGGCCTATAAGGACTTTCAGTGTAGTGTTGGGCTTATCTTACTGGATTCTAATCTTTCATATTGTTCTGCAATTCTAGACTTGACCCAATGTTGACCTTGTCTTCAAGTGGAATGTTTCTCTTGGCTATACAAGTTGATTACTGGGGAATATTTCCTTTTAATTCTTCATAGAAAGCAGAACGTGTTCATCGGGATGCACCTGCAATATTTTCAGTGTGGCATAAGTTGCGCAATTCTAAACAAAAGAAGGCTGAGAAGAGGGACACAAACAAACTGGTCTCCTCTTACACCTAGTGTCTTTTTTATTGTTAGCATTCAACAGCCAAATTTCTCTTGTTAAATACGAACTGTTGGAACGATCCTTGATGGGTGTCTCTCTTGGCCCTTGCTAATTGTGTTCTCCAGACAACTTTTGCAATTGTTAAGTTGCTTTTTAGAACACAAACTTTGGTCGCAATTTTCGGCTTTCCTTTGACATGGATTGAAAATTCTTAGAATTTTGATAGTAATTAGATATAACAAATCTCATTATGTTCCTTATATATATTCATTTTGTCTTGCAGGGACAAGCCACTTAAACAATGGTTCAAGGATGGTGTCGATCAAGGAGCAGTTACAAGGCACTTAATACTTTTGTCTTTTTTGGTATATGTATATGCGTACAATTACAATGCACAATGAAGTGTCGGGTAGTATATATGTAATTTAATTTTTAATTATAATAATATTTATAATATTCGGTTTGAGAAATTCTTTTGGTGTTTGTGAAGCATTATTGGTTGCTTTAATATTGATAGTCAATTGATATGAATATCTCTATATGAAATTTTAGAGAATTAGGTTCCTATTGACATGGAAATGTATATAATTTTGGTCATTATAATTGCTGAAAAAATAACTTTTAGTGGCGACATAGTTTTGTCAAAACATTAGTAATTGTTGCGATATATAAGTTGCCACAGAAGGTCAATTTCTTTTGCAGTGACTTTAGTCGCTACAGAAAATATTGTGTCTTTCATGGTTAAACCTTTTGTGGCCACTTTAGTCGCTACTAAATGACATTTATAGTGGCGACATAAATTTTGTGGCGACAGTAGTCACTACTAAAGGTGAATATATAGTGGCGACCCGTCTAATATTTGTTCTTATGGAATAATTTTTTGTAGCATTTTTTTCAACCTTTTGTGGCAACTCGGTCGCCATAAAATATGTTCTTTTAGTAGTGACTATAGATGTCGCCACAAATAACCTTCAGTTACGGTTTTCCTTGTGGCAATACAAAAGTCGCCGCTAATACCTTTTAGCAGCGGCTTCTAGGGATTTTGTGGCGACTTTAGTCACCACAATAAGGGTGATTTCTTGTAGTGTTACAACTTTAACGGTAAACAGTTTGGCGCCCACCGTAGGGCTAAAAATAATAGTGATTATTTTCTTGTTGGTTTCATTACACAACGTAAGTTATCTTTCACACTTTTTCTTGTCCAAGATCTTCAATTTCAGGTCGAAATATCTGGCTCGGTTAACAGAATTGAGAATGTCAACCTTGAAAACCATGGAGAAAATGTTGTGACCATTCCAGTTATTGACGCGCCACCACAGAACCCCAATAATGCACATGGACCGATTCCAGCAGACACGGGTTCGCAAGATGCTCAACAGGTCGACGAAACCTCACATACCGACAGGAGCATACAACATGGCGACCAAAATACAACGGGACCTCAGATCCCAACGAACATGTCACTGCTTATACGTGCACAGTAAAGGGCAATGACATAAAAGACGACGAGATCAAGTTCGTCTTACTAAAGAAGTTCAGAGAAACGCTCTCGAAGGGGTCCATGATGTGGCATCACAACCTAGCTCCCAGCTCCATAGATTCATTTGCCATACTAGGAGATTCCTTCATAAAGGTAGATACGGCGAAATCAAAGGGCCTAATTTCTTACAATCGAGTAACTTTGGAAGAATATCTCGAGACCCCGAGGACGTGGAGTTGCGACCGAGTCCCCTCCCTCGGGGCTCGTCGAGGCCCGACTCAAAGAAGACGAAGATCGAGGCTAGAGCAAAAAAGGAGAATTCCCAAGGCACGCGGCCAAGTCTGACAGAGCTGGCCTACCCAGAACCTGTGTCGAGGCATCGTGTCTAGCCGTCCCATCTCCATGCTTTTATAATTAATGAACGTTGTACTATAACCGGATTCCCCTCCAATCTAAAGGGGATCCTCATCACCTTGTAAGGGGCTGCTATTGCTCCAACCATTCTACACAAGATCAATAACATCTCTCTCTCTCTCTCTCTTTCTCTCTAATTTACTCGTCCGAGGCTACTCTTTCCATTTATTGCTTTCATACTTATTCTTCGTTTATTGCTTGATATTGGCCATAAAGCCCTCTTTAATTAAATCCTAACTATTATCTCCTTCCCGGTTACCCTCGATATCCCGAGCTTGAGCTGGATATCGACCTCGAGGCCTTTCATCAATCAGTTCAAAGCCAGCAAGCCCCTCGGTTTGATTACTACCTCATTTTAACTTGTATTTCATCATTAAACTTCATATGCCTAGCATCAACTTCTCTAACAACTAGCATAAAAATAGATCACGCATTTTTAGAGTCCCATTTACAAATTTAATTATTGTTACCATTTTCACAGTAAACAGTTTGGCGCCCACCGTGGGGCTAAAAATAATGGTGATTATTTTCTTGCTGGTTTCATTACACAAACACAAGTTGTCTTTCACGCTTTTTCTTGTCCAAGATCTTTTGATTTTAGGTCAAAATGTCCGGCTCGGTAAACAGAGTTGAGAACGACTACCTTAAAAATCACGAAGAAAATGGTGTGGTTGTTCCAGTCATTGGCGCGCCACCACAGAACCTCGATAACGCACCTGGACTGATTCCAGCGGACACGGGCTCGCAAGACGTGCAGCAGATCTATGAAACCTCATGCACCGACAGAAGCATACAACATAGTAACTAGAAGGAAGCCCAGAAGACCCTGGCCCGGGAAGTACAGGAAGTTAGTCTTCATGATATTTTTAAAATGTTGCAGGCACAACAGTTGGCTATCGCTCAATTGCAAAGCCATCCGAAGACTCCCAGCACAGTAGCGCGGGAAACCACTTCCCTGGTAGAACAGGTACCAGAGAGGTCAAGCAACATTGAATAAGTAGCCGATCCTGCCATCGTGAAATTGCTGGAGGATCTCACCAAAAGGATGGAGTCAGGCAAGAAAATGATAGCAGCCAACGATTAGAAGGTCGAAACTTATAATTGTAGAGTCGACCAAATCCCGAGCGCGCCCCCGGTCCTGAAGGGTATAGATTCGAGGAAGTTCATGCAATGGCCGTTCCCAGAGGAAGCATCTATGAAACCTATTCCAAAGAAGTTCAGAATGACAGAACTCCCAAAATACAACGGGACCTCGGATCCCGATGAACACGTCACTTCCTATACGTGTGCGGCAAAAGGCAACGGCATGAAAGACGATGAGATCGAGTCCATCTTACTGAAGAAGTTGGGGGAAACGCTCTCGAAGGGGGCCATGATGTGGCATCATAGCATAGCTCCAAACCCCATAAACTCACTTACCATACTGGCGGACTCCTTCATAAAGGCACATGCCGGTGCCATCGAAGAACTGGCGAGAAAGCCCGACGCATCCAAGATTGAGCGAAGGGAGAATGAAGTGTTGTGAGAATTTGCACCTCGTTCCCAAGTGGAACGAACGGAACTACCCCTGGTCTTAGACGAATGAGCGGTGCAGGCCTTCACTCAAAGCCTAAACGAACAAAGCCCGATGATTTCAAGGAAGTTGAAACAGAACTTGATCGGGTATCCAGCCAAGACCTGGTCGGACGCCCACATCCAGCATCAGTCGCAAATCGAGGATGTGGATGACCAGTTGGGAGCCCCCTTGGGCTCAGTATACCCAAGCAGGCTCCTGGCAAAGAAACTGATGCCAAACAAAGAGAGATATCGGCGTACGCCGTAGATAGGGGGAATGCCCCAAGACGCAACCTACCTCGCTACGATCGGAGGATGGATCGAGGACAATATTCTCAAGGAATCATCAATAGAGCCAGATTCGACAGGGACACAAGGCCAACGAGGGTGCCTCGCCTATCAGGATACAATTTCAACATCGCTGTATCAGACATCGTGTTCACCGTCGACAAAACCAGGGACGCCAAATGGCCCAGGCCTATTCAGTCGAATCCCTCTCAGAGGAATCGTATCTTGGTGTGTGAACTATATAATATGCACGGCCACAGGGACGAGGATGGCCACTAGCTCCGAAGGAAAAAAAGCTGAGCCTCTTAACAAATATCACTGCCGAGAATTGTCGAGTGATCGGATTCAGGTTCAGTTCCGAAAGAAGAACAAACCAAATGGGTCGTGACGTATTACCATAATAGTGGAGGAGCGACGACACTATCTAAGAACTTATGAAGAAGAGGGTACAAATGCCTGTCACCAGAGAAAAGCGAATCCGGGGATGTATTCCCAAGGACACCCTCACATTCAGTGAAGAGGACACCGAGACCGTGTCTCAGCCTCATACCGACGCACTAGTAACCTTCTTTCTCATTCGATCCATTGCAAATAAAACATGTGCTCATGAATTCAGGTGGCTCGATCAACATGTCGGGCTAAGGATTATAGGGCGTCTTGGACCGCCTGACCAAATCATGCACGCCTCTCGAATCTTTGGCGGATTCCACACGGCGATTGAGGCGACGTGAAGAGAGACCATTCTCTCAGTCATCACGGCTGGCGCAGACCGGAATGCCAAGTTTCGTATCATCAAAGAAGGCGCAAGGCATAAATGCCTTATTTAGACGACCGCGGACACACTGTTTGAAGGTAGTGTTGTCCCCCCTTTGCCAAAGGATGAAATCCCCCGCAAGGTACGAAATTAAAACCGTCGGTAAGGAGCAACACGTGGCAAGGGGAATGTTCGCATTACATATCGTATCGATGGCATCAATATCTCCAGTCTCGAAAGAGTCAAAGGGTAATCAAACCATGCCTTCGGCCAAGCCCGATTAAACATAGTGGAGGGTTGTACTAGAGTCATCGCTCCAAAACAGCAAGGACATATTGGACCTCGGAATATCGCTTGTGCATCCCGCGGCAAGGTAAAACTACCTCCCTCCTTCAGTATTTTACACTAACCTATATGCAGACACCCGGCCAGGGCATTCGGAAGTCTTAACCCTACCCGAAGATCCCAAGGACTTAATGGCACCCGTCGCACTCCTTCCCCTCGGCCGAACTTCTGCCCCGAAGGGGGTTTCACTAGCAAGGTTCTTAGCGGAGTGGCGTGCCTCCTAAGGAGGATCCAATGAGCTCGTAAGGCTTCTTTTGCAATTAACCCCGAACGCTAGAAGGCACCCCCCTTGAAGACGTTGTCCACTCGGAAGGGTCAGGGAACAACAGACTAAGTTCCAATAGGAAATCATGTACAGGGTCAAACGGTCAAAAGAGTCGTGCCCGCGCAGGCCGAGCTCACGGCAATGAAACAACATGTATTTACGACAAGCAATCAAAGAATACCTTGCGCCAAAAGCATCTCGTACTCCAAAAGAAAATTCAGCATGCTCACGGAAAATATCCCTCCACCGAGTACATCCCGAAATACTCGGAGACTTAGCATCAACAATTTGGCACCCACGCGACCTCAGGGTCGGAACTCCGTGCTCATAAGGCCCCAACGAGGCAATTCCGCTCACGAGTAATGGCCTTCGAGCCTAAGCAAACTTGATGACTCGGAGACTGTCATTAATTGCCATTTACTACAAAACCCGAGGCCGTAAGACCCCGAGCGGGCAGACTCGGTCTATCCAGATCTATTTTACATAGCAATAGAAACTGTAAGACCTCAATGGCATGACAAAACTGTAAGACCTCAACAGGCATGAAAAACCTTTAAGACCTCAACATGCACGAAAAAACTGTAAGACCTCAATAGGCATGAAAATTTTGTAAGACATTACTACAGGCATAAAACTCAATCCCGAAGTTTAGGCTATATGTCGCATTCGTAAGAATCCCAAAAGTGCATACCCTCAATGTAAACGCCTAAACTACCACACTCAGGATCAAAAATGACTCTGGCCGAACATATAAGACTACGGTCAAAACTGTTGCACCAGCCAAATTAACATGACCCTGGGATGCCTGACTATCGCTAACAAAATCACAGGCCATTACTTCGAATCTACTTCGAAAAGAATCGGTTAAAACAGGCTACCCTCAACAGGAAAACGAGCTTCGACCACATCAGCTCCAAATCACAAGGCTTTGAGCTACTCAGCCTACGACCCAAACCTTTCGAGGTGCTCGAACATTGCCACTAACGACTTGAAATTGAGGTTCTTCCCGAACTAATGACGGATCAGGCAAAATTATTTCAAAAAAGACCTTAACGAGAGAAAAACAAAGCCTACATATGCCCAGGGGCAAAAGCATAAGAGTCATTGTTGCCAGCCAAATGAGCCTTAGGGTCGCACACTAAAAGGTCGCAACGACCAAAAGCGTAAGAGCCACTGTCGCCAGCTTAAAAATTGAAAACTTGAGGATTAAAATGAGCTCGAGTCGTAACCCGATTCAGAGACTGGATCCAAAACAGTTAACTATACATGCCTAAGGGCATAGCGTAAGAGCCACTGTCACCAGCTTTATGAGCCTTAGGGCCACATACCTAAAAGGTCGCTTCGACCCAAGGCGTAAAAAGCCATTGTCATCCGCCATGCAGGCACAAACAATAACTTGAGGGTCAATTAAGCTCGAGTCGCAACCCGATTCGGAGACCGGATCCAATATAGTTAACTATACATGCCTAAGGGCACAGTATAAAAGCTATCGTTGCTAGCTTTACGAGCCTCAGGGCCACATACCTAAAAGGTCGCTTCGACCCAAGGTGTAAAGAGCCATTGTCATCCACCCATGCGGGCACAAAAAATAACTTGAGGGTCAATTAAGCTCGAGTCACAACCTGACTCGGAGACTGAACCCAAAATAGTTAAAATACAAATGCCCAAGGGCAAGGTGTAAGAGACATTGTCATCCGCCCATGCGGACACAAAAAATAACTAAGGGTCAATTAAGCTCGAGTCGCAACCCGACTCGGAGACTGAACCCAAAATAGTTAAAATAAAAATGCCCAAGGGCAAGGCGTAAGATCCAATGTCATCTGCCCATGCAGGCATAAAAGATTGAAGGTCAAGTAGGCTCGAGTCAAAACCTGACTCGGAGACTCAACCCAAAATAGCTGAGCAAAGCATAAGAGCTCTAACACCATCTTGCGCTAAAGGCCACACCAACCAAGCATATAAGAGACTCTAGGCCTGCCTGACGAGCTCTGGAACCGTGTTACGAATCTAAGGATTCTTGCCAACTTCGAAACCAGCCCGTCCGGTCAAAAGCAAAGCAGAAAGGGATACATAAGAGATAAAATCTTCAGGTTTTCTTTTATTTATATACGCAAAAGGTGCGTTCTCTATCTACAAACATGATCTGCGGATATCAAATACAAAATGGCAAAATCTACACTCCGCTCCAGAAGGATACGGCCTACCAGCCCCATCTTTACTCTCTGCGGCGTCGGCAAGAAGTGACCGAGCATTACGCTCGTCCGCCCTTGCAGGAACCAACTCTTCCAGGAGAACGAAACCCCTTGCACCGATCTCTTCAAGTACCTCTCTTTGGGATCTGCAACAAACATATTCCATGATCCTCTTTTCACGATCGAGGGCCCGTGTCAACTCGTCTTGGGCATCAGTAGCGTCCTTCAAATGAATCGTCATCTCCTGATCAGCCTTAGTCCGACTCAATGCCGTTTTAGCCAGAGCATCGACTATTTCAGCCCTGACCTTCGAGAGTTCAGACTCGAGCTTCGCGGCCATATCCACTTGAACTGAAGCATTGTCACGAGCCAACCGGAGTTGGGCCTCGAAGGACGGAATTTTAGCCAAGTCACCCTTCTCCTCTGAAGCTTGAGCCTGCACCTGAGCTCTTAGTTCACCACAAGCATTCCTAACTCGGTCGGCTTCGCCTCTAAGGTACTCCAGAGCCTCTGTCTTTTTCTGCAACTGAGATAGGCAAAAAGATTGACCTTAAGGGTTAAAAAAGCGAAACGCGTACTACGAGAGGTTACCTGTTCCATCAAATAGCTCTCGTAATTCGAGCTTCGGTATGCCTCATATCTCCAGTGCATCAACTCAACCTCTTTCTCCTCACTGAGGAGCCTAAGGGACTTACCCTCATCCAGAGCTTTCCGAAACCTAGCCCCATGGTGGAGAATCTCAAACCTGAGCCTATCAAAGGCCTACAGAAGAAAAACTCGATAAGGATGGGAAGACGCGAGATTCAGAAGGACTATGACGAAACTCACCACAAAGTGAAGCCGGCAGACTTCCTCGAAGGTCGAGCACACTCCCATTGGTCCAGCCCCCTCGCCCCTGGAAGAACCAACCTCGGTCGAAGCATGATCACTTGGAGGAACCACCGCTTCGGAGCCGAAGACTTCAGGAACAGCAGGCTCAGGCGATGTTATCTCCTCGAAGACACGGGCCCGTTTAGCCCCGCTAAAAGCTCCATCACATTGTGAGTGAAAATCTCGATTATCACCATCATCCCTTGTCTTGGAGGCCGTCAACTCCTCCCCCTCTCCGGAGGAGCACAACCTTGCCCTTGGGGACCGTCCGATACCTACGACGGCAAAGCCAGTACAAAAGAAATAGGAAAATGTCATCTCAAATATACGAAGACCAAGGTAAAAGCAGTGTACGCACATACCTTGGTATATCACTTCCCATCTGCCCTGGGACACAGTTCGCCACCTACGCTCGTCACAAGTGGAATGGGTCGCCCAATCCCGGACCCAACCGGGTAGATCAGGAACTTTGTCCAGCGCCCATGAAGTTGTTGCAGAAAAGAAAGAAACACGATTACTAAACTGGCTTTCGCCACGAGCGAATCCGAGAAAACACGAGACACTCCACTCATACGTGTAATTCCATTCCTTGGGAAATGGCATCAGTTCCACGGGGATAATGTCAGTCGTCCGGACCCGGACAAATCGACTAAACCACTCTTGATCCCCATCTTCCTCATCATCAACAACAAAGAGCAAGGACGAACGGCACCGCAAGGTTAGCAGGCCTCGATGATAAAAGGGCTTATACAACCTAACGAGGTGACTAAACGTGAATTCAAGCCCGGCCTTCTCTGCAAAAAATCTCATCATCAATACTACTCGCCAAAATGACGGATGTATCTGCACCAAAGTAACCTGATACTTCAAGAAAAAATCAAGCATGACCCTACCAAGGGGGCCTACTGTGAAAGGGTACAAGTATATGTTCAGGAATCCATCAGCGGGGTCCGTAAAACCCTTATCCGGGGAAGCGCCTGCAACACTACCCCCTCGCCCCATCCGCAGTCTCTCCTCACCATCCCCGGATGTTCCTCTCTTATCGAAGACATAGTCTGCAGAGTAAACTCCCCTGGATCCTGAGCACTGGGAGTGGAACTCTCCCCTCCTTGCCAGGTAGGCCCTGAAGTAGTAGTCATAACTATGGTAGAATCGGCAAACTGAAGCAGGGACCTACACCAACACTTTGCGCTTAAGGTAACGAAGGACTTGATGGCAGTGTGGAAGGATAGATATCTAAAAATGGGATCTTCCAAAGAAGTAAGAGCCGCCCCATGTATATGTGGGAAACAGCAATGATTCGCCTACCCAAGATAAGCTCCGAGAGGCCAACAGCCTCGGTACGAAATTCTGAGGTGGTACCCGACCTCAAAGTTTTCCCTTAAGAAGAAAAATAAGCACTTTGAGCTCCAATCACAAGGGCTCGACCGCAGAAAGTCGCCTAAGTACGAATAGCCCCTTCCTCAAAAGCCTGCCTACAACACCTTAAAAGATTATCTTCGTCAAGATCAAAGTAAAAGCTCCAAGCTCCCGAAGTCGACTTTCACTTCGGTGATCTATCTCCATGAGGCTCGAGGGCCCCGATGATCCAAGTTTACCGGACCGCTTCAGGCTTGATCCTGGGAACAACGATGGACTCGGAAAAGAGCCATTTCTATCGACCCATATCTGTCGACCAAAGGCCGGAAAAAATATTGACGACCGTCAATAGAGGTATACATTCAAAATCTCCACGAACGCACAAGAGTATACAAGAACATGACAAAAATCAAAAGTAGAAGTAAAGGAAACATCTTCATATTTCATAAATATTGGTTACAATGGCCCTCGAGGGGTCCTTACATACAATAACAAAAGCCCGCAAGGGGTCCTTACGCAGAAACAAAGGGGTATATACCCATAGCAAAAACACAAGAACCTAGTCCATCCTCAAGGGTCCATCTCCGGTAGCGCCACCCCCTCGAGCTCGCATCCTTGAAGGAAACCCCTTCGACCGCCATCTCCTCTAGGTTTCTAGCTCAATCCCGCAGAAAGTTTTCGTCGAGGGAAAAGATGAAGAAGAGGAAAAGGAGGGGATGTAGAGGAGGCAGAGAAAAGAGACATAGCCCGCCGAAGCCAAAGGTTGAAGATTCGGCGGGCCCCAGCCTCAACGATTAGTGGTGCCATTTTATCCCTTAGGAAAGAAAAAACCCATAGGATGAAGTTTCACATCAGGCCAAGGTAGGAGAGTGAGTAGCAGTGCATAGTCTGAATGACTGTCTAAAAAATGGGAGAATTGATTCCTCGTTTGTCGTCATCTCGAGCCAATGGGGACAGCGGCAGCAGATGCAACAACAATTGTAGCAGTGACAGGATAGCATAGTCGTGCTCAGCAAGAGGGAGCTCAGGCAAAAGGCCACGACACGGCCTATCGGAACAATGTCAAATGACCTTGTGGTCGTAGACTCCGAACATGGTGATCAACAATAGAGGAAGATGATAAAGAGAAATGGGCGAATAAGCAGATGAAAGCACTTGGATAGAAAAACAATGCCAGAACACCCCCATTTATAGGAGATAACGACGCAGTCATCAAGGCCTTTTGGAAGACTGACCAGTGAACGCAATTACTGCATTCTTGAAGAATTGAAACGACGGTGGTACTTTCACCTTGGAGAACGGGAATCGATAGTGCATTGAATGATGTCGAAAACACAAGTCCATGGGATGTCCCAGTTATCGCAAAAACTCGCGCCATAGGTTGCGTCATCGGTATGATGATGCCACAAGAAGCTCTAGAAATCAGGTGTTAGAGTCATTTCCCATCGCTTCATTCTGGGAAATGTAGAGACTATCTGTATGCAGTGAAATCAGAGGGCCTAATTTCTTACAATCGAGTCACTTCGAAAGAATATCTCGAGACCCCGAGGACGTGGAGTTGCGACTGAGTCCCCTCCCTCGGGGCTCGTCATAGCCCAACTCAAAGACTAAGATCGAGGCTAGAGCAAAAAGGGGAATTCCCAAGGCACGCAGCTAAGTCTGACAGAGTCGGCCTACCCAGAGACTTTGTCGAGGCGTCATGTCTAGTCGTCCCATCTCCATTCTTATAATTAATGAACGTTGTACTATAACTGGATTCCCCTCCTATATAAAGGGGATCTTCACCACCTTGTAAGGGGCTGCTGTTGCTCCAACCATTCTATACAAGGTCAATAATATCTCTCTCTCTCTCTCTCTCTCTCTAATTTACTCGCCCGAGGCTACTCTTTCCATTTATTTATTTCATACTTGTTCTTCGTTTATTGCTTGGTATTGGCCATAAAGATCACTCTTTAATTATATCCTAATTTTTATCCCCTTCCCGGTTACCCTCAATAGCCCGAGCTCGAGCCGGATATCGACCTCGAGGCCTTTCATCGATTAGTTTGAAGCTTGGGTAGCAAGCCCCTCGATTTGATTACTGCCCCGTTTTAACTTGTATTTCGTCATTAAACTTCATACGCCTAGCATCAAATGCTCTAGCAACTAGCATAAAAATAGATCACGTATTTTTAGAGTCCCATTTACAAATTTAATTGTTGTTACCATTTTCATGGTAAACAAAAAGCACACGCCGGTGCCACCAAAGTAGCAACAAGGAAGTCCGACGTATTCAAGATTAAGCAAAGGGAGAATGAAATGTTGCGAGAATTAGTACCTTATTTCTAAACGGAACGAATGGAACTACCCCCGATTTCTGACGATTGGGCGGTGCAGGCCTTCACTCAATGCCTGAATGAACGAAGCTCGGTAGCTTCAGAATAGTTGAAATAGAACTTGATCGAGTATCCAGCTACGACCTGGTCGGATGCCCACAACCGGTACCGATCAAAAATCACGGTCGAGGATGATCAGTTGGGAGCCCCCTCGGACTCAGTATACCCAAGCAGGCTCCAGGCAAAGGAACTGAAACCAAACAAAAAAAGATACCAGTCATACACCGAAGATAGGAGGAATGCCCCGAGGCACAACCTATCTCGCAACGGTCGGAGAATGGATTGAGGACAATATCCTCGGGGGCTCATCGACGGAGCCAGGTTCGACGGAGACGCAAGGCCAACGGGGGCATCTCGCTTACTAAAATACAACTTCAACGTTGTTGTATCGAACATCGCATTCATGACTAGCAAAACCAGGGACACCAAATGGCCCAGGCCTATTCAGTCGGATCCTTCCCAGAGGAATCACAACTTGGTATGTGATCTTCATAATACGCACAGCCATAGGACCAAAGATTGCCACCAGCTCTGAAAGGAAACAGCCAAGCTACCCAATAAAAGTCATCGCCGAGAATTTTTGAGCAATCGAGCTCAAGTTCAATTCCGAGAAAGAAAGACGGCCAAGAAGAACAAATCAAATGGGCCACGACATATTACGATGATATTGGAGGGGCATCGACGCTCTCTAGGAACTTGTGAAGAGGAGGACAAAATTATCCATCACTAGAGAAAAACGGACTCGGGGATACTTACACGAAGATTCCGTCGCGTTCGGCGAGGAAAACTCCGAAACCTCGCCCCAACCTCATAATAATGCACTGGTAACCTTCTCTCTTCATTCATTCATTTCAAATAAAACATGTGCTCATAAATTCAGGTGGCTCGACCAACATTATCAAGTCAAGGGTGATAGAGCAGCTCGGACTGCCAGGCCAAATCATGCTCGCCTTTCGAATCCTTGACAGATTCAACACGGCAATCGAAACAACGAAAGGAGAGATCATTCTCTCAGTCAGTATGGCCGGTGCGGACCGGAATGCCAAATTCCATGTCATCAAAGGAGACGCGAGGTATAAACGCCTTACTCAGATGGTCGCGGATGCATCGCATGAAAACGGTATCGTCCCCTCTTTGCCAAATGATGAAATACCCAGCAAAGGACGGAATTAAAACCATCTACGGGGAACAACACACGGCAAAGGAAGTGTTCGCTTTACAGAACTTATTTGGCACCAATATCTCCACTATCGAAAGAGTTAAAGGGTAATCAAACCACGTCTTTGGCTAAGCTCGATTAAATGCAGTGGAGGACCGTACCGAGTCCTCGCTCCAAACAACAGGGACACATCAGACTTCGGAACATCGCTTGCGCAACCTACGATAAGGTAAGACTGCCTCCCTCTTTCATTATTTTACACTAACCCATATGCAAACACCCGGTCGGGGCGGTCGAAAGTATTAACCCGACCTGAAGATCTCAAGGCCTTAATGGCATCCGTTGTGCTCTTTCCCTTCGACCGAGCTTTTATCCCGAAAAGGGTTTCATCAGCAAGGTTTTTAATGAGTCAATGTACACGCGCCACCTAAGGAGGATCCAACAAGCTTGCAGGGCTTCTTTTGCAATCAACCCTGTACCAAGAAATGACAAACAAGGTTCCAATAGGAAATGATGTACCAGGCCAAACAGTCGAACGAACCGTGTCCGCATAAGTCGGGCTTGCGGCAACAAAACAATATGTACTTATGCCAAATAATAAAAGAATATCTTTCACCAAAAGCATCTCGTACTCCAAAGAAAATTTAGCATGTTCACAGCAAGGATCCCTCCATCGACTACGTCCTGAATTACTCGGAGACTAGCGTCAATAATTTGATACCTGCATGGCCTCAGGGTCAGAACTCCATGATCATAAGCCTTCAATGAGGCAATTTCGAGCTCACAAGTAATGGCCTCTGAGTCTAAGCAAACGCTATGACTCAGAGACTGTCGCTAATCGCCATTCGCTTAAAAACTCGAGGCCGTAAGACCCCAAGCGGGCAAACTCGGTCTAGCAAGATCTATTTAATATAGCAACAAAAACTGTAAGACCTCAACAGGCATGAAAAAACTGTAAGACCTCTACAGGCATGAAAAAGCTGTAAGACCTCAACAGGCATGAAAAAATTGTAAAACCTCAACAGGCGCAAAAAAACTATAAGACCTCAACAGGCATGAAAATTTTGTAAGACCTTACTATAGCATAAAACTCGATCCCGAAGTTTAGTCCATATGTCGCATTTGTAAGACTCCCTAAAGGGCATACCCTCGATATAGACGTCTAAACTACCACACTCGGGATCAAAAATGGCTCCGACCAAAACTGCACAAGCCAAATTAACTTGACTCGGGGATGCCCAACCGTTGCTATAAAATCACAGGCCATTACTTCGAATCTACTTAGAAAAGAATAGGTTAAATAGGCTACCCTCGACAGGCAAAAGAGCTTCGACCATGTCAGCTCCAAATCACAAGGCTTCAAGCTACTCAGGCTACGAGGTAAACCTTCCTAGGTGCTCGAACATCGCCGCAAATGACTTGAAATCAAGGTTCTTCCCGAACTGACGACGGGTCAGGAAAAATCATTTCAAAAAGTCCTTAACGAGAGGAAAACAAAGCCTACATATGCCCAAGGGCAAAGTGTAAGAACCATTGTCGTCAGCCAAACGAGCCTCAGGGACATGCACATAAAAGGTCACTTCGACTCAAGGCGTAAGAGCCATTATTGCCAGCCTATACAGATACAAAACTTGAGGGTCGAGTGAGCTCGAGTCGAAGCCCGACTCGAAGACTGAACCCAAAATAGTAAAAATGTGTATGCCCAAGGGCAAAAGGTAAAAGTCGTTGTTGCCAGCCTAACGAACCTCAGGGTCGTACCACGAGTTTAAAGATTCCTACTAATTCAAAGGTCGAATCGACCTGATTAAGATCTTGACAAACAGAAGCACAGAAGACACAAATTGTGGGGTCCCACTTTTTTTACATACAACCGGTGAAATACAAGCTCCGTCTACAACATACTATGAAAGCTATATACACAAGAACAAGGCAGGAAATAAACGTCCCCTCTCGGTGACTATGGCTCAGCGGCCCCCTCCTCACCGTCTTCAGCATCGGATAGAAGGAACATGGCATCATACTCCTCCCTTTTGGCTTGCTCGATCTCTTCCGAGAGATCAAAACCCCTGGCATGAATCTCCTCGAGAACTTCCCTCCGAGATTTGCACTTCACATGCTCCTTGCTACTGCTTGCACGATGAAGGGCTCTCATCAGTTCAGCTTTAGCAACGGAAGCACTCTTCGAATTGGCCGCCACTTTTTGTCCCACCCTGGTATTGCTCATCACAATCTCGGCCCGGACATTCACCACCTCGGTCTTCGCCTTTGAAAGCTCGGATGAGAGGCTTGCGATCATATTCGCCCCAATAGAATCATTCGCGCGAACGGTCTGGATTTGTACCTCAAGAGCAGAAACCATGGCTAGAGCCCTCTCTTTGTCCGCAAAATGGGCACTTACATGCACCTACAGCTCGTTGAATTTGTGTTTGGCTCGACCAACCTCGCCCCAGAGTTGTCCCAGCTCCTCCGCCTTATCCTCCAACTAAAATATCAAAACCAAGATGCTGAGGTAAAGCGCAAGCCAGCGTGAAATGCAGGGTACTTGTTTCACCAGGTGGATCTCTCATCTCCGACTCTGGTCCACCTCGCGCCGCAGGGAAAGCAGCTCGCTTTCCTTTTCCGCACAAAGAAGCTTAAGGGATTTCTCCCTATCCAAAGCCTCCTACAATGGGGTATCACTATGAAGTAGCTCGGATTTGAGACTGTCAAAAGCCTATGAAAGAAATCTAAATAAAAAAAAAAGAAAAAGGCACGAGGGCAGAATAATCTTACAGCGATCAAAAACTCACCATGAGGCCAAGCCGCTGAGCCTCGTCGAAGGCCGAAGAAATATCCAATGGCTTGCCACCTTTAGAAGGTAACCGATCGACCGAATCGCTTCTCCTTAACTGCTGAGAAGGAGTCGCCTCACTGTAAGCCCTTTCGCATCCTGAATCATCTTTTCGTTTGTCATCAATCCTTGATCCCGAGGCCAGCAATCTCTCCTCCTCCGCCGGAGGACACAGCCTCATTTAAAAAGAACCCCCGGCACCTGGGGCAGTTGAGTTAAATAAGCCAGCAAGAAAAGCGCCATTTTTTAAAAATCAAAGCGCTGGACACCTACCACGATGCTTCGCCTCCCATCTCCCTTTGGACAGATCTCGCCACCGGCGCCTATCATAAATCGAGCAAGCTGCCAGCTTATAGGACCACTCGGCTAAATCAGGGACCTTGTTCGGCGACCAATGAGTTGCTACAAATATGGAACGGAAAGATATCATTACGGATCCTGCCCTAAGTCAAAACGATGATAGTTCAGATGAGACACTTATGTGTGAAGTTCCATTTCTCAGGAAATGGCAAAAATTCTCTAGGAATGACATCGATCGTTCTAATCCGAACAAACCGATTCATCCATTCACGGTCCTCGTCCTCCTCGCTACCGATGACAGGAGCTTGAGTGGATCGATGCTGAAGAACAATCAAACCCCAGGAATGCAGTGGCCGATATAACCTCACGAGATGGCTAAAGGTAAACTCTATCCCGGCCTTATTGGCGAAATATCTCATCTTCTGCACTATTTTCCAAATGAAGGGATGAGCCTGTGCCAGTGTAACCTGATATCTCCGACAAAAATCAAGTACGACCTGGTTGGGGGAACCCGGTGCAAAAACATGCATGTATATGCTCAAAAACCCCTCAACGTATGTCATGACGCTCTCCTCGAGAGAAGGTACTTGTAATATCGTGCCTTCTCCCCATCCGTAGTCTTTTCTAATCATTTTGAGGTTTTCCTCTCCCACTGATGAGATGATCCTTGACACATGCTCCCGGTGACCCAAAACATTAGGAGGCCTCACAAGCGTGATGGCTCTCCTCGAGGCAGGGCACCCCGAGGCCTGCTTACCAGGCATCGACGGTGAGTTGCTATCACAAATCAAATGCGGAGCACAGGAAGAACTCCCCTCCACCCGACTATCGGATATTGATATAGTAGTCATAGCTATGATAAAATAGGAGGAGAAAGATGTGGACCTGAGCAAAAGCTCTAAATTGGGGCAACAGAAGAACTAGCACAAAATGCCAGGCTCTACGGAAGGGATAGTTTATCAAAGCAACAGAATGACCATTGGAAAGATGGAAGAATGAATATATAGGGGCAAAGCAGCAACTGCCCGCCTACCCAAAAGGACAATTAATTCTGGATGCGTTAACGTCACCCTCTCCTAGGGAAACGTACTTTCAGAATCAACATAGGCCCCCTCTTACCAGATCGAGCGAATTTTACTACACTGTAGAACTCAAAAAACTGCGAGGCCTCAGGGGCTCCCCAATATCGCCAGCACTGGTCCGATAGGAGCTGTCGATTTAACCCAGGGGCATGGCCAGTTTGAGGGTCCTAATTGCTCCGAGAACGGATCTCGAAAGGCCAATGTCAATGGTCGAAAGTCAATCCACAAAATCAAAGGAACAAAGGAAAAAAAAGGGATGCAAAACGACTTGGGGACTACTCCCCATCACTACTGTCTTCGCCCTCATCGGGGGAAATTATAAGCACCTGTTCTTTCTCCAATTCACAGGCTTCCTCGAGATCAGCTGATAGGTCAACGCCTCTATCCCCGATCTCCTCCAGGATCTCTTCCTCGCCTTTGCCTTAGCATGATTGATAGCTCGAGCTAGCTTCTGCTCAGCTGCTATCGATAAGTCACGATCTATTTTGTGTGTCATGGCTGTGTCCTCCAGATAAGTGGTAACATTTCTTTCAACCTCGGACTTGGCCACGGCCAGAGCAGCAACCTCCTTGCGAGCATTCCTTAGAAGATCCTAGGATGTCGCCAACTCCTCAGTCGCTACTTCACTTTGCTTTCTCATCCCAAAGATCTCCGTGTTTAGTTGGCTAATTTGTGAACCATTTTGCTTGACCTACAAGAGAAAGGTAAGCCAATTTGTGTCGGAATATGGGAGCAGAAGTCGGGTATAAAAAAGGCAAAATATCTGCGTAGCAAGGCCGGCCTTTTCTCGAAGCGCCGTCTACAAAGCAGTTTGGAGCTCTCCTAGTTCTTTCCCTCCTCGGGCAGAGCGAGCCTCCGAATCCCACAGCATCGAGGTAAGTTTCTTACACTCCGTTTCATGGTAAGAAATCTCCTCACGGAGCCGAAGGAAGGTATGATCGTAAATATCATTGCACTGTGGCATAGCAGAAAAGTTAGAAAGACAAAGAACGACGCTCGAGACTAAAATAAATGCGCGAAAGATGGCTATCACCTGCTGCATGAATTTCTCTGCCACCTTGACGGCACCGGGAACGTCAAAATCGACACTATTACTAATACCGTCAAAGATATTGGCAAGAGAGCCTTCCCCTTGGAGAGAAATCCCTGCTTTGACGATGTCCGCTTCTTGAGCAGCCTTCAGTTCCCCTAATGAGACTTGAAAGCATGAGATGAAGTCATTCATGTTGCCGACTTCCCCAAAAAGCAACCCCTGCTCCTGAAAAGCTCCGGGTCAGGATAATATCTGAGGTCTTTACCAAGACAAAGTTGTTCATCCACCCTCGATCCTTTCCCTCGTCGATGCTTGAGAAAAATGATTTTTTGGATCGATGATGGAGCCTGATCAAACCTCGATAAAATTGAGGGCTATACATCCTGATCAAACGATTGAAGGTAAAGGTCACACCCCTAACCCCTTCGGTGGAATGGTAGAGCATCAATACTATCTTCTAGAAAGAAGGATAGATCTGACCAAGCATCACTTGGTACTTGTCACAGAAGTCAAGGATAACCGGGTCTATCTCCAGGGGAGAGGATTCGGAAGAATTATCAGGACCCAAGGTGAATGGGTAGGTATACACGTAAAGAAAGCCAGCCTTATGGTCCGTTATATTCTCATTGGGACCGGGAATCTCCACTCCTACTGCCTCGCTCCATTAACAGTCTGTCCTCACCGTTTGTATGTTGGTCACGACGTTAATGTATCGGGACATGTGCTCACATTGGCCCGGTGTAGATGAAGTGGTATCGATGTTAAAATCCTTTGACATATCGAGATTAGGTAAAGTATACTATTCCAAGGAAGGAATCGCTTTGGCTTTCTCCTTAGATGAACGAGATGATGATGCAACTTCGTTCCGTCGAGGAACCATTCTAGAAGTCCTAGCCATATCAATGGTAAACATTTCTCTAAAACAAGATGGAAGAGTGAAAAAGACAATGGGTTCTGACTCGTGAATTTGAAGATGGGGTGAAAATAAGGAGTGTCAAATGGTTGATATATTTATAGGAATTGCCTCGGCAGCGGAAAGGGTGAGCCGATAAGCACTTCATAGTTTCCTCGATAATCACAGTTGACGGCGACCCTTGCACGGTTTTCTGGAATAGGGAATTTAATGTTTTTATCAGGTGACATCACGGCAATGATTCCCTCGAAATGACGGCTCAAAATCGTTTCCTATTATTTCATTCCAGGAAACGCGGAGACTATCTGAATACGATGAAATCAGAATGTCCAATTTCTCATCATTAAGGTGTTTTCAGGGAGTCATATCGAGATCTCGAGGTTATAGTTGGTGCAACATGAGCTTATGAGAAATTCAACTGAGTATTAGTGTGGGATCATGGCGGTTAAAGAGAAGCAATCATTATGGGTGCTTGGGTGATGTGATTGCGTCTTAGAGCCAAGTAGGTCAGTCTACCATCGACGATTAGGTCACCTAGTCATGTGTTGTTATATATTTTGGACTAAGGACCGTTTGTAGATTAGATATGATCTTAGGAAGTCTGGACTATTCACAACCTTTTGCACTTGAGTATCTTGTATCTTTTTTACCTTTATCTTACTTACCTTTCAATTCGCATCATATCTTTTGTCGCTTTTATTACCACTTGTAACGATCCGACCGGTTGTTTTGAGAGTTGTATCCATGTTCCCCCATTTACTACTCCTTTTCAGCTTTACAGTTGTTATATGACTTATCGAGTTAGTTGGTTTGGGTCCAGAGAGATTTCGGAATAAATTGGGACACTTAGTCTCATAATTGAAAGCTTAAGTTGGAAAAGTTAACTAGATGTTGACTTATGCGTAAATGACCCCGGATTTGAGTTTTAATGATTATGTTAGCTCCGTTGGATGATTTTGTACTTAGCGTGTTCGGATTGTGATTTGGAGGTTCATAGTTAAATTAGGCTTGAAATGGCGAAAGTTGGATTTTTAGAAAGTTTAACCGAGAGTGAACTTTTTGATATTGGGGTCAGATTGGATTTTTGGAAGTTGGAGTATGTCTGTGGTGTCATTTGTGACTTCTGTAAAAAACTTTGAGGTCAACCGGACGTGATTTGATAGGTTTCGGTGTCGTTTATAGAAATTTGGAATTTCAAAGTTCATTAGGCTTGAATTGGGGTGCGATTCGTATTTTTATATTGTTTGAGGTGATTTAAAGGCTCTACTAAGTTAATATTGTGTTTTAGGAATTATTGATATGTTTGGTTGAGGTCCCTAGAGCCTCGGGTTGATTTCGGATGGGTTTCAGACCAAGGTTTTAAGTTTAAGACTGCTGAAGTTTGAGTGTTGCTGGTGTAATTGCACATGCAAAGTGGGAACCGCAGATGTGAGCTCACAGGTGCGAGTTAAGGTCTGCAGATGCGGAGTTTGAAGAGAGGTGAGCAGATGGTCGGAGGTGCGAAGGTTTTCCCGCACCTACGTGACCGCAGATGCGGCAGGAGGACTGCAGATGCGGAAAAGGGCACTAAAGCTGGGCTTTGCAGAAGCGAGTCCATAGGAGCAGAAGGCAGGGCTGCAGGTGCGGAAGAAACCGCAGAAGCGTGCATTTTGTCGCTCTTGCAAGACCGCCGAAGCAACTAAGTGGGCCACAGAAACGAGATAGTTGGGCAAAATATATATAAATGAGAGTTCTGAGATTTTCACCATTTCTAATATTTTGAGCTCTGGTTTTGGAGATTTTTGAGAGGATTTTTGAGGGGATTCTTGAGTAAGTTCCTTGTGATCATTTTTATTCAATAATCTTATTTCCCCATTGATTTTCCCACCTAGATTGTGTGGTTTTGAGGTAAAATTTGAGGGTTTGAAGCTAGGTATTTGGAGAGTTTGATTTGAGTGGCGATTTGGTGACGGATATTGATAAATTTGGTCTGGTTAGACTCGTGGTTCAATGGGCTTTCAGGTTTTGTGACTTTTTTTGGATTTCTAGACGTGGGCCCGGGGGCAGCCTTGAGTCGATTTCGGATTTTTGAGTTATACCATCGTAATTTCTTGCTGAATTTATTCCTTTAGCCCGTATTGATTGTATTTACTACTTGTGGTTAGATTCGGGACATTTGGAGGATGATTTTTGAGACAAAGGCATGTTGGGGTAGAATTTTACTCGAGTTGTGGTAAGTAACACTTCTAAACTTGCTCAGAGGGTTCGAAACCCAAAATTTTGTGTTATGTGATTAGTGTTGAGGTGACGCACATGCCAAGTGATGGGCGTACATAAGTTCACCATGAGAATTATGACCTGGTCGATTCCATGGAACTGTATAGTGGATCTATCTTGTTGATATCCGTATTTTCACCATGTGATAAAGTAATTAAGCTTTCAGTCATGTTAAAGATCATGTTTAGGCTATATGTTGTACTGTTGGGACCCATAGTGGTCGTTTCGTGTTGTTGACTTACTGATTTCTTTGATATTTCATACTTAGTCATATTCATTCATTTCATATCATATCTCAGTCTCTGTTCTTATTTATTGATATATCGTATCATCATGTTCGGGCTAGTTTCATGACATTATGAGCCCATGAGAGAGACTGGAGAGATTGATGACTGAGTTAGGCCGAGGGCCTGATTATGAATGACATTTATGGGATCGGGTTGCACATCGGCAACGGTTTTACTAATTTATGATAGCGCTTGGGCTAAAGGATCCCCTCCGAAATCTGCACACACACCCACTGAGTGCGGTTGATTATATTGAAGGATGGATCCCTAGACATGGATCTTGTCTGAAGCATTTATATACCTGGGGATGGATATTCCCCATGGGCTGGATTGGCCCTACTCAGTACTGAGTGACTGAGGGTCAGTTGATGTATATATTCTGGGATGGATCTTCCCTCAAACAGATTGTCCATATACAGTACCGAGTAATTGAGCATTTGAGAGTGTGAGCACATGAGGCTGTCAGCATGGTGCATCATATACAACATGTGCATTGGCATGTAGAAGTAGAGGAGTTATATTATTCATATCATTCAGATTTGATCTATCTGACTGTATTGAGTTTAATTGTTGAACTTAAAAGCATGCCTACATTTCTCTACTGTTATTTCTATATCGAAATGTACCGGTTGAATTCGTCACTACTTTCAGTCCAAAGGTTGGATTTTTTACTTATTGAGTTGGTTGTACTCACGCTACACCCTGCACCTCTTGCGCAGATCCAGGTGCTTTCGGTCACGGTGGCTGCTGAGTGTGGAGTCAGCATCTTGGGACACTATTGAGGTAGTTGCATGGCATTCGCAGACCTTGACTTTCCTTCATTATCTTTACTTATATTTCAGTTTTACTCTTTAGACATTGTATTAGAATATCTTCCGTTGTTAATGCTCATGTACTCGGTGACACCCCGATTTTGGGAAAGATTTATATTGAGTTGTGAATTTCTTTCATTTTTAAAAAGGTTTTCCTTAAATATTAATTGCTTCCGTATTTTTCAATTTTATTGTGTTGAAATGGTTGAGTAGTTGGCTTGCCTAGTTCCACGATTGGCACCATCACGATGGTTTGGTTTTGGGTCGTGATAAGTTGGTATCAGAGCCTAGGTTACATAGGTCTTACGAGTCATGAGCAGGTTTAATAGAGTCTTGCGGATTGGTACGGAGACGTATGTACTTATCTTCGAGAGGCTGCTGAACCCTTATGAAACTTCAGATTCTTGAAATTCTTGTCCTACAAATTTGTTGATTCCGGCAACTAAACTTTTGTTATTCTATTCTCTCACAGATAGTAAGGACACGTACTACTAGACATTATGGACAGCCACCAGTACCACCAGCTAGGGCCACAAGAGGCTGAGGTTGCGGTAGAGGCCGTGGTAGGGGGAGAGGTGCAGCTCGTACATCAGCTAGGGCAGCATCTGCAAATCCACTAGTTTCCCTAGTTTAGGAGCAGGTTCCAGTTGTGGATGAGCCAGTGGGGCAAGCTCAGGCACCAGTTGTGCCCATCATGATTCCAGGCCTTTAGGAGGCCTTGGCTCAAATTCTAAACGTGTGCATCAGTCTTGCTCAGGCAGTCTCTGTTCCGACTGCAGTAGCCACTTCTCAGGCCAGTGGAGGTACTCAGACTCCCGCCGCCCGCACACCAAAGTAGGTGATGCAGGGACTCCAGACACCATAGGCACTACTTGCCCAGCTGGCTGCAGCTTCTCAGGACCATGTGGTTCCTATTATGACTGATAATGAGCATAGGATACCAAAGAGGTTTGGGAAGCTCCATCCTTCATCTTTCATTGGGGCAAAGTCAGAGGATGCCCAGGGTTTCTTGGACAAGTGTTAGCAGATTCTCCATACAATAGGTATTCTGGAGACTAGCGGGCTTCATTCACTACTTTTTAGTTTTTTGGGGCTGCCTTCAGATGGTGGGAGGCTTATGAGAGGTACAGGTCGGTTGGTGCAGCACCACTTACTTGGCAGGAGTTCTCCGTTCTATTTCAAGAGAAATTCATGTCGCAGTCTCGTAGAGAGGAGCTGCATAGATAGTTTGAGTAGTTACGTCAAGATGGCATGTTTGTGACACAATACTAGATGAGGTTTTTTGAGTTGGCTCGACATGATATTTGGATGGTTCCAACTGATTGGGAAAGGATCAGGGGGTTCATTGATGACTTCACATTATCAGCTGCGGTTGCTTATGACTAGGGAGAGGGTATTTGGTGCTACTTTTGATGAGGTGGCCGACATTTCTTGGCAGATAGAGATGGTCCGCGGTTAGGAGCGAGGTGAGAGAGAGGACAAGAGGCCTCGTGGATTGGGTGGTTTTAGTGGTGCTCTTTTTGGGGATCAGTTCTACCACGGCGGGGGTCGTCCTAACAGGCACGCTCACACGGCTCGTCCAGTTCACCGTGGTGTATCATCTTGACATGGTTCTGTTACACCCATACTTTCGTACGTAAAACTATGCCATAAGAAAATTGGTGAAAGCTCGGAAATAAGATATTACATCCCGCATTTTCGCACGTTAAAGTTTCGTCGTAAGTTAATCAACGTAAGTTCAGGAATGGGATTATTTTGAGATTATAAGCATTATGCTATTTCAAGCAAGTGATGAGTAAATTCATGAAGTTGAGAGGGTAAGTAAGTCAAAGAAAATGAATTTCGTCGAGGTTTGACATTTTGGGATAAAATACGGCCGAGCTAAAATACCCGATATTTATGGACTAGTACCATACAAGGTACCTCATGGCCATGATAATAAGGTGTATAAAGTGTATTAAAAGTGAGTAGTATTTTAAGTAATTTGAGATAATTCTTAATTATGTGGATAATTGGGTAATTATGGATTTTTAGTGGGAGATTAATTAGTATAAAAATATTTTGGATAAAACTCTTGAACCCCAAATGTGGCAGCCATTGAGTCTTGGTTAAGTGACTCTTAATTCATAAATAAAGGTGGCAAAAGTTAGGAGAGTTTGTGACCAAGTCATAGCAATCAAGTGGGACCCACAAAAAGCCAACAATTTTAATAAACTCTCTACCTTATTAAGATATGATTCTAAGTATACCAAGAAAAGGATAAAGCTTCATACTGATGAATATGCTTCAAGTGTAACGTGATTTTTTCTAGAAACAAAATTCATACGAGACTTTTTAGCATAATAGCAATGGGATTTTGCAATTCTAAGGGAGTGCGGTACAATCTTTCTTAAGAATATTATACGGCTTTTCCCCTACTTTGATCCGCCGTTACATGTTGTTGTAATTGATGTGTGTTGGAAGGATTGTCAAGAGAATTGGCTCAGGTATGTTAAGGCTATCCCTTCTTTCTTTTTGGCATAATCTACACGACATGAACGAAATGAGCAAATGCACAACTTCTATAAATGACTCTATTCATAGAAATACTAGAGATGCTTATGTTCTTGATTCCCCATGTGTCATATTATTCTATCATCTGTTCATGGGTCTCAAAAATACGTAAGTTGGTAAAGTTTATTTCATGGTATTAATCAGATGCATAATGGTCTTATGACATACCGAGAGATTTTATTAACGTATCTCATATGCATTTCATGCATTTATACATGCACATTGACCCATGACCAGATGGCATTATATACGTATATATATATATATATGTGTGTGTGTGTGTGTGTGTGTGTGTGTGTGTATGAGATATGGGAAAGGTTACGGCGTTATATACGCACCACCACCTGATCAGCTGGTATACGTTGATGATTTTGCCCACAGTGGCCGAGATGATATGATGGGATGCCCTCAGAGGCCTGATGATGTTATGAAACATGTACCTATGCACGACATGACATTCATACGCATATGCATGACACTATAATTATTTCATGATTTATAGAGTTATCCAGACTTACAGGTTGAGTCATTTACTCTATATTTCTTCCATATCTGTTATGTACTTATTTATCTGTCGTACATACTCGGTACATTATTCGTACTAACATCCCTTTTTTTCTTGGGGATGCTTCGTTTTATGCCCACAGGTCTCGATAGGTAGG